>NC_058418.1:14498803-14559342 GCF_002201575.2 Neomonachus schauinslandi | reverse complement strand
AAATAAATAAATAAATAAATAAATAAATAAATAAATAAATAAATAAAATAAAAATCCCATACTTTGTCCAGATTCTCAGATATGGTATAAAAATACCTATAGTACTTTTGTTTTTTTAATTGTGATAAAATTCATATACTATTATATTCACCCTTTTAAAGTATACTGTTCAGTGGTTTTTAGTACATATTCACAAAGTTGTGCAACCTACACCACAAATCTCAGAACACTGTCATTAACCAAAAAGATAAAATCCTTTTAATTACATATGTAGTTGTTTCAATTTCACAATCCTGTTCATCTATCATCCTTATTTCCCCAAACAAATGACTAAGGTGTGTCTACTTTTTTTTTCTGTCAAATAATCAAATTTTCTATTTGTTTGTTCACTTTTTTCATTTATTTCTGTATAATAATGGCTTTCTCTACCCACATTTTAGGCTTATTTTTGCTTATTTAAGCTCCTTGAGTTCTATATTGAGTTTATTAATGACGTGTCTAGTATTTTAATATATACATGCAAACTGGTTTATAAAACTTCCAATACAACCTGCCATTCACAGGTTTTTCAATTGTGTTTTCATTCACATTTAAATAATATGTATATTAAGGACTTAGTTCCCTGACCCATGTTAATCAATAGGGAGCACGGACTTAAATTTTGGATATTTGATGGCTATCCTATTGTTACTGTTTTCTCCATTCTGGTCAAACACTGTGGCCTGTATATTTTCTGTTTTTGGCGGGGGCGGGGGGGAACTAGTTATTAGGAAAAATATTATCTCTTCCTATTTTTTGACAGCTGTGCTTTCAACTACTCATCATTATATCCACAGGGTTTCAGACTGGCATTAATCTTTTGTGCAAGCATAGAAGATCAAGTCTGAAGAAAGACTATTCACAAATTCTTTTTTTTCCTTTTAAAATTCCATGATGAATAATGAGTGATGAGAAAAGCTTTCCTAGGGGCGCCTGGGTGGCTCAGTCGGTTAAAAAGGTTGCCTTCAGCTCAGGTCATGATCCTGGAGTCCCAGGACTGAGCCCCACATCGGGCTCCCTGCTCAGCAGGGAGCCTGCTTCTCCCTCTGCCCCTCACCCTGCTTGTGCTCTCTCTCTCAAATAATTAAAATAAAAATCTTAAAAAAAAGAAAAGCTTTCCTATACTAATTACGTTCATTTCTCTCTTTTTTTTCATTAGGAATTCTTTGATTTAGACAAAGGTAAGCAACATGGCTAAAATCCTTTCCACAAATAGGAGCGCCTGGCTGGCTCAGTCGGAAGAGTGTGTGTCTCTTGATTTTAGGGTCATGAGTTCAAGCCCCACATTGGGTATAGAGATTACTTAAATAAACTTAAAAAAAATCCTTTCCACAAATAATAATGAAGATAACTATGGAAATGAGTATCAATGATAATAGTGGACAACTTTTACTAAACATTTACTATGTAACAGGAATAGTTCTAAGCACTTTACATTTATTAATTGAATCCTCACAACAAATGAATACATACAGCATGATTATCTTTAATAATATATAAGAAATAAATTGCCACTAACATATAAGAGTAAAAAGTAAAAACAAAACAAAACTAGAAGGATAAACAACACTTTGATAACAGAGGTTCATTATCTTTCTAGTATGAGATGGGGTGGATAAAAAGGAACAAAACAGTTTACAGGGAGAAAATGTGCATAATTTCAGCAATAAATAGGTTTTGGTTTTTTTTTAAAGATTTTATTTATTTGACAGAGAGAGCCACGGCGAGAGAGGGAACACAAGCAGGGGGAGGGGGAGAGGGAGAATCAGGCTTCCCGCCGAGCAGGGAGCCCGATGCGGGGCTCGATCCCAGGCCCCTGGGATCATGGCCTGAGCCGAAGGCAGACGCTTAACCGCCTGAGCCACCCAGGCGCCCCAATAAATAGATGTTTTAAAAGAAAGAAACAAACATTCAAAGATAAATTTGGGGTCATAGTAATCAGGGCATATTTCATAACTGCAAATGTTTAGATGCAAACAGAACATGAGTAATAAAGTCGTTTTGAAAAGTCATTAAGTATATATAACTCATTTTAAAAATCTATATTTATTGAAATGGCAACCGTATTTTTTGGCATGACCAAAACAGGTGAAGGGATAACATGCATGCATACCATGACTTTAAAAACAAAGTCTGGGAGGTTTGCTCTATCAACTTAAGAGTAGTCATTGGTAGTTGCTATGATTACTGTTAATCTTGGTTTTTAGTTGCTGGTTTTCTGATTTTCTGTTTTATATAAGAAAATACAAATTTGTGAAATGAAACACAAGATTAATACTGACTTCAAAAACAAGGTTATAATTCTACAATTAAAAAATACAAAATCACAAATTTTAAACAGTGTGATACTGATGTAAGCACAAATACATAGATCAGAGAAGAAAAAAATACAAGCAAACATAAACAAGAATATAATGTCTCACCAAGAAGGTAGAATGAAATAATAGGCAAGAGAAGAATTATTGAACTGCCCTTAGTACAAGATTGGGGAACGGGGATGGGTAAATGTCAATTTAGAATCTTAATTCATAACTTAGAGTGAAAAACATTTGAATTAAAAAGAAATATAAAATAAAATTTAAAAACAAAAAATAGTGAAAGCATAACTATCAAACGTGAATTTTTTTTGTTTAAAATATTAGGAAGGTAACAGGAGCTTTAACTTTTGTTACTCATCAGTGTGAATTCCCTGGTGACGAATGAGATCTGAGCCACTACTAAATGCCTTCCCGCATTCCTTACAGTTATAGGGCTTTTCACCAGTATGAATTCTCAGATGTCGCGTAAGGTTTGAGCATTTATTAAAGGCCTTTCCACATTCACTACATTCATACGGTTTTTCATCTGTATGTATTCTCTGATGTTGAAAAAGTTGTGAGTTCTGAGTAAAGGCCTTCCCACATTCAAGACATTCAAAGGGTTTCTCACCAGCATGAATTCTCTGATGTTGACGAAGCTGTGAGCTCTGAGTAAAAGCTTTCCCACATTCCTTACAATCATAGGGTTTCTCCCCAGTGTGAATTCTCTGATGATTAGTAAGCGCCGAGCCACTACTAAAGGCTTTGCCACATTCCTTGCACTCATAGGGTTTTTCACCAGTATGAATTCTCTGATGCTGAACAAGCTTTGAGCTCTGAGTAAAAGCTTTGCCACATTCTTTACATTCATAGGGTTTCTCACCTGTATGAATTCTCACATGTTGAAAAAGTTGTGAGCTCTTAGTAAAGGCTTTCCCACATACTTTACATTCATAGGGTTTTTCACCAGTGTGAATTCTCTGATGGTCAATAAGATTTGAGCAATAGCTAAAGGCCTTCCCACATTCCTTACATTCATAGGGCTTCTTACCAGTATGAATTCTCTGATGCTGAGAAAGGTATGAGCTACAACTGAAAGCCTTGCCACATTCCTTACATTCAAAGGGTTTTTCACCAGTATGAATTTTCAGATGTCGAGTAACATGGGAGCCACAGCTAAAGAATTTCCCACACTCCTTACATTCATAAGATTTTTCACCAATATGAATTCTCTGATGTTGAATAAACTGTGAATTCTGACTAAAGACCTTTCCACATTTCTTACATTCATAGGGTTTCTCTTCATTGTTAATTATTTGCTGTAGAGTAAAGAATGTCTGTTGAATAAATGTGGGCATGTATTCATGAGTGAATATTTCTTGGCTGAAATGCCCACTTTGATATCCCAGTTGTTTTTCAAAGTGGCTTCTATATTCCAAAATGTCTCTAAAACTGGAGTACTCAAGGCCACGCTTTGTAAGCCCCATTATCTCCCTCTGGCAAGATTCTATTTCATAAACTTCCTTCTTCAGAGACAGTAACTTGGTTTCACACATTGATTCCAGATCTGAAAGAAAATGAAATGTTAAATATTCTTACCACCCCACTCCCACCACCCATTTATGAAAACTTAAACTTCTATAATAGAAATGGAAAAATTAAAGTGAAAAGAGTATCTGGTGGTAAATGACATACAGTTCTCAAGTATATCTGTTTAATCTGAAAATAGACCCCAAAACTGCACTGAAATTAATGAGATATAATGCAGAATGTGAGGGAGGAGACTACAGAAAAAGGAAACCACAACGATTCTCAAATATTGATGTGGATCAGAATCATAAGGAAAGGACGGTAAATACACACTACTGGGCATATGAAAAGATGACAAGTCCTATATACATCTATATAAGCATGCATGTATGAACACGTAAGAAACCATCATACTATACGTATCACAAAAAGTGGATAATTTGCTGACCTCCATTAAAGGTTTCTGGAGAGGAACAAATGCACATGGGGAAGATTTCTGGGCTCTGTAGTATGATAAAGAATAAATTTGGTCTTTGTCCTTGGTTTCTAACACAGAGCTTCAAAAACCCTTGGAACTCCCTGAGTGATAGGAATGTTTTTTGCTATGCCAATGAGGTGATTCACAGCAGATTCCTAGATAGCTGCAGGATGGGGACTGGTCACCAGAAAGACCTAGCATGTTATTAGAGGGTTGAGACCTTCAGCTACTGGCCTTCTGGGGAGGAGAGAAGAGCCAGAGATTGAGTGGCCAATGACTCACTCAATCATGCCAGTGTGAGTAAATCCCAATAAAAACTCTGTACACCAAAGCTCAGTGGACCTTTCTGGTTGGTGAACACACCAACATGAAAGACGGTGTACTTCAGTTTTACTCTGAAGGATACATTTAGACCTTGCCCTAAAATGTATCCTTCAGAGTAAAACTGCAATTATAAGTATAAAGCTTTCTAGAGTTCTGTGAATCATTCTAGCACATTATTGAACTTGCAGGAGCTGTGGAAATCCCCAAATTTATAGCCAGTTGCTCAGAACTGTAAGTGTCTAAGAACTCTGAGACTTGCAGCTGGCATCTAAAAATGAGGGCAGGGGCGCCTGGGTGGCTCAGTCAGTGAAGCATCTGCCTTTGGCCCAGGTCATGATCCCAGGGTCCTGGGATCGAACTCAGTGGGGAGTCTGCTTCTCCCTCTCCCCCCACTCGTGCTTGCTCTCTCTCTCTCAAATAAATATATAAAATCTTTAAAAAAGTAAAATAAAATAAAGCGAGGGCAGTCTTGCGTACAACTCTGCTATTAATCTGTAGGGTCTATGCTAACTCTGGGCAGTTAGGGTCAGAACTGCAGCACTCCCAGTTGTGATGGAAACTGAACAGTTCCAAAGTAAGGATAGACTGGCCGAAATTTGAAAGAGATTACAAAGGGCTAGCCACAAGGGGCCAGAGCCTAGAGTCAGTCTAAGGTATTAAACTAAATTGATGTGAGTAGTAGATAGGGAAGACTCAGAATACGTTCTGTTCTGGTGATTCAGTAAAAATACCGTTTGCCTTGGAATTTTGTGATGCTGATCTTGGGAGAAGAGACTTACTCATGTACCACTGCAGTGGCTGAAAAGGAGGCAGCTAACGTTTAAGGCAAACAGGAAGAAAATAAGACACAGTGCAAAGTACTGTCATGGAAAAATGACAAGTGGAAGCAAGCTGATAGAGTGGAATTCCAACTCACAGTCACTCACTGTATGTTCCTGGGCAATTATTTAACCTAAGTCCTCATTTCCTCATCTGCGAAAGGGAGATCATCTTTACCTCATGATTCCTGGGAGGGAAAGGAATAATGCCTGTAAATGTCTTTGAGTCAAGTGTTCAGTATTTGATAGCTATTATTACGAAAGAATTTCTTACCAAAGATGGGGATTTTAGGCAAATTAAATGGTTTGAAGACATCAAAATGGAGCCTACTGGAACAACTCAAGCCAGAAACAAGGAATTCTTTCTAGCATAATCTTTTTTCTCCTCTCCCCATAGAATATTTCAGCAATTTCCATAGAGTTAAGCTCCTAAGTAACTTTTAAAACTATCCACTTCTACGTCCACTGCCAGTGGCCTCTCTTCCAAACCAGAATCATCTCTTACTCAGGCCACTGAGGTAGCCTCCCAACCCATCGCCCCACCAAGTTCTCACACTCTTTAATCTATTCAGCAACCAAAATTAATGTGGCCTGGCCTTCCACTGCTCAAAACCAAACTCCTCACACTCACTGGCAAAGACCAACTGATCTCCAATCCTGACTCACACTCGACGCTTGCTTGCTCACCAGCCCAGTAACCCTCCCTTTCTTTCAGTTCTTCAAACACACCAAGCTTTCCCCTCCTAGAAGGGCCTTCGCAGGGGTTCTTCCCTCCACTTGGAGTTTTCTTTTCTTTTTTTTTTTTAAGATTTTATTCATTTATTTGAGAGAGAGAGCACGAGTGGGGGCGGGGGCAAAGGGAGAGGGAGAAGCAGTCTCCCCACTGACTGGGGAGGCCGATGTGGGCCTCAATCCCAGGACCCTGGATTCATGACCTGAGCCGAAGGCAGACACAACTGACTGAGCCACCCAGGCACCCTGGAGTTTTCTTTCTTTTTTTTTTTTTTAAGATTTTATTTATTTATTTGAGAGAGAGAGAATGAGAGACAGAGAGCATGAGAAGGAGGAAGGTCAGAGGGAGAAGCAGACTCCCCGCCGAGCAGGGAGCCCGACGCGGGACTCGATCCCGGGACTCCAGGATCATGACCTGAGCCGAAGGCAGTCGCCCAACCAACTGAGCCACCCAGGCGCCCCCCTGGAGTTTTCTTAATACATTAAATAGTAAGACCTAATACTGAGCCTAGTACTATAGTAATTCTGAAATACAGATGAGCACAAATAATTTTTCAATATGTCTACATTAACAGTAAGATATGAAAATATCTGTGATTTCCATTCATGTCAAAATCACAGGAACTATACAATACTGCTATGGTTTGTTCCATACACCACAGTAGGAAGATATGCAATTTTCAATTCGAGGTTAGTTAAATATAAAGTATTTTTTCCTTCTCTTTCAAGCTCATGGACTCCCTAAATTTTATTCCAAAGAATCCAAAATTAGCAACCTCCTTAAAAACATGATGTCACTCCTCCACTCAAATCATCTCATTCAGAATAGAATTCAAAGCCCATACCAAGGCCCACAAGGTCCCAAATCATCTGCAGGCACACCCCACCTCTCACGTGCACCTAGCACACAAACACACGTACATCCTGCTACTTTGCCGATCTCCTTTCCCACAAGTCCCTCTTTGCTTCTTCTGTTCCAACCACATGCCAAAAAGCTCCTAATTCAGGGACTTTGTTCTTCCTTTCCTTCTGCCTGAATCTCTTCTACCAGATATTTACAACACTTGTTCCCTCGCTTCCTTCAGGTTTTGGTTAAATTATCACCTCATCAAAGAGGCCTTCTCTAACCTCCCTTCATATCACTTACCACCATCTGACATTGTAAACATATCTATTTTTTCTCTCTCACCTTCTAGAACATAGGCTCCAGAGGAGCAAAACTCTGAATGTTTTATTCAATGCTGTACTCCCAGCATTGGTCCCACTGGGACCAATACTTACTATACAGTAATGCTCTTCTGGAGCATTTTTAGGATAAGGTAAACACTTTATCCTAAATCTCGCCTCCTCTGACACCTCTTCCTTTCCATTATAGGCCTTTTCATTTTCCCCAACATTGTCATCATAGAAGGTGACTGCAATCACTTGCAAAACTCCCAACTATTCAGTATGGATTTTCCACTTCTGCATATTTAGCCACTGACTTTCTGCTAAGCCCCCTGATTCTCCTTACTAGATTCTACTTTGTGGAAATTATTCATGGATATATTTTAGCACTACTTTTTGACTTCCAAGTTCTTTTTTTTTTTTTAAGATTTTATTTATTCATTTGACAGAGAGAGACAAAGCGAGAGAAGGAACACAAGCAGGGGGAGTGGGAGAGGGAGAAGCAGGCTTCCCGCAGAGCAGGGAGCCCGATGTGGGGCTCGATCTCAGGACTCTGGGATCATGACCCAAGCCGAAGGCAGACGCTTAATGACTGAGCCACCCAGGCACCCCTGACTCCCAAGTTCTTAATAGGTGACATGATTAGCAAATGACAGCACCTGGCAGGCTCTCTTGCACAAATCAGTAAATGAAAAACACTGGGTAAAGAAATAATGCACAACAAACTGATAAAACAAGTCACTGGCAAGTAATATTCATGAAGATCAGTACTTGGAGGAGGGGCTGTGCATACACACATGTATGCATGCACACACAGAAAACATTTAAGAGGAAGAAAAGCCAACAAGGAACTAAATCTAAAATATGGGTAAAAGGGTTTTATTGGAGGGGAAGTGAAGGGCTCACCCTACTTGAAATTATGAGGGTTGTTGGAGAAGAGTAGCAGAAAGAGTAGTGAGAGAAGGAATGAAACAGGTCATTTGTAAACTCACGCTAAGAGGACTTGGTTTTTCCAACAAGCTTAGATAACATCTCAAAGGTGCTGAGTTTACCTGTAATGCCTTGCTCCTGCCCAATCATTTCTCACTCACCTGAACACAGGCCTCTTGTCAGCTCTCTGCCAACCATCCAGGGCTCTTTTCCTTGTTCCAATAAGGAGATAACTTGAGGCTTAGGAATGTAAAGTCCTGCTCACAAGAAAAGATATGGGACATGGTTACACTGTGGGTAAACCAGATCCAGAAATCAGATCCAGTCCCTTGATGACAGAAGAGGAGATGCCACTACAGGAACAGCCAAAGAAAGAGGATGAAGCTTCTGCCACAGTCACTGGAGTTGCCCATTTCCAACTCTTCCTTTTCATTGCAGCTCAAACCACTTATTTGGGAATAGGGAGCAGAAATTCAGCCGGTAACTCGAAAAGCAGCTGGGAAATTCACTGTGGAAGAAACATTCCAGAGAAGAACTCTAAATTACTGGTATAGAAGCCCTTACCCATTGACAGCAGATTGCCATAGTTCTCCAACATCACGTCCCTGTACAAGGCCCTCTGACCAGGGTCCAGGCACTCCCACTCCTCCTGGGAGAAGTCTATAGACACATCACTGAACACCACTGATCCCTGAAACAATAAACATATGCATTACTTGTGTAATAAAAGAAGTAATTCAGAGACTATTGCACTTGTATTGTGGGGTAAAGCAAATGAGGGACTGTATTGGTATCACTCAGAATCAGTACCTTTGGATCTTAAAAATAGATGCAAGAGTAATTAGTTTATTTTATAATAACATATCTAGAGGGCGCCTGGCTGGCTCGGTTGGTAGAGTATGTATGTGACTCTTGATCCTGGGGTTTTAAGTTTGAGACCTATGTTGGGTGTAGAGGTTACACCCAAAAATAAAATCTTAAAGAAGATCTATGAATAAACTTAACCAAAGATGTGAAAGACCCATGCTCTGGAAACTATAAAACACTGATGGAAGAAACTGCAGACAACATAAATAAATGGAGATATTCCATGCTCATGGACTGGAAGAACAAATACTGTTAAAATGTCTATAGTATCCAGCGGCGCCTGGGTGGCTCAGTTGTTAAGTGGCTGCCTCCAGCTCAGGTCATGATCCCAGGGTCCTGGGATTGAGCCCTGCATCGGGCTCTCTGCTCAGTGGGAGGCCTGCTTCTCCCTCTCCCAACCCTCCTGCTTGTGTTCCCTCTCTCGCTGTCTCTCTCTCTCTGTCAAATAAATAAATAAAAGCTTTTAAAAAAATGTCTACAGTACCCAAAGCAATCTACAGATTTAATGTAATCCCTATCAAAATACCAACAGTATTTTTCACAGAACTAAAATAAACATTCCTAAAGTTTGTATGGAACCACAAAAGGCTCAGAATAGCCAAAGCAATCTTGAAAAGGAAAAAAAACCTGGAGGTATCACAATTCCAGACTTCAAGTTAAATTATAAAGCTGTAATAATCAAAACAATATGGAACGGGCACAAAAATAGACACATAGATCAACGGAGCAGAACAGAAAGCCCAGAAATAAACCCAAAATTATGTGGCCAACCTTTGACAAAAGAGGAAAGAATATACAATGGGGAAAAGACAGTCTCTTCAATAAATGGTGTTGGGAAGACTCAACAGCTACTTGCAAAAGAATGAAACTGGACCACTTTCCTACAAGATACAAAAAAACAAACTCAAATGAATTAAAGACCTAAACGTGAGACCTAAAACCATCAAAATCCTAGAAGAGATCACAGGCAGTAACTTCTCTGACATTGCTATAACATCATCTTTCTAGATATGCCTCCTGAGACGAGGGAAATAAAAGAAAAAATAAACTATTGGGACTACGTCAAAATAAAAAGTTTCTGCACAGCAAAGGAAACAACAAAACTAAAAGGCAGGGCGCCTGGGTGGCTCAGTTGGTTGAGCGACTGCCTTCGGCTCGGGTCGTGATCCTGGAGTCCCGGGATCGAGTCCCACGTCAGGCTCCCTGCTCAGCGGGGAGTCTGCTTCTCCCTCTGACCCTCCTCCCTCTCATGTTCTCTGTCTCTCATTCTCTCTCTCGCAAATAAATAAAATCTTAAAAAAAAAAAAACAAAACTAAAAACTAAAAGGCAACCTACTGAATGGGAGAAGATATTTGCAAATGACATATCTGATAAAGGGTTAGTCTCCAAAATATATAAAGGACTGATACAACTCAACACCCAAAACCTAATAATCCAATTATAAAATGGGCAAAAAACATGAACAGACATTCCTCCGAGGAAGACATACAGATGGCCAACAGACACACGAAAAGATGCTCAACATCACTCATCATCAGGGAAATGCAAATCAAAACCACAATGAGATATCACCTCACACCTGTCAGAATGGCTAAAATGAACATCCAAGAAACAACAGGTGTTGGTGAGGATGTGGAGAACAAGGAATGTTCTTGCACTTGGTAGGAATGCAAACCGGTGCAGCCACTGTGGAAGACAGTTTGGAAGTTCCTCAGAAAATTAAAAATACAACTACCCTATGATCCAGTAATTGCATTACTGAATACTAATTCAAAGGGATACATGCACCCCTATGCTTATATAGCAGCATTATTTATAATACCCAAATTATGGAAGCAACCTAACTGTCCACTGATAGGTGAATGGATAAAGATGTGGTATTTATACAGACAATGGAATATTATTCAGCCATAAAAAGAATGAAATCTTGCCATTGCAACAACATGGATGGATCTAGAGAGTATAATGCTAAGCAAAATAAGCAAGTCAGAGAAAGACAAATACCATATAATTTCACTCATAAGTCAAATTTAAAACATAAAACAAACCAACAAAGGAAAGAGACAAACAAACAAACAAACAAACAAAAAAGACTCTTAACTATAGAGAAAAAACAGATGGTTAGCAGAGCAGAGGTGGTCGGGGGGATGGGTGAAATAAATGAAGGGGATTAAGAGTACACTTATCTTGATGAATACTGAGTAATATATGGAATTGTTGAATCACTATATTGTACACCTGAAATGAATATAACATTGTATGTTAACTAGAACAAAAAGGTTAATCAGTTAATTTTATATTGAAAACAAACAATTTCCTGACTTTACCTATTGAAAAGGCCTACAAATAATAATTCATCCAGTAGGAATAAGTACCCCTAGTGTCTAGACTGTAGTCCCTAAGTATTATATTCAAATAAAAGGAACCAAGATCCTTTGGGGAAAGAGATGATTTCAGGATTGAGTCAGAAATGCCAGGATGAGACTGAACATTCTGTTATATCAGAAAGCAAGAGAGCTATCAAAAACTACTAGAATCATGTTACATGAACTCAGGCACCAACTTGAAGAGCCTCTCAATGGCTAAAAATGGTATAATCTGAGGATCCAGTATAATGGACCTATAGATAAAAAAATGTTTAAATCATGAGCTCCTAACAACAATGAATAAAAAACTACTGGTCACCTTTTTAGGATTCTAAGAAACCAACTCATTGGGTGCCTGGGTGGCTCAGATGGTTAAGCGTCTGCCTTCGGCTCAGGTCATGATCCCAGGGTCCTGGGATCAAGTCCCACATCGGGCTCCCTGCTCAGCGGGGAGCCTGCTTCTCCCTCTGCCTCTCTCTCTCTCTGTCTCTTATGAATAAATAAAATCTTAAAAAAAAAAAAAAGAAACCAACTCATTATTCAAATATTCTTTCCTAGACAGACTATCTTTCAGGGTAACCAAACAGTTGACGAGAAGTTTTATTTTATAAAGAGTATTTCAGGGGCACCTGGGTGGCTGTCAGTTAGGCATCGGCCTTTGATTCAGGTCATAATCCCAGGGTCCTGGGATGGAGCCTCACATCGGGCTCCCTGCTCAGCGGGGAATCTGCTTCTCCCTCTCCCTCTGCCTCTCTCCCCAGCACTTCCTCTCTCTCAAATAAATAAAATCTTAAAAAATAAAAATAAAAAATAAAGAGTATTTCACCTAATCTATGAAGGAGAAATGACAATTAAAATATCATTCTGCAACCTCTAATCTAGACAGTAATCATCAATGGTGGATAACATTACAAAAAGAAAGAGTACCAGATATAATGTGTCTTCTGATGGAATCACATATCACCACGTGTGACATATTCATGACAAAAAAAAAAAAAAATCTCAACTGAATCTGACCAAGCATCTAGACTTAACTACCAATTTTCAGGAAACAGTTAAATGATGCCACAGAGATGCAATCAGCAAAATCCAAACAGTGGACAAATGAACCATTTTTTTTCTTTTCTAACAAAAACATACACAGAAAGAAAATAGATGGAAGGGGTACCTGCAAAATAAGAGACTCAAAAGACCTCAATGAACTGCAGTGCACAGTCCTTATTTGGATTCTAATTCAAATAAACAATTATTCAAAACACTGGCTAGATATTGATGATATTAACAAATTATTTCTAACTTTTCTAGAGGCAATAATGGCATAATGGTTGTTTCCAAAAATAATCCTTGTCTTTTAGAAATACATACCAATTTGTATTTGCTGTAAAATAATCATGTGTGTAGAAGTGAGGGCAGGGTAGTGTGCAAAGAAGAAACAGGTATCAGTATAAATGAAACAAGATTGACTCGGATTTGAAGCTGAATGGTGAGTATATGGTAGTTCATAACTCCTCTACTTTCCTATGTCTGAAATTTATTATTATAGAGTTTTTTTAAAGGGGGTTGGTAGAGAATAGAATATCTGCAAGGCTCTACTCATATGAATAGCACTGATTTAAACAAAATTGTGATATAACTCTGTTGTGGGAAAAGGAAGTAGAGTGTGATATAGCAAATCTAAATCCACATATACCTTGCAAAAAAATAACTACAAAATGTCTAAAAATTTGGTTAATCAAGAAACAGCAATATAGGAATATTAATTAAAATAATGGATATATTCTATTGTAATCAGTTAAAAGAGATGCAGGTATCTCCCTTCAGGGATTATCCTTATTTCTGAGATAAAGAAAACTGGTGATTCATATGGAAATTCCTCATGACCCACACTTCCTGTCCAACTTCAAACTGAACTTCGTTCATGGATGCCCTAAAAGTCACAGAGATCTGTCGGGATCAGCTACCAAGCCCACAATCTTCCAAGCTCATAAACCAGGAGGTCTTGCAACAGTCTAACATTTGGAACTACCAATATCACTTCCTATACTATCTCACTGGTAAACACCGATCTGTAGAACAAACCCATGTTTGCTCCCAACTAAGCAACTTACACATCTCCACCTCATCAAATCACCGTCTGGAAAGCATAAGTTCATTCTACAAATGTACTCTCATTTCCTTTCCATCATAGCTCCTGGGAGAGGGCTAAGAAAAGAGATGCCAGGTGAAAATATTAATGCTGGGTCAAAAAAAGAGGGCACTTAAGAATGGTAAAGGGTTATCTGGTTAGACTGAGAGGAAAAGGAGACCAAAGATCCTGAAGGGGAAACCTGATAGCCAAAGATGTCAGGAGTAGGAAAACAAATACTCAAACGACCATTTAAAAAAATTTTTTTTTAATTTGAAACTAAATGTCAGGAAGGTAAGAAAAAGCATCAACTCACCTGGGCCATGGCTTTCAGTATTGCAGGAGAAGATCAGTCCTCCTTGGGGCTGTTTTCCTGAGAAAGGATAGTATTCTGAGAAAGCAGGACTGGGGAAGCAAAGAAATGCTCTAGAAACCACACTGGCTTTACAGCTTTCAGGTGACCACCCTGGGTCTTATGATGTAACTGTGGTCAGTGGGAGTATGGGATAAATCCTACTTCTTCAACCCCAGAAGCCCCAGGCTTTAGCTATAGTAAAATGGATCCTGGCTACTGGATTCAAAGGAATACAAATGCAGATTCCCTCTCCTTCATCTGATTAACCCAGGTTATGGGTTAATCACTCAGCCAAGTGATTCTGGCCAGACCTTGTCCCACTTCAGTAAACCCAAGAGAGAGCTTCTTTGACCTGCCTGAGGAGATCCCTCCTCCGCAGCCCTCACTCAGGTCCTCAAGCAAATTCACCCAAATGGTACCCTTTGTCCAGGACCCCAGTATGCTCTGATCAGAAGGACTAAGATTTCCCTAATGAAGTCTTCTCACTTCCCAGGCCCAAGACAGTCTGTCAACTCCCATCTGCCCAGAACTCCCCACCTCAGCCTTACACAGAGGCACTCCTCATTCTTACCCTATAGCTCTGTTTTTCTTAAAAATAAGTAAATAAATAAATAATAATAACTTTGCTTATATGTTTTTGCCATGCAAAACAAAGTGTCAACTTTTATAGCTTTGGGGTAAGAAGATTTTTCTTACCTATGCATATTTATATAAATTTCTCTGTTTAGGGGCACCTGGGTGGCCCAGTCGTTAAGCGTCTGCCTTCAGCTCAGGTCATGATCCCAGGGTCCTGGGATCGAGCCCCGTGTCGGGCTCCCTGCTCAGCGGGAAGCCTGCTTCTCCGTCTCCCACTCCCCCTGCTTGTGTTCCCTCTCTTGCTATATCTCTCTCTGTCAAATAAATAAATAAAATCTTTAAAAAAAAATTTCTCTGTTTAATGCTTTGTCACACGTAGGTCTTTAATCAATTATTATTTTATTTTGGTAGAATATTAATTAACAAAACACTATAGTATAAAATTATAAGTTATAATTTTATTTCAGTATAATTTATGAGTTAGGAATCCTACTTAATTTCTCTCATAGGAGGCTGACTACCCAAGTGTACCAAAGTCACATGTGAATAATGTATCTCACTTAAAATGCACTATTATTTTATATGCCACTAAGAAAGATCAAAACTGGGCGCCTGGGTGGCTCAGTCGGTTAAGCGACTGCCTTCAGCTCAGGTCATGATCCTGGAATCCCAGGATTGAGTCCCGCATAGGGCTCCCTGCTTGGCGGAGAGCCTGCTTCTCCCTCTGACCCTCCCCCCTCTCATGTGCTCTCTGTCTCTCTCATTCTCTCTGTCTCAAATAAATAAATAAAAATCTTTAAAAAAAAAAAAGAAAGAAAGATCAAAACTGTGTAAGATATATTACCTGACTTCAGATATGTTGAAATGGGGGGGGGGTGGAGCCTTACCGCAGGTGACTACAGCATTGGTTTAAATGCCAAACCATTATCACAGATGATACATGTTTGGATTTACTGTGGTTCTATTTTGGTTCAGTTTTCCATCTTTATTCTTTGGCCAGCATCACACTCTATTTATTGTAATTTATTTTTTATATATAATTTAAAAATATGTCAAAAATATATCTTATAATTTAAAAATATGTCTTTTTTTAAAAGATTTTATTTATTTATTTGAGAGAGAGAGAGAGCTCATGAGAGGGGGGAGGGTCAGAGGGAGAAGCAGGCTCCCCACCAAGCAGGGAGCCCGATGCGGGACTCGATCCCGGGACTCCAGGATCATGACCTGAGCCGAAGGCAGTCGCTTAACCAACTGAGCCACCCAGGCGCCCTAAAAATATGTCTTAATAAAAGGCCGTTTCCATTACATACCTATTAGAATGGCCAAAGCCAGAACACTGACAACACGAAATGCTGGTGAGGAGCAACAGGATCTCTCGTTCATTGCTGGTGGGATTGCAAAATGGTACAGCCACTTTGGAAGACAGCTTGACAGTTTCTAACAAAACTAAACATACTTGGGGACCTGGGTGGCTCAGTCTGTTAAGCGTCAGCTCCCTACTTCTCCCTCTCTCTCTGTACTGTCTCTCTCTCAAATAAATAAATAAAATCTTTAAAAAAAAACCCAAAAAACTAAACATACTTTTATATGATCAAGCAATCATACTTTTTTTTTTTTAAGATTTTATTTATTTATTTGACAGAGAGAGACACAGTGAGAGAGGGAACACAAGCAGAGGGAATGGGAGAGGGAGAAGCAGGCTTCCCGCGGAGCAGGGAGCCCGATGCGGGGCTTGATCCCAGGACCCCGGGATCATGACCTGAGCCGAAGGCAGACGCTTAACGACTGAGCCACCCAGGCGCCCCGCAATCATACTTTTTAGTATTTACTCAAAGGAGCGGAAAAATTATGTCCACACAAAGACTTGCACAGCGGCTTTATTCCTAATTCCCAAAACTTGGAACCTTTAGTAGGTTAATGGTTAAATAAACTGTGGTACATCCAGAAAATAGAATGTCATTCAGTGATAAACAGAAGTGAGCTATGGAGCCATAAAAAGATATAAAGGAAGCTTAGATGCGTATTACTAAGTAAAAGAAGTCAATATGAAAAGGCTACATACTGTATGACTCAAACTATATAATAATCTGGAAAAAGCAAAACTCTGAAGACAATAAAAAGATTAGTGGTTGCCAGGGGTTTGGAGAAGGATGAATAAATAGAACACAGAGGATTTTGGAAGCACTGAAACTACTTTGTATGATACTATAATGATGGATTCATGCCATTATACATTTGTCCTAACCTACAGAAGTTGAACAAGAATAAACTATCATCTAAACTGTGAACTCTGGATGATCATGAGGTGTCAGTATAGGTTCTTCAAGTACCAAATGGGGGTGCCTGGGTGGCTCAGTCAGTTAAGTGTCTGCCCTCAGCTCAGGACATGATCCCCAGGGTCCTGGGATCCAGCCCCAAGTCAGGTTTCTTGCTCAGCACGGAGTCTGCTTCCCCCTCTCCGTCTGCCCCGCCCCAACCCCACTTGTGCTCTCTCTCTCTCAAATATATAAAATCTTAAAAAAATTAAAACTTTTACTAAAAAAAGTGTACCAAATGTACCTGGTGGGGTATGTTGATAATGAACAGGGAGGCTGTGGGTGTATGTGGGAAATCTCTGTACCTTCCTCTTGATTTTGCTGTAAACCTAAAACTCCTCTAAAGACATAAAGTCTTTAAAAAAAAGTTTCTGGCTCTGAAGCCAGACTGTCTAGATTAAAAATAAATAAATAAATAACCCCTCATTATTCATCTTTTTCAAGTTTCCTGATATTCTTACTTTCCCATATGAGCATAAATTGTTTAAAATATATATTGGTATTTTTCTTGAGGCTGCATAAAATGCATAAGTTAACTTAAGGAGTTCTGACACCTTTTTGATGTTGAGTCTTGCTTTCCTATAACACAGAATACCTTTCTATTTATTCAAATCAATGTTTCTGTCCTTCAGGATACTGAAAAGTTTTCCTCTTGTGTATCATGCTCATTTCTTTTTTAGATTATTCCTAGGTATCTCATACTATTTTTGTGGCTATTAATTATATTTATAAATTATAATAATATGTATATAATTATGTTACACAGAAAAAATATAAACAATTATATTTTAAGTATATACTTATATGTAAATGTGTTTTATATTATTGTTTACTTGAAATTATTACACTTTTCCCAATACATCTTTCATCTATTTTTGTTTTAAATAAACAAAATTCTGTTGACTTCTGGATATTGACTGTGTACCTTTTTGAATTCTCTTCTATTTGTAATAGTTTTCAGTCTATAACAGGATGTTAAACTATGTCTCTCTCATTCTTAGTTTAGGAGAAGTCCTGAAGAAGAGCAAGACAACAGGGGCCACAAAACTCTGCATTCTCCCTGAATGAGAATGAGCGAGAACCCTGGCCATCTTTTTTTTTTTTTTTAAGATTTTATTTATTTGAGAGAGAGAGAGTGAGCACAAGTGGAGGGGAAGGGCAGACGGACCAGGAGAAGCAGACTCCCCACTGAGCAGGGAACCTGAAACGGGGCTCGATCCCAGGACCCTGACGCTTAACCAACTGAGCCACCAGGTACCCCGAGAACCCTGGCCATCTTATGTATCATGCAAAAGGAGCTGGCTGCAAACTGATTTTGTGCCCTTGGATCCATTCAACATCTATTCTAAAGGTGTTTCAGAGATTGGAGAGTGTATGAGAGGAGGCTGTTTTTGAGAGAAAGATCTATTTTTGGAAAGCACTGGTATGCTCTGTAGTCCTCCTGCTTCACAGGGACAGAAAAGAGGGACCCCAGTGCCGCAAGGGTTCCAAGCAGAATGTGATGGGAGGTCTTGGGAAAATTTGCCTTGTGTTCCAGAGTTTAGAAAGCACAGAGACTGGGGCCACAGTCCCTCTTCGAAGTAGCTATCATGGGCCCCACAGTAGGAGCTGGCCTGGGTCTGGTTTTATTCTAAGCCTACCAAAAGGATTTCCAGCTCTAGAGAAGAGCTCCGTGGAGGACTGATGCCGAAAGCCTGAACATAGGAACTGTAAGCAGCCCTCTCCTTAGTAGTTGTGAACGTGCCCCAAGGCAATAGAGATCCAGCGTCCCTACAATTAAGATTTTTCTTCCCCTCTCATTTTGCTGCTCCCCACTTCCAAGTTGTCTAGTGAAACAGAGAAGGTTAGGAGAAGGAAAAAGAGAAGCAATCATCAAGCTTTCTCACTGGAAGCTTCTAGCTCGAGAAGCCAGGAGGTTAAACTTTTAAAACAAAAGTTTATGGCATCGATTAGTACAGTGAAACAGACATTCTAATTACTAAAATGAGACTGATTTTGTGACTGAAAGAAACCAGAGGACTGTTTATTTTCCAACTGTGACTGAAACACTTATCCACAGGCAGGAAATTAACTGGCCCAGAGAAGCCTGGTAGAAGTTATGGGGAAAAAATAAAGCAGTTGTTTTCCAGTTGTTTCCTATGGAGTACTGGTTTTCTAAAGGATTTAGGGGGTAAAAAAGATTAAATAATACTGCTGATAGCGCCTTCTCCCTGATTTTACGGTGAATGCTTCTGGTATTTCACCATTAGGCATTAGGTGAGTTTTTTTGTTGTTGTTTTTATTTTTTTAAACTTTTAATACAGAAATCTCCAAACACACACAAGAGTAGAGTTTAAATAGTGAAAATCCTCCATGTACCTACTAACTAACTTCAATAATTATCAGGTTAGGTGGCTCAGTCTGTTAAGGGTCTGCCTTCAGGCAGGGTCCTGGGATAGAGCCCTGCATCAGGCTCCCTGCTCTGCAGGGGAGTCTGCTTCTCCCTCTCCCTCTGCCCCTACCCACTTCTGTTCTCGCTGTCTCTCGCTCACTCTCTCTCTCTCTCAAATAAATAAAATCTTTAAAAAAAGTAATTATCAGGTCATGGCCAATGTTTTTTTTTTTAAGATTTTTAAAATTATTTATTCATTTGAGACACAGAGAGTGAGAGAGAGAGCATGAGCAGGGGGAGAGGCAGAGGGAGAGGGAGAAGCAGGCTTCCCACTGAGCAGGGAGCCCCATGTGGGGCTCGATCCCAGGATCCTGGATCATGACCTGAGCCAAAGGCAGACACTTAACCATATGACTCACCCAGGCGCGGTGGCCAATATGGTTTTATCTGGACTCTCCTCCACTAATTTTAGGTTAGCTTTGATTTTTGTTTGAATAGCTTTATTGAAATATACTTCACATATTATATAAGTCAATCATTTAAAATATATAAATTCTATGTTTTCTACTATATCACCATGATCTAATTTTAGAACATTTTCTTTTCCCCAAAAGAAAGGCCATTAACAGTCAATCTCCTTTTCCCCCTCCTCCCTCAGCCCTAAGCAGACATGAATCTACTTTCTGCCTCTATGCACTTGTCTAATATTTCATATAAATGGAATCAGGATATGTGGCCTTTTGTGACTAGATTTTTTCATTTATCACGTTTTCAAGGTATATCCATGTTGTGGCATGTTATCAGTAGTTCATTTCCTTTTATAGCTGAATAATAATATTCCATTGTATGGATAGATCATATTTTGTTTACCCATTCATCAGTTGAAAGACATTTAATTATTTCCACTTTTTGGCTTACCATTGTGAATAATGCTCCTATGAACATTCATGGACAAGTTTCTGTGTGATACACTTTTTCAGTTCCCTTCAGTATATACCCAGAAATGGGATTGCTAAGCCATATGGCAACTCTGTTTAACATTTTGAGGAACTGCCAAACTGTTTTCTAAAAGGGTTGAGCCATGTTGCATCCCACCAGCAATTTCTCAAAATCTTCATCTTGTTATTATCTTTTTTATCATAAGCATCCTACTAGATAGGAAGTAGTATGTCATTGTGGTTTTGATTTACATTTTCCTTATGACTAATGATGCTGAGTGAAATTAGTTTTTAAGAACTCAATTCTTTAGAATTCTTTTCTAATGTAATTTCCACTATTGTCCATTACTTTCCCAAAGGCATTCCCATTCATGTGGGAAGAGGCAGTAACTCTTATTTCCTATTAAGGACAAGGAAATTGAGAGTGGAATAAACATTGTGATGGCTAATGGGAGAGGAGAACCAGCACATCTTTGGTTTTGGCCAGGAGAAGGGATGATGTAGGTAATTAAGACAGAAAGGGCTTAGGCCCAATAAAACTGGGGACACTCATGCTCATCCTGATTGTCTTGAGGAAACTCCAGGCTTTCAGTTCACTTTTTCATCCGCGCCACCCAGATTACTTTAACCCAGAGTAAGCCTGCTCAAAACACTGTGTGCTAATCTTGAAAAAATACTATCTATATTCTAACTCTCCTACTCTTGTGCCCACTAATTTTTAGGTAAATAGAGTCATAAGGAAAGTTAATAGCCTTATGAAGTCAGAGTCACCACTGGAGTGTTGAGTCACTGTATAATGAAGCTAACATTTAACAGCTGCATGTACCTGTCATGCCCACAGCCCCTTTCCTGAGGAAGAAGGTGCCCACCCGAATTTAAAATTTAAGTCTTGTTTGATCATTTTAAAAAAGCAAATTTTGCTCACTATTCCATAATAAATGTTTACTGTGGAAATATCTCAGATTTAATTACTTCCTCAATTCATTGCTAGCCCCTTGCCCCCAATAATCTATCAAAGTATGAGAAAATTTTGAAGGTTGAAAAAATGAAGATTTCTTTCAAGATTCTTACCATAAGAAGAAAAAAAAAAGAAAGATCAATGTGAACACTAACTAAAACTTAAAAAGAAAACTTTTGAGCTCTGGCACCACTTAAAGTAGTCCAACAATAGCAGCACATTTGCTCAACATAAACTCTCAGGTACAAAAGAGTCTTCAGTATTTGGTCTTTTATTCAATTCCAAGAAGGAAAGAGAAGTGAGGAAAAGATCAAAGAAAAGGAAAGAGGGTTCCTGAATAATAGCTGACTCCACTCTTAAAAAAATCTGGAACGTTCTGCTGCTGCAGTTGCCAAAAGATGATGCTTTCAAGAGTGTCAGGTGTTGTGTTGAAAGGATCCCTTTTAAGAGTCTCCTAAGGGGCGCCTGGCTGGCTCAGTCGGTAGAGCACTTGATTCTTCATCTCGGGGTGGGGAATTTGAGCTCTTGAGAGAGCACAAGCAGAGAGAGCGGCAGGCAGAGGGAGAGGCAGGCTCCCCGCTGAGCAAGGAGCTCAATGGGGGACTCAATCCCAGGACCCTGGGATTATGACCTGAGCCGAAGGCAGATGTTTAACGGACTGAGCCACCCAGGCGTCCCAAGATTACTTAATAAGTTAAAAAAAAAAAGTCTCCGAATAGGGGCCCTTACTGGCCGTGTAGTGAAACATGCAACAATATATTATGAATACTTCTTCTGCGGCTCCTCCTTGTACTATGATGGAGTCCATTGCAACCATCAGGTCATTAAAACACTGAAAAATGCTTTAAGTCCATAATAACACGTGAGAGAAAAGTATAAAGTTCACAAAAAAGGTGAATAAAAATATATAATATTTTACTGGCTATAATTAGTGAGTGATTAATGTGTGGTTTTTTTTCCTTGTCTTATTATTTATATTTCTAGTATAAGTGCTTGTTTCTACTTGTACAATCTGAAAAGTATAAACTCAAGGAACTTTGAAAAAGCCAGTTAGCCTCAGAAATAGGAAAAACTGTACCAAAACCAGGAAGGACCCAATACACCTGTGGCCTCACACAATAACCCCAGATAGAAAGGGCATCACAGTTAGTTGGCACAAGTGAGCACACACAAATCCAAGTAGAAACAGGGTACGATAAAATAATAAATAAGCTGAGGGCGCCTGGGTGGCTCAGATGGTTAAGCATCTGCCTTCGGCTCAGGTCATGATCCCAGGGTCCTGGGATCGAGTCCCACATCGGGCTCCCGGTTCAGCGGGGAGCCTGCTTCTCCCTCTGACCCTCTCCCCTCTCATGCTGTTTCTCTCTCGCTCACTCTCTAAAAAATAAATAAAATCTTTAAAAAAAAAAAATAATAAATAAGCTGAATGTCCCAAGTGAGAGCTCACTGCATACTCAATCCATTATCACCTATGAAATGAACATTTTATTAGCAAAATTAAACCCCTAATAATTAAATAGTGATATTAGGAAGATTTAGGTTTTTTAAGAAACGCCTAGCCTAGCTCAGTATATTATGACAGGATGATGAGTTGTGATGACATTGCGTATCATGCAACTTTTTTTTTTTTTAAGATTTTATTTATTTGATAGAAACAGCGAGAGAGGGAACACAAGCAGGGGGAGTGACAGAGGGAGAAGGAGGCTTCCCGCTGAGCAGGGAGCCCCATGTGGGGCTCCATCCCAGGACTCTGAGATCATGACCTGAGCCGAAGGCAGACGCTCAATGACTGAGCCACCCAGGCGCCCTGCGTATCATGCAACTTTAAGCACATATCACATCCAGTAAAGAAACTGAGTTACAAAAATAAAAATCTACATTAAAAACATAAATTTACATGTCCGATGACATATAAAAAGGGACTCAGCATAATGACCACCAGCTCAGGTTCTGATGATCGTATAATATGCAAACAAGTCCCAGGGACCAACCAAGAGTTAAGTGAGAACTCAGCCTTTCTCATATCTGACTTGGTAATCTGTGTCTTATCTCCTTTTTTTTCTTTATATTTTCCTAGAGGTTTATCAGTTTTATTAATTCCCAAAACTAAATTTTTGGCTTTGTTAATTTTCTCTGTTGTACACTCATTTTATATTCCAATATATATAAATTTTTATTTGAGCTCTATTATTATTTCCCGTTTTTTTTTTCTTTCTTTGGATTTAATTTAGTATACTTTGTCTTAACATCTTGAAATGGGGGCACCTGGGTGGCTCAGTCCGTTAAGCATACGACCCTTGGTTTCAGCTCAGGTCATGGTCTCAGGGTCATGAGATCAGGCCCCATGTCGGGCTCCGTGCTCAGTTGGAGTCTGCTTGTCCCTCTCCCTCTGCTCCTCCCCCCGTTCTCTTGTGCTCGCAAATAAATAAAAAATCTTTTAAAAAAACAGCTTGAGATGAATACATAGATAATTAATTTTTCAACATTCTTCTTTATTAGCTTATGCATTTACAGCTATGTATTTTCCTCAGGTTCAGCTTTAGCAATGCCACACATTTTGATATATTTTTATTATCATATAGTTAAAATTTTTTCTAATTTCCATTGCAATTTCTTCTTTGAGTCACCAGTTATTTATAAATTCATTGCTTAAATCCCAAATATTAAGGACATTTCTAGGCATCTTTTTGTTATTGACGTCTGGCTGAATTCCAGTGTGGTCAGAAAACATTATTTCAGTCCTTTAAAATTTATTGAGATTCCTTTATGGTCCAGCATGTGATTAATATGAATAAAGTCTCATAAGCATCTGAAAATAATAATATACTGTAGTTGTAAGATACACTGTTCCACATATGACAGTTATGTCATTTGTCAATTATACCGTTCTAATATTATATAGCTTTACTGGGCATATATTGATTGTTCTATCAGTGAAAAGTGCTGTGAAAAGTGAAAAAAACGCTAAAAATCCCCTACTATGATTGTGTTTTGTCCACTACATCTTTTAATTCTGTCAAATAGATTTGAAACATTTACAAAGGTATGTACATTTAGGACTATAATATCTTATTGGTGGACTAACCTTTTTATTATAAATTATTGCTCTTCCTGGCAAAGCTTCTGTTCTAAAGTCTGTTCTCATACAATTAAGTAGGAATGTAAATTGACACAATCATTTAGGAAAACTACCAGTGTATATTAATGCTGAATATATGCATAACCTACAACATAAGTATTTCACTCCTAGGGGTATACCCAACAGAATGCATTTATATGTGCACCAAAAGACATGAAGAATGTTTAGAGTAGCCTTTTCCATAATAGCCCCAATCTGAAATCTTGAAAACAACTCAAATGCCAATCAATGATGGAATGGATAAATAAACTGTGTTATAGTCATACAACGGAATTTTAAACAGCAATAATAATGAATGATCCACAACATGATGCAACATGGATGAATCCTGCATATTCATACTACATAATATTATTACATATTATACTCATTATTACCTGTGAAATACAATGTTAAAAAAAGCCAAGCACAAATTGTGTGATACTATTTATATGAAATTCCAGAACAGACAAAATTAATCTATGGCTGTAGAAGATAGAGTGATGGTTATCTTTGGGAGAGGTGAGTAGTGAATGGATGGGACAAGAATTAGGCTTCTAGAATGCTGGTAATGTTCTATTTCCTAATCTGATTTGAGATCTGGTTAAATGAATTTGCTCATTTTAAAAAATTCATCAAGTCACATATTTTGATTTCTGTACTTTTGGAATGTATGTTATACTTTGTGCTGATACTTTGTATCAGCAAATAAAAAAAAATTAAAATACCAAGTGACCAAGTATTAGAATACAGACGACTATGTTGATAAACTGCTGGTAAGAATTTAACCGGTACAACCATATTGAAAACCAGTTCAGTATTATCTAGGAAATTTGAAGATACACACATATCCTATGGCCTGGCAATTGATTTGCATGTTTATACCCTAGGAAAGCATGCACATGTGCACCAGAGTACTTATAAAAACATGTTTAGAGCAGCCCTTTCAAGTGAGCCCAAAACAAGAAACAACCAACGTCCAAATACATAGCTGTGGTTTATAACAATAAGGATAAGCCTAAGAAATACAATATTGTGTGGAAAAAAAAAAACAACAACAAGACTCAAAACACTACCCAGCACAATTTCATTTCTATAAAGTTAAAAAGACAAAACTAAACTATAATACTTAGGGATGTGTAGATATACAATAAACTGTTTGTTTGTTGTTTTTTTTTAAAACACCAACAAGAAAATACATTATCACCAAAGTCAGAATTAGGGTTACCTAAAGAGGTGAAGAGTATAGGTTTATTCTTGGGGCAGGAAGAACAGAGGCTTCTGGAGGGCTGACACAAGTTTTTGTCATATAGAGGTTCCCTTTATAATTCTTAAATTGTATGTCTATATTTTAAACACTTTTGTGTATGAATGTAATATTCAGGAATTTTTAACCAAGGAAAAACTAATTATATAATAGCTATAAATTTTAGTGAAAAGATAAAAATTTGAAATGATAAATGCTATGAGATTCTGATCTTGAAAATAATGTATACTGTATGAATACAGGAAATGTGTTAGAAGGAAATCAATCAATATATTGACAACGGTTATATCTGCGTGGTAGTTTACTTTTGCTCTCTATAACTTCCCATTTTCCAAATTATTTAAAATAATCATGTGTACGTGTCTATGTGTGTGTCTATGTGTGTGTTGAAAAAGAAGCAAAAGCTTAATAACATTGGAGAAATTGAGCTATTTTCTAAATTAGTACGTGAACACTATGTAGAAGGAAATGAGGGGAAATGTTGGGATTTGCGTGCCCACCCCTAAAGCTTCCCATCATTTTCTTTAATGGAAATTTGTCCAGGTCACATAGATGACTCTATGTTAAACAAGGCCATCCAGAAGAAGAAAAGCTTAAGAAGGATACCCCCTCGCACCTTCTATTTGGCTTCCTCAACAGCCATTCCTCCTCCTTCCTCTGGGGACCTATCTGAGAAGAGCAGAGCTGAGGAAGGAGAAAGGAATCATGAGATGCCAGGCCTTTCTTGTGGCCTAGACTGACCAGAGCAATAGTAGCTCTGGACTCATACCTACCACCCATGGAGAGGAGGGATGGAGTCTAGGCTGTTCACAGCATTCCTGTCTGAGCATGTCAGAAGGGGAGAAATCTCTGCTGTCCAAAACCAAAATCTTGTCTTGATCTCACACAACTACTGGGACAACACACACTGCCACTCTGGCAACAATTACTGGCACCCTCCAACTGAACACACGGTGCCACAAAAAGTTACATGTTCCCACTCACACGTCTTCACAAAGGCTTAGGTTGCTAACACAACCACAACCACAAACACACATACAATCCTCAGATAACAGTCATGGCCGCATAATCAGATTCTGTACACTCCCCATCTCCTACACACAATATCACACAAAATGAACGCACACACTCACAGACCCACCATGGGGACAGTCACACCTTACACACACAGAGCCGCACAGTCAGAACCACACACCTACGACAGGGATATCCAGCCACACCTGTAAACAGAGGTCCGCGCATGGTCAGTCGCAATGACACACCCACCACAGGGACAATCACACCCCTACACGGAGCGCCGTACAGTCACATAAGGTCACAGCCGCACACATGGAATCCTGTTCGTCTTGTCCCTTCCCCCAGTCCGACGAACTCACACGCGCCGGAGATTCCAGACCCGCCCAGACCACCCCTTCAGGCTGCTCCTCCCCAACCCACGGACGCACCTGCGCAGCCTAGTCGAGCCCCCAAGACTCAGGCCGCTCACCTTGTAATTCCCCTTACCGGGAGGCCGAGAATCCGGCAAGCGAGTGAAGGAGCGGCCCGAACACTCCGGAGGCCTCTGGGAAATGTAGTCCGGAAGCAGGTCGGCTCAGACAAGATGGCGCATGGCGCTTCGATTTCCTGCCGGCGCATAAACCTGAGCCAAGCCGATAGCCCAGCTCCCCTCTCCAAATCGCTGCAAGGGGTCTTCCAGATCCAAACGCAGTCTCCGAGTCGGGTTCCCACAGGAGACAGCCCACACATCCTGGAGATACGCTTCCTCCATGGGCCCTGCCAGGGCCTGGGAGCCACATGTTTCCGAAGAAATAGAAAAAGGTTGCCGCGTTCCCACGGAACTTGATTAGAGCCGCAAGAACTTCTGGGAAATGTAGTCTAGAGGTGGAAAGGGTGAAGCTATCCCTCATGTAGCTTGTCTTAGTTGACTGCGCTAAGCTTGCCCACAGTGAAGAGTGGAGCCTCACCCAAGACTCTTTTAGAACTTGTATGTGTTAACCTTAAAAATAAAACTGTCAATTACTTTACCACCAAAATGGGTTTGTTGGGAATAACAGAATTGCAATTCAGGAGGAGAATGTTCTGCCAAAATGGTAAGCAAGTCCAACAAACAAAAGAGAGGAACAACTCTTTCATGGAAAAGAAGGAGGAAGTTGGGAAGTTGTTTTGAAGGAAAATCCGTTGGAGAAAACCAGGGTGATAATGATTTATCATTGCCAAACTGCAGGGGTAGTCAGTTTCTTGTAGGTGATGCAATGTACATCTTTCCCCTTTGGGGCCTGTAATTTACATTCTTTCCTGTTGAGGGTCCTTAACTGACAATTCTTCCTATAACTGACAGACCCTCTTCTAGCCTCCTGACTCTACTTTAGTGAGTTTTCCCCTTACTAATTTTCACATAACCTACTGAGACCTGGGACCTGGGACCTGGGACCTGGGATTGATTGACTAAATTGCCATTTTTGCCTTCCTCAGTGGATGAGTGTGTAGCAGGACCTGGACACTGCTCAGGGAACAGAAACCTGGGTGTCTCAGCCTGAATCCCACAAGAAAAACTGAAGGTGAGTAATCCAGAAGCTTGGAAGGGGGCTGATGGCAGGTTGTCTGGAGTGTCAGGCTGTGTGTGTGTGTGTGTGTATGTGTGTATGTAATAGTGGTGACTCAGAAGATGGCCCCAATGTGTGTAAGGCGATATGTGAATTTGGATGAGTTACCTCATTTTCTTCATCAGGAAACTAATGATACTTGGAGTGCATGTTCTGGTACCATCAGTTTTACTTGACTTTTGGAGATTCAAAAAAGCAAACCAAATGGTCTGACACATAGTTTCAAATATGTTTTTTTTATAAGATCATGTCCCTGTTCCTTGCATATGGCTATGGATCCCACACCCTCCAATGCCTTAGGGATCTTGTTTTCATGTGTACAATTTCAATTTCCTTCTGCAGCATTTGGAGTTGTATTTTATTCCTCTCCAGTCTTCTATGGTTTGATTCCTGACTCCCCCAATTGGAAAAAAAAAAAGACTTACTAGTATGGTCAGTACAACAGCTTAGATATGAATCCTACCCCTTTAACCTCTTGGAAACAATTAAAAGTCACAAATGGGGACCAAAACAGAAAAACCCAGTTTCAGCCCATAGGGATGCTTGGGTGGCTCAGTAAGTTGGGTGTGTCCAACTCTTGATTTCAGCTGAGGTCATGATCTCAGGGTTGTAAGATCGGGCCCCATGCTCAGCCCCCTCCGCTTGGAATTCTCACTGTCCCTCTCTCTTTCTGTCCTGCCCCTCCCCCTGACCCGGCTGATGCTCTCTCTAAAACACACACACACACACACACACACATACACAAGCCTGTAACTCCAAAATAAATGTGAGTACTTCCTAATACAGTTGACATTAGGTAGAAGAATGTCAGAGAATGAGAGCTGGTAAGCAGAGGTGAGAAGTGGTGCTTAGAAGCTGATGAAGCCTATTAGAAAAGATTCCAGAAATGGTGGGGGCAGGAGGCGGAGCAGAATAACTTCAAGAAGACTAGGAGCTTACCTTGAAGGATAAACTTTGGAAACGGAAACGCCATGAAGATAGTAGAGGTCAAACAGAGTGATATCAGGTGGAACCCATGTGCCAAGATCAGGACAGTCATATTTAAGGGAAAATTGATTTAGAAAACTAAAATGTGTCTTTAAGATAAAATAAGACGAGTGTCCAGAGAAAACCTCAAGTTGCTTAAAGGAGAGAAACGTCAACTAGTGTCAAGTTTATTATACTCAAAAATATTTAGCACCACAAATCAGTGGAACAAAACTAAAAGGATAATCAAGGGAGTGAAAGCCAAAGATTTTTGTCCAGAGTCAATGTGCAATTTAAGTATAGGTATAATTTAGAGTCACCCTAAAATAAGAATGTGAACAAAGGTGACTTGAGAGCCAACAGTAGTAATATAAAGGTGGGTTTGTGCTAATAGAAAAACACAGAGGATGGCTTTTAAAATGTAAAAATAGCTAAAAACAAACCAAACCCCTAAAAGATACTAAAGTGTTGGCTGATCCTGGTATGAGTGGAAGAGGATGGAGGAAATAAAGTAGAATAAGTAGGATTTGATGGAAGAAGAGTTTGCATGAGAATTATTTAGGACAAGAAAGAAGAATATGGATGCAGCTATTACAGAGATGAGAGTAGAAAAGAACTATGAGGAAGAGAGTAAAATGTGAAATAAAATGGCTGGTTATGAAGACTGTATGCTTCTGATTATGACAATCCTGAGATTCAAATCCCAGTCCTGAAAATTACCATCTCTGACCTTGAACTAATGATGTGTGCTCTATGCACAACATATTCTATATCATCAAAAATCTCGATAACAGGTTTTTTTTTTCCAGGAGTGCCATATGGATCAAGGGAAACATGTATAAAGCTTACACAAAATAAGTCCCCGAAAGCTATTACATTAAACACTTCCCAACTCATTCTTTGAGGCCAATATTAAACATAGAGTTACTGTATGACCCCATAATTCCACTCCTATACATACACCCAAGAACACTGGAAATGTATATTCGTGCAAAAATTTGCACACAATTGTTCATTGCAGCATTATTTACAATAGCCAAAAGTGAAAACAACCCAAATGCCTATAAATAGATGAATGGTTTGGGGGTTACAATTTTTCCACATCCTTGAAAACAGCTATTTTTCCATTTGTTAAAATTATAGCCATTCTAGTGGGTGTGAAGTGATATATCATTGTGGTTTTGATTTGCTTTTCCCCAATCATTAAAGATGTTTAGTATCTTTTCATACAATTATTGGTCATTTGTATACCTTCTTTGGAGAAATGTCTATTCAGATCCTTTGCCCATTTAAAAATTGAGTTAGTTGCCTATTATTGAGTTGTCAGTATATTTTGGATAGACGTTCCTTAATAGATACATGATTTGCAAATATTTTCTTTCATTTGGTGGGATGTCTTTTCACTTCTTAGAAGGTGTCCTTTGAAGCACAGAATATTTAATGATCTTGAAATGAAAATTATCTAATTCTTTTGTTGGTCATGCTCTTTTTTTTTTTTTTAATGCACCCCTATGTTTATTTTTTATTTATTTATTTTTTATTCTTATGTTAATCCCCATACATTACATCATTAGTTTTAGAAGTAGTGTTCCATGATTCATTGTTTGTGCATAACACCCAGTGCTCCATGCAGAATGTGCCTCCTCAATACCCACCACCAGGCTAACCCATCCTCCCACCCCCCTCCCCTCTAGAACCCTCAGTTTGTTTTTCAGAGTCCATCGTCTCTCATGGTTTGTCTACCCCTCCGATTTCCCCCGCTTCATGTTGGTCATGCTCTTGATGTTATATCTAAGTATCCTTTGGTAGTCTGAGACTATGATGATTTGCTCCTGTGTTTTCTTCAGAGAGTTTTATAGAAGTCTTCCTACCTTGTATTATGCTAAGTGAAATAAGTCAGAGAAAGACAAATACCATATGATCTCACTCATATGTGGAATTTAAGAAAGAAAATAGATGAACATATGGGAAGGGAGAAAAGAAAAAAAGGAGAAAGGGAAACAAGCCATAAGTAACTCAACGGTAGACAACAAACACCGTTCATGGAGGGAGGTGAGTGGGGGATGGACTAGATGGGGGATGGGTATTAAAGAGAGCACTTGTGATGACCACTGGGTGCTATATGTAAGTGATGAATCACTGAATTCTACTCCAGAAATCAATATTACATTGTATGTTAACTAACAAAATTTAAGTTAAAAAAGTTATAACTCGGGGCGCCTGGGTGGCTCAGTCGTTAAGCGTCTGCCTTCCGCTCAGGTCATGATCCCGGGGTGCTGGGATCGAGCCCCGCATCGGGCTCCCTGCTCCGCGGGAAGCCTGCTTCTCCCTCTCCCACTCCCCCTGCTTGTGTTCCCTCTCTCGCTGTGCCTCTCTCTGTCAAATAAATAAATAAAATCTTAAAAAAAAAAAAGTTGTAACTCTTGAACTTAGCAGTTTGATCCATTTTGAGTTAATTTTTATAAATGATAAGAGATAAGGGCCCAACATCATTCTTTGCAGGTGGCTAGCACATTTATTTAAAAACCTGCTCAATTTTTCTCAACTGAATCATCAATATTGATTGATCCTATAGATGTTTGGGTTTATTTCTGCACTCTCAATTCCATTCCATTGATCTATGTTCGCATCCATGTACCAATATAATAGTGTGTGATTGTCCTTATAGTAACTTTAAAATAGAGAAGTAGGAGTCCTCCTACTTTGTTTTCCTTTTTCAAGGTTGTTTTGATTCTTCTGGATCCCTTGCAATTGCGTATGAATTTTAGAATCAGCTTGTCAGTTTTTACAAATAAGTCATCTGGGATTCTGATGGAATTATTTTGAATCTATAGATCAACTTGGGGAGTACTACCATCTTAACAATATTAAGTCTTCCTATCTATAAACTTGGGATGTTTTTCCATTTGCTTAAGTCTTTTAAAATTTTAAAATTTATTTAACCAGATGTTTTGTAGTTTTCTAAGTTTTATACTTTTTTGTTAAATTTATTCCTAAGTAGGGGCGGGTGGGTCAGTTGGTTAAGGGTCTGCCTTTGGCTCAGGTCATGATCCCAGAGGGTCCTGGGATGGAGCCCCGGGATCCCTGCTCAGCAGGAGGTCTGCTTCTCCCTCTCCCTCTGCCCCTCCCCATGCCTTTGTGCTCTCTCCCTCAAGTAAATAAAATCTTTAAATAAATAAATAAATTTATTCCTAAATATATTATTATTTTGATGCTGTTGTAAATGAAATTGTTTTTAATTTCACTTTCAGATTGTACATTGCGAGTGTATATAAATACAACTGATTTTTTCTACAATAGAGCGACTCAATATTTGTATATATTGTGAAATGATCACAATAAATCTAGTTAACATCTATCACTACACAGTTACAAATTTTTTTCTTGTGATAAGAATTTTTTTTTTTTTAAAGATTTTATTTATTTATTTACTTGAGAGAGAGAGAGAGAAACAGCATGAGAGGGGATAGGGTCAGAGGGAGAAGCAGGCTCTCCGCCGAGCCGGGAGCCCGATGTGGGACTCGATCCCAGGACTCCGGGATCATGACCCGAGCCGAAGGCAGCCGCTTAACCAACTGAGCCACCCAGGCGCCCGTGATAAGAATTTTTAAGATCTATCCTCTCAGCAACTTTCAAATATACAAAACAATAGTACTAACTATTGTCACCATACTGCATATCACATCTTTAGAACTTACTTATAACTAGACCTTTGACCACCTTCACCCATTTTACCCACCCACACCCCTCACCTCTGGCAACCACCAATCTGTTCTCTGTACCTATGAATTTGGGTTTTGTTTTGTTCTAGATTCTGTGAGATCATACAGTATTTATCTTTCTTTGTCTGGTTGATTTCACTTAGCATAATGCCCTCAAGATCCATCCATGCTGTCGCAAATGGCAAGATTTCCTTCTTTTTGTGGCAAAATAATATTCCACTTTCTAAATATATCATATTTTCTTTTTCCATTCATCCATTAATGAACACTTAGGTTGCTTCCACGTCTTGGCTATTGTAAATAGTGCTGCAATGAACATGGCGTGCATACACCTTTTTGAGTTAGTGTTTTCATTTCCTTTGGATAAATACCCAGAAGTGGAATTGCTGTATCATTTGGTAGTTCTACTTTTAATTATTTGAAGAAAGTCTATACTATTTTCCATAATGGTTAACCAATTTACATTTCCACCAGTAGTGCATAAAATATCCCTTTTCTCCACTTCCTTGCCAATGCTTATTTCTTGTCTTTTGATAATAGTCATCCTATCAGGTATGAGGGGATATCTCATTGTGGTTTTGATTTGCATTTCCTTGATATGCTGAGCACATTTTCATGCCGTTATTGATCATTTGTATGTCTTTGGAAAAATGTCTATTCGGGTCCTCTGCCCGTTTTTTAATTGAAATTTTTTGTTTGTTTTTCTGTTGAGTTGCATGGCTTCTTTATATATTTTGGATATTAATCCCTTATCAGATATAAAGTTTGCAAATATTTTCTTCCATTCAGTAGGTTACCTCTTTATTTTGTTGATGGTTTCCTTTGCTGTGCTTTTTCATTTGATTTAGTCTACTTGTTGTTTTTGCTTTTGGTGTCAAATCCAAAAACTCATCACCAAGACTAATATCAAAGAGGTAACAGCTCTGCTTATTTCTAGGAGTTTTATAGTTTCAGGTTTTACATTCAAGTCTTTAATCCATTTTGAGTTAATTTTTAGGCATGACATAAGAGAGTGGCCCAGTTTAATTTTTTGCATGTCGCTGTCCAGTTTTCCAACACCAAAAATTACCATATGATACAGCAATTTGTATATTTTGTATATATACAAAAGAATTGAGAACAAGCTCTCAAAGAGATATTTGTACTCCCATGTTCATAACAGCATTATCCACAATAGCCAAAAGGTGGAGGCAACCCACATGTCCGTTGATGGATGAACGGTTTCACAAAATTTACATAGAATATTATTCAGCCTTAATAAGGAAGAAAATTCTTCAGTATGCTACAATATGGATGGACCTCAAGGACATTATGCTAAGTGACATGATCCAGTCACAAAAAGACAAATGCTGTATGATTCCACTTATATGAGGTACCTAGAGTAGTCCAATTCATAGAGACAGAAAGTAGATGGTGGATGCTGGAAGATGGGGAGCAGGAGGAATAGAATTTTTATTTAATGAACATAGAGTTTTAGTTTTGTAAGATGAAAAGAGTTATGGAGATTGGTTATACAACAATGTGAATGTATTTAACACTACTGAACTGTACACTTAAAGATAGTTAAGATGACAAATATTATGTATATTTTATAACAATTTTAAAAACTCTGTACCTGAATGTAGCAGTTTTGTTCATAATGACTCAAATCTGGAAACAATCCAGATATCCTCCAATGATAAATGATTACAGTGTGGTATAGCCATACCATGGAATATTACTCATCAATAATATGAAATGATCTATTGATTCACACAACAACCTGTATGAATATATAGAGAATTATGCTGAGTGAAAAAAAAATCATAAAAGATTATCTACTGCGTGATTCCATTTTACATATAACATTCTTTATTTATTTGTTTTTAAGATTTTATTTATTTGACAGAGAGAGACACAGCAAGAGGGAACACAAGCAGGGGGAGTGGGAGAGGGAGAAGCAGGCTTCCCGCTGAGCAGGGAGCCTGATGTGGGGCTCGATCCTAGGACCCTGGGATCATGACCTGAGCCAAAGGCAGATGCCCAACGACTGAGCCACCCAGGTGCCCCTATATATAACATTCTTTAAATGACAAAATGTAGAAATGGAGAACAGAATAGTGGTTACCAGAGATTAAGGAGGGGGTGAAGTTGAGAGGGAAATGAGTATGACTAGGAAAACATGAAGGATCCTTATGGTAATGGGCATGTTTTGTATCTTGACTATATCAAGGTCATATCCTTAGACCTTGTGATATTATACTATAATTTTTTTTTAAAGATTTTATTCATTTATTTGACAGAGAGAGAGATAGTGAGAGCAGGAACACAAGCAGGGGGAGTGGGAGAGGGAAAAGCAGGCTTCCTGCCAAGCAGGGAGCCCGATGTGGGACTCGATCCCAGTGCCCTGGGATCATGACCTGAGCCGAAGGCAGACGCTTAACGACTGAGCCACCCAGGCGCCCGATATTATACTATAATTTTGCAAGATGTTACCATTGAGAGAAACTGCATTAAGTATACACAAGATTTCTGTATTGTTCTTTTTTTTTTGAGAGAGAGCACAAGGGGGGGTGGGTGCCAAGGGAGAAGGATAGACTCTCAAGCAGACTCTGCACTGAGTGCAGAACCCGACAAGGGACTATAGTCTTAACTGGTCAGTCTGGAGTTTTCTGGTCAGCACCAATGAGGTAATCTGCTACATAAGGCAAAGGAAGATGAGGTAATCCTTTCTTTCATTATCCTTTCCCCTATCATCCTATAAATGCCTTCCATTTTGCACAGCTCCTTTGAGCTCCTATTTACTTGTCAGGTGGGATGCTGCCCAATTCATGAATTGTTCTTTGAAAATTAGTAATGGGAAACCTAACTAAAATGGATTCAGGAGGTTTGGGCAGGGACACTCTTGTCCTAGCATTGTTAGTCAATTGCAGACCCAGCAGGAAGAGATTGACTTGACCTTGCATGTGGAAACTACTATTCCAGGCAAAGAACAGACTTTCCTTATCCCCAGGGCAACAGCTCAGCCAATGAGAAGCCACCATACTTTGAACTCCCAGTTTACTCCAGTGGACTTTTTTAACAGCCCTCCCAACTTAACTCTTTTGTCCTTAAAAAAAAGCTCACCACCTCTCCTTTGTTTCCTGGACTTGCCTAAGGGTTTTGCCTTGGCTTGTGATTGTCTTTTATTCCTAAATAAACCTATCTTTTGCTGATAAAATATTCAATAAAGTCAATCAAATCTTCAAATTGACTCAGTTGAATTTTGTGTTGCTTTTTTTTTTAACAGGGTCTGAAATGCCCAGTGTTTATCACCCACTTGGTTGAGCACAGATCTCAACCACCATAAAAATGCCTACCCAGGAAATCAACCTCTGAGTACCCCTAGTAAGGCCAAGTCCCATGCCCAGACTTGGTGGAGTACAAAGGCCCTTCCACCAGATTCCTGGTGTTTTCATCTCCAGACCACAGTTTTCAGATAGCTCTGCAACTTCCCACATCAAGTTCTTCAGGGACTTGGAGTTCTTTCCTGCATCAATCACACACTCAGGCCGGTGGGCCACACCTGGGAGCCCTCGATCGGATTCTAGACCGAAATTCCTGAAGCGTGGGGACAGGAATTCAGATCCCGCCCGGGCGGCGCCATCTTTTCCGCGCAGTCTGGCTCCAGACTACATTTCCCAGAGGTCCCGCGGCCCTACTCAACTTACTGCGACAGTTTTGAGTTTGGTCCCACGCGAGCTGGACTTTAACCTGACCGCCGAGAGTCGGGGGAGACTGTGGTAGGCGTGGCTCAGCTCGGCTTGTTTGGAGCTAACCATGGAGTGGCTCGAGGTGAGGCAACTTGAGCCCTTGTGGAAGCGGGCTCTTGAGGCTCGAGGTGAGGCAACTTGAGCCTGAAGCGGGCTGAGGGGTAGAGGTTGTGGATGCGGGTGGGTGTGAGTGTGTGACGGTGTGCGGCGCCTGTGACCTTGCGTTTGACAATCATGTCCACGTGGCGGGTGTATGATTGTGACGTTGTGTGGCTGTGTGTGTGTGTAGGTGCGGGGAGCCCGTGTCTCTGCTGGTATGACTGTGTGTATCCCTCGTGTGGTTCATCTCCGAGAAACCGTGTGTGCTAGTGGGTGGTGCCTATGACAGTACAGATGTCGTGTGTGTATGCGAGGTGAGTGTGCGATTGTTACCGTGACCGTGGCATTGCGTGTATGGTTATGGAGTGCCTTCGACTGCCATTGTGACTCCAATACCCTGTCCCAGGAGACCCCTATAACTCAGGACCCATCTGGCCAGTCCTTCCCTGAGACAGCCTCTTCTGACCTCCCTCCTCTCTTGATGGGAGGAGTGGGACTGAGACAGGGCTTGGGCACCGTTTTTGCCGGAAAATTTTAACAAGTACTCTTAGCGGCAGCCAGTTCTGGCTTGAGGTTGGGCAGCCTAGTCTGTATTGTCTTGGACCATATCAACTTGATTCTTGCTTTAGATCAGGAGAAGTGGGGATGCCTGGGTGGCTCAGCCCATTAAGCGTCTGCCTTCGGCTCAGGTCACGATCCTAGACTCCTAGGATAGAGCCCCACATCGGGCTCCCTGCTCTGCGGGAAGCCTGCTTCTCCCTCTGTCTGCCACTCCCCCTGCTTGTGCTGTCTCTCTCTCTCTCTCTCTCTCTCTGACAAATAAATAAATAAAATCTTAAAAAAAAAAGATCAGGAGAAGTGAAAATATGAAGTAGGTTATGATGGTGCTTGCAAGTAAGATGATGATGATCAGTATTCAAGTGATCTAGAGCAGTAATTATTAAGCTTAGAGCAGTTTCAAGGGTATGAAAATCCCCTTCAAACTGTAAAGTACAACTTCTGCAGCTACTTGATTTTGTGCTTCATCCCCCAACCCCAATACTTTCCTGAGAATCACAAGGGGGGGGGGACATGACCCTCATGCTAAAATAATAATAATAAAAACATTTTTTAAAAGATTTTATTTATTTATTTGACAGAGAGAGACACAGCGACAGAGGGAACACAAGCAGAGGGAGTGGGGGAGGGAGAAGCAGGCTTCCTGCGGAGCAGGGAGCCCGAGGCTCGATCCCAGGACGCTGGGATCATGACCTGAGGCGAAGGCAGACACTTAACGACTGAGCCACCCAGTCGCCCCGTAATAAAAACATTTTTTACAGTGAAAGACCAGGCCTAAAATCAAAGTCTTGGGATGACCTTTAAGGTGATAATATCCAAAAACAACAGTGGGGATATGGTTAAGTTAATCCAGGCCATATCCATGTAATAGAATTTTTTTACAACTAATACATATTGTTTTCAGAGTTTGTGTAATTTTTTTAATGTTCTGAAACATGTCGGTGGTATTTGCTTCAGTCACATTGATTTTCTTAATGGCCCATATTCCTGTCACAGGCATGTGTTTACAGCCTATTCATAATTTTCTTACCATATAGGATGCTCCTACCCTATCTCTGGTTAATTTTTTTTTTTCATGAAATAAAAATGACTTTATAGTCTGTTTTTCTGATGACAGTATTACAGACTTAATGAAAAACAATCAGGAACTTGAGATTATAAAGAATCAGATTTAAATTACCTATAATTTCATCATCCAGAAGTACTCATTATTTTCAAGAATGTATTTCCAAACTTTTACTTGCATGGTTTTATAGTTTAATACGGTGAGATTACAATATACTTACCTTCTGTTACTTGCCTGCCCCTCTCAATAATGCAAAAAAAAAGAGACATTTTCCTTTTTGTGGATAAGCACTATCATAACTAATAATTGTGTTGAATTGTGATCATAATGTATTTTGTGGGATACTAACCCTTTATCAGATATGTCATTTGCAAATATCTTCTCCCATTCCCTGGGTTGCCTTTTAGTTTTGTTGATTGTTTCCCTCGCTGTGCAGAAGCTTTTTATTTTGATGTAGTCCCAATAGTTTATTTTTGCTTTTATTTCTCCTGCCTCAAGAGACCTATCTGGAGGGTGCCTGGGTGGCTCAGATGGTTAAGCGTCTGCCTTCGGCTCAGGTCATGATCCCAGGGTCCTGGGATCGGGTCCCACATCGGGCTCCCTGCTTCTTGGGAGCCTGCTTCTCCCTCTGCCTCTCTCTCTGTCTCTCATGAATAAATAAATAAAATCTTAAAAAAAAAAAAAAAGAGACCTGTCTGGAAAGATGTTATTACAGCTGATGTCAGAGAAATTACTGCCTGTGATCTCTCCTAGGATTTTTATGGTTTTAGATCTCAAATTTAGGTCTTTAATTCATTTTGAGTTTGTTTTTATGTAGTAAGAAAGTGGTCCAGTTTCATTCTTTTGCATGTAGCTGTTGAGTTTTCCCAACACCATTTGTTGTAGAGACTGTCTTTTCCCCATTGTATATTCTCTCCTCTTTTGTCAAAGATTAATTTAACAAATTTTAGGAGTGTTTGTTCTAGTTCTGGGAAGAATACTGTTGGTATTTTGATAGGGATTGCATTAAATCTATAGATTGCTTTGGGTGGTATAGACATTTTAACAATATTTGTTCTCCCAACCCATGATATACCGTTGTTTTTGAATGTCATAGACTCTGATGTCTCCTCACAAAAGGGGAAAAATGAAACATGTAGGGAGAGCTGGTCTTTTAAATCTGGAAGTCACTTTAGCTGGAGAGGGAAGGGCTTGCAACAAAGAAGGAATTGTAGCAACAGTAACCTGCTTCTTTGTCTGCATCTCTCCGATCAGAAGCAACAATCTGCAATCAGAGCAGAGATCCCCCAAATCTGGAGGACAGGGTCCTTTTCTCTCACCCTGGCTCCTGGAAGCTATGTGCCAGCAGCTCAGGAACACATGCACAGGTGCCTGCCACTTGGCTGGGGATGGCCATTGGATATTACTACTTGGCTAAGAGCTGAAATTGACCAAAAGTGACTAGAATTTATTATACAAGCCTTTCTCTGCAAGCCTTCAATAGACTCCAGAGTTTTTGTTTGTTTGTTTGTTTTTAAGAGAGAGAAAGAATGCACACCCAATTGTAGGGGTGGGGCGGTGCAGAGGGAGAGGAAGAGAATCTTAATCAGGCTCCACACCCAGCACGGAGACTGACGTCAACAGGGCTCAATCTCATGACCCTGAGATCATGACCTGAGCCAAAATCAAGAGTAGGATGCTTAATCTGCTGAGCCACCCAGGTGCCCCTGACTCCAGAGTTCTAAAAGTTAACATCAGATTCTGCCAGCACAATTGTTGTCTAGATGAGGAGACAGATTGCTCGTTCTTCTACTCTGCCATCTCCCAGAATCTGAGATCTTCTATATTTCTTCATTTCAAGAGTGTTCAACAGCATGGTTATAAAAGCTTCTTTAAAGGCATTGATAATTTCAACCATCTGTGTCATTTTAGCATTTGCATCTATTGGTTGTCTTTGTCCTTACAAGTTGAAGTTTTTCTAGTTCTTTGTATGATGAATTTTTTTTTTGCTGTGTGTTTGGAAGGCCATTCATTCAAGGGGCATAACACTGGTCCTTAGTGTAGGAGACAGCCATTATGTTCTACATTCCCTCATATGTCCTTTGTGTTTATGTATGTGAGTAGATGGCATGGGCAAGGAGAGTAGGAATAGGAAGGAGAGTGAAAGTGATAGTTTTTATTTTTTTTTAATTTTTATTGTAAAATGTAACAGATGCAGGAAACTGCACAATGTAAGCATATAGCTTAATGAATTATTGTAAGGCCAATACTCTTGTAGTAGTGGGAGTCATATTTAACCTGATGATTCAGAGACCCGTTAGCAAGTCTTATTTCTCACTGCCTTTTCTTTTCCTTCCTTAGTTTTGTCTTCTCTGAACTAAGCCTGTCTCCAAGGGAAGAGGGAATAAAGCTGAAGAGAGAAGAAAGAAAAGAGTAGAAATGAATAGTGCTTATGATCCTGAGTATGACTGAGGTTATTGGGGTTTTCTCTCTTTTTCCAGGATTACAATAATTTCTTTCCAGGCCATTATATTAGATTTCCTTATCCTGAAACTTTCTTTCACACTGAGCCCCATCCAGGAGCCTGGTTCCAAGCTTCTCCCTTCCAACAGTGGTGGGACGCATAGTCCAGAGCCTTGCTCCATACCATTCTCTTCTTTTTACACCTTTACATACTCATTCAATGAATCAATCGGCAAACCTCGTGCTCAGTCTTTTAATAGGAGCACTTCCCTCAAGGAACCAGGAAGTCATCCCTCATCAGATTTGGGGTTTAGTGAAGTAGAGATATATGAATTTCATAAGTAATATATAACTTTGTTTTTTTCAGCAAGCAGTGATGTTCAGGGATGTGGCTGTAGACTTCTCACAGGAGGAGTGGGAATTTCTGGACTTGAAGCAGAGGAACTTGTACAGAGATGTGATGTTGGAGAACTACAGCCACTTGGTTTCATTGGGTAAGGATGCTCTCCCCCCCCCCCCCCCCTAAATAAAATTCCACTTTATATACAGACCTGTGTATAGACAACTTTTGTATATGCATATAGGATAGTTTTTTTGAATTTACACAACAGTACATAAAAGTAGTTGATACTGAAAAAAACTCTTCTACCTAGAATGCCTCCATCCTCTGCTATAAATTTTCTGGATGCCATTCTGACTTTCTGCTTCTGAACAGAGCAATTTGAACTTTGTAGAATTGGAAATGGGCAGTCCTTTTGTACTGTGGCTAAAGCTTCATCTTCCCCACTCTTTAGACAATCTTGACATATTTCTCTGAGTTTTCCACTTCTTTACCAAGGAACTGGGTCTGAAGTTTGGATATCCTTGGCATAACTAAGTCCTATTTCCATTTTTGTTGTTGTCAACAGGACTCTCTCTTCCTAAACCAACTTTGATTTCCTTTTTGGAACAAGATAATGAGCCTTGGATTGTTGAGAAAGAGTCACCAAAAAGCCTATACCCAGGTAGGTGAGGGAAACTTAGAGAGGGGGAAGCTGCTGCAGGAATAGACCACCTGCTCAGTGAGATGATAGCCCTTAGGCAAGACTGTTCAGAATGTTCTTCAAAGAGGGAGGTGTCCTTTTTTTTTCCCCAGTGACAAGTGTTCTGGCTATAATTAAGATCCAGTTATTTCCCAGTTCCTCTTTCTCTTTTGGTCTTGTATAGTTTCTCCATCTTCTGATGTATGTATTCTTTTCTCTAAATATTACTCATATTATTTTAGCTCCTTTCCAGTAATCTGCCCCCATTTCTTTACTAGTTTCTCTCTCTTCTTTTAAAAGATTTTACTTATTCAAGAAAGAAACAGAAAGGCATGAGCAGGGGGAGGAGCAGAGAGAGAGAGGGAGAGGGACAAAGCAGACTCCTCACTGAGCCAGGAGCCCAATGTGGGGTTCAATCCCAGGACCCTGAGGTCATGACCCGAGCTGAAGTCAGATGCTTAACTGACTAAGCTACCCAGGTGCCCCTACTAGTTTCTCTTTGATTCAGTGTTTTATTTATTCATTTTTTAATTTCTCAGATTATAGAATATGTTCATTTTTATTGTGGTAGAAAAATTATTGTGGTAGAAAAAAACAACATACATAACAATTTGCCATCTTAACCATTTTTAAGTGTTCAGTATAGAATTAATTATGCATATAAGAGCTATAGAATTTTTTCATCTTGCAAAATTGAAACTCTATATTCATTAACAATCACTCCCTTTCCCCTCCTCATCACCTGGCAACCATTTTACTTTCTGTTTCTAAGAGTTTGACTGCTTTAGATATCTCATATAAGTGGAATCATGCACTATTTGTCTTTTTGTGACTGGGTTATTTCACTTCACATAATGTCCTCAAGGTTCATCCATGTGAAGGTTGTAGCATATGACAGGTTTCCTTTTTAAGGCCAAATAATATTCAATTGTATGTATATACCATATTTTCTTTATCCATTCTATTGTCAGGACATTAGGTTGCTTCTACTTCTTGGCTATTGTGAATAATGTTGCAATGAACATGGGTGTGCAAATATCTCTTCAAAATCCTGTTTTCAGTTCTTTTGGATATATACCCAGAAGTGGAATTGCTGGATCATATGGTACCTCTATTTTAATATTTTGAGGAACCTCTATATTGTTTTCCATAGTGGCTGCACCATTTAACATTCCCACCCACAGTGCATGAGGGTTTCAATTTCTCTACATCCTTGTCAACACTCTTTATTTTCTGTTCTTTTTTTGATAGTGGTCATCCTAATGAGTATGAGGTTGATATCTTGTTATGGTTTTGTTTTGCATTTCCCTGATGATTAGTGATACCTTTTCATGTGCTTGTTAGCCATTTGTATTTCTTTTTTGGAGAAATGTCTATTCAAGTCCTTTGCCCACTTTTAAATCAGGTTGGGTTTTTTTTTTTTAATTGTTGTTGAGTTGTAGGGATTCTTTGTGTATTCTGGATATTGACTCCTTACCAGGTATATGGTTAGTAAATATTTCTCCCATCCCATAGAGTGCCTTTTCACTCTCTGGACTGTTTCCTTTGTTGTGATATTTTTAAGTTTGAGGTAGTCCAATCTTTGTGTTTTTACTTTTGGTGTCATATCTAGGAAATCATTGCCAAATGGAGTGTCATGAAGCCTTCCCCCTGTGCTTTCTTCTAGGAGTTTTAAGTTTCAGGTTTTATCTTTAGGACTTTAGTCCATTCTTAGTTCATTTTTGTGTATGGTATAAGGTAAGGATCCAACTTCATTCTTTTGCATGTGGATATCCAGTTTTCCCAGCACCATTTGTTGAAGAGACTGTCCTTTCCCTGTTGGGTAGCTGTGACATCCTTGTTGAAAATCATTTGATGATATATGTAATTCATTTATTTATTTTTGCTAGCCTACTTATCTTTTTAAGTTTTTATTTAAATTCCAGTTAGTTGGGAGGGAGGCAAGATAGTGGTAGAGTAGGGGACCTCATTTCATCTGGTCCCTTGAATTTAGCTAGATAACTATCAAAGCATTCTGAACACCCATGAATTCAGCCTGAGATATAAATTCCAGTTAGTTAACATACAGTGTAATGTTAGTTTGAGATGTACAATTTAGTGATTCAACACTTCCATACAATACCCAGTGCTCATCACAACAAGTGTACCTTTTAGTCCCCATCACCTATTTAACCCACTCCTCCACCAGCCTCCCCTCTGTTAACCATCAGTTTGTTCTCTATAATTAGGAGTTGGAGTGGCTAAAACTAACAACACAAGAAACAACAGGTGTTGGTGAGGATATGGAAAAAGGGGAAGCTTCTTGCACTGTCGGTGGCAATGCAAACTGGTACAGCCACTCTGGAAAACAGTATGGAGGCTCCTCAAAAAGTTAAAAATAGAACTACCATATGATCCAGCAATTGTACTCCTGGGTATTTACAAAAATACTAATTCTAAGGGATACATGCACCCTGATATTTATAGCAGTATTATCTACAACAGCCAAATTATGGAAAGAGCCCAAATGTCCATCAACTGATGAATGGTTAAAGATGTGGTATATATAAACAGTGGAATATTACTCAGCCATAAAAAGGATGAAATCTAGCCTACTTATTTTTGAAGTTAAAGTGCCAAAAATTTGGGGGTGCCTGGGTGGCTCAGATGGTTAAGCGTCTGCCTTCGGCTCAGGTCATGATCCCAGGGTCCTGAGATCGAGCCCCACATCAGGCTCCTGGCTCAGTGGGGAGCCTGCTTCTCCCTCTCCCTCTGCCTCTCCCCCTGCTCATGCTCTCTCTCTCTCTCTGTATCTCTGTGTCTCAAATGAATAAAATCTTTAAAAAAAAAAAAGTGCCAAAAATTTGTCAGATGCAGAGAAAGCCATTTAAAGAATTAGATTAAGGGGCGCCTGGGTGGCTCAGTTGGTTAAGCAACTGCCTTCGGCTCAGGTCATGATCCTGGAGTCCCGGGATCGAGTCCCGCATCGGGCTCCCTGCTCGGCAAGGAGCCTGCTTCTCCCTCTGACCCTGCCCCCTCTCGTGTACTCTCTCTCATTCTCGCTCTCTCAAATGAATAAATAAATCTTTAAAAAAAAAAAAAAAAAAAGAATTAGATTAAGAAGTTGGAGGGTGTCCCTCTCATCTACCCCTTAAACATATCCCCTGCACAAGCCTCCTCTTCATTAGTATTTGGTTTGCTAATCTGTACGTAATACTTTACCAGATGATTAAAAAAAAGTTCCTAAGTAATTTACTGTATAATAGGGGAACCACAAATAACTTCCAAAAGGTACAGAGAAATCAAAAGAAAGTGAGGCTTAAAGATGTAGCCATGGGATTTATCAAAGTGGAGCCAGTAGGTGGAATGTGGGAGTGAGGAGACTGTCAGAGAGATTGCAAATAAAGCCTCATTGTATGTGCTGAGGAAGAGGAGGTAAAGAAGAACTTAGATATGAAGGCTGAGGATTAGGAGAGTGCAGGGCCAGAAAACCAAGTCCTAATTATCAAAAAGGTCAGCAGTGGCACATATCTGTGAAAACAGGAGGATAAAAAGCCACCAAAGGCTGTGACATTTGACATGTCGTCTTCAAGGACCTTAAAAGTTCATTGGGCAGAAGTGAGATTACAAACGAAAGGCACCAAATAATTATTCTTCATTTGAAATGTGAGGGATAGAGAAGAAATTGTTTTTCTTTATTAAAAAAAATACATTTCTGAGATCTTAGGGGCATGTTTCAGATATTTTAGTCATAATATATTGTGAAGTTAAATGAGGCATATATTTGTTTAAATATGATATTGAAGGGCATCTGGGTGGCTCAGTTGGTTAAGCGTCTACCTTTGGTTCAGGTCATGATCTCTGGGTCCTGGGATTGAGTTCCACATTGGACTCCCTGCTCAGTGGGGAGTCTACTTCTCCCTCTACCCCTCCCCCCTGCTTATGATCTCTCATTCTCTCAAATAAATAAATAAAACTTTAAAAAAAATAAAAAATAAATATGATATTGAGCAGTCATTTTATAAACTTTATGCATGTAGGAAAAGAGGGAATAGAAGTGACATTTTTCTTGCTTAAAGAAAATTTGCAATTTGGTAGAAGTAAATCCTGTTGTTTTTGGAAATACTATATAGCATTATTCTTTTTTACTTTAAAAGTTTATAAATATTGGGTTGCCTGGGTGGCTCAATCAGTTGAGTGTTGGACTCTTGATTTCAGCTCAGGTCATGATCTCAGGGTTGTGGGATCAAGCCCCACGTTGGGCTCTGCACTCAGCACAGAGTCTGCTTGAGATTCTCTCCCTCCCTGTCCCCCCCAAAATAAATAAATAAATCTTTAAAAAAGGTTTATGGGGCGCCTGGGTGGCTCAGTTGGTTAGGCGACTGCCTTCGGCTCAGGTCATGATCCCAGGGTCCTGGGATCGAGTCCCGCATCGGGCTCCCTGCTCTGCGGGGAGCCTGCTTCTCCCTCTCCCACTCCCCCTGCTTGTGTTCCCTCTCTCGCTGTGTTTCTCTCTGTCAAATAAATAAATAAAATCTTAAAAAAATAAAATAAAAAAAATAAAAATAAAAAAGGTTTATAAATATTTAGTAAAATATAAGAAAATGCAAACTTGTAATTGTATCAACTAGAGAAAATCACAGGATTGCACCATGCAGACTTCACTGTATCATGGATAACTTTCCTTATTTGTAATCTGGATCACAATTTTTAGTTACTTAGTATTCTGTCATATGGATTTTTTCATGTACTTCACCAAAATCCCAATGATAAATATGGAGATTATCTTTAAAAATTTGCTATTAAAAATACAGCTTTACCACTTCACAGCTACTAAGATGGCTATAATAAAAAAATAATAGCAATTGTTAGCAAGGATGTGGAGAAGCTAGAACCCTCATACATTGCTGGTGGGAATGTAAGGTGGGGCAGCTATTCTGTTTGACAGTTTCTCAAAAGGTTAAACATAGAGTTACCATTTTACCCAGCAATTATACTCCTAGGTATTTACACAAGAAAATCAAATGTCCCCAGAAAAACTTGTACATGACTGTTCATTGCAGCATTATTCACAATAGCCAAAAAGTAGAAACAACTCAAATGTCCATTAGCTGATGAATAGAAAAATAAAATATGGTATAGCCATACAATGTAATATTATTTGTCACTAGAAAGGAGTGAAGTACTAATATACACCACAATATGGATGACCCTTGAAAATATATGTTAAGTGAAAGAAGCCAGATACAGAAGACTATATATTGTATGATTCCATTTATATAAAATGTCCAGAACAGGCAAATCTGTAGAGATACAACGTAGATTAGTTGTTGCCTAGGGCTGGTGAGATTGGGGGCAATGGGAAGTTACTGCTGAAGGATACAGCTTTCTTTTCGATTTTGAGATGATGAAAATGTTCTAAACTTGACTGTGGTGATGGTTGCACAACTGTGTAAATATACTAAAAATCACTGAATTATGTTCTCTAAATGAGTGAATTGTATGGAGTGTGATTTGTATCTCAATAAAACTGTTAGAAAAGAACATGATCTCCGTTACTCTCTTCTTAATTATACCCTTCTCTGATTTTTAAAAATTATTTTTAATTACAAAAGGTATATATACATGCATTCTTCTTTGTAAAAACAGATATTGCATTGATTGATTGATTGGCTATCTATATGTCTTCTTTGGAAAAATGTCTATTTAGGTCCTCTGTCCATTTTTTAATCGAATTGTTTGTGGGGATTTTTGGTGTTGAATTGTATGTTCTTTAAAGATTTTTTTTTTTTTTGAGAGAGAGAGAGCAGAGTGAGCGAGAGAGAACACGAGTGGGGGGAAGGGGTGGAGGAAGAGGGAGAAGCAGTCTCCCCACTGAGCAGGGAGCCCAGTGCTGGACTCCATCCCATGACTCTGGGATCATGACCTGAGCCGAAGGTGGATGCTTAACTGACTGAACCACCCAGATTCCCTATCCACCAATCTACTTTCTATTCGTATGAGTTCAGCTTTTTAGATTTCACATATAAATGAGATCACTTTCTCTTTATGACTTATTTCACTATGCATAATGCCCTTAAGGTTCATCCATGTTGTCACAAATGGCAGGATTTCCTTCTTTTTTATGACTGAATATAAACACGACCTTTTCTTTATCCAGTCATGTGTCACGGGACACATAAGTTGTTCCATGTCTTGGCTATTGTGACTAATGCTACAATGAACATGGGGGTACAAATATCTCTTCAAGATAGTGATTTCATTTCCTTTGGATACATACTCAGAAGTAGGATGATTGGATCATATAGCAGTTGAATTTTTAATTATTTGAGGAACCTCAATACTGTTTTCCACAGTGGCTGTAATAATTTACATTCCCACCAACATTGTACAAGGGTTCCCTTTTCTCCACATCCTGGCCAGCACTTGTTATCTCCTGTCATTTTGATAATAGCCATTCTGTCAGGCATGAGGTGATATCTCATTGTGGTTTTGATTTGCATGTCCCTAATGATTAGTGATGTTGAGTACATTTTCATGGACTCAGCCATTTGTATGTCTTTTTGGAAAAAACGTCTATTCAGGTCCTTTTCCCATTTCTTAGTCACACTATTTTTTTGCTGTTGAGTTGTATGAGTTCCTTATATGTTTCGGATATTAAACCCTTATCAGATACATGGTTTGCAAATATTTTCTCCCTATATGAGAAATCATTTATGCTTGGGATTATCGGCGGTGGACATCAAGAGAAGAGAAAAAAAATCAAAGACCTATTTAAGAGCTAGGCAAGGGGCGCCTGGGTGGCTCAGTTGGTTGAGCGACTGCCTTCAGCTCAGGTCATGATCCTGGAGTCCCGGGATCGAGTCCCACATCGGGCTCCCTGCTCGGCAGGGAGTCTGCTTCTCCCTCTGACCCTCCCCTCCTCATGTGCTCTCTCTCTCTCTCATTCTCTCTCTCAAATAAATAAATAAAATCTTAAAAAAAAAAAAAGAGCTAGGCAAGATTTTCTGAATGTTGAAGATCTGATGCTAGAATAATGCTTACCTTTTGGCCTATGCTTCTCAGCCTGGCACTACTTTGATGTCTTCAAAATAGTTTGCCTTATCCAATTTCATCATTTTTGTGAAAATATTTTTTCTTTATTATAATTAACACTTATTAAAATAGCATTTAATTTTTTTAGGGACTTTACCCAAATTATTCTCTTCTTTTTATTATAGAAATTTTCAAATATTTGCAAAAGTAAAGAGAATAATATAATAATGTACCTATCACCGAGGTTCAGACAGTTTCCATTATTTTCCCAATCTCACCCTAAATTACTCTTAATTTTAGCAATTAACTTATGTTAGGTGTTACCATCATTTTACAGATATGGAAGTGGGACTTAGACATTGTAAATAATTCTTCCAGTGACACAATCCTTGTAATTAGCAGAGCCGAGACTTGAAATCCAGTCTCTGTGATACAGTTCCTTGGATCTTCCCTCTACACCGCTTTGCATTTTATTCTGTCATGCTATCCGAAGGTTGCTTTCACTTCAGACTGTCAGTGGCTATTGCCATCAGTGAGTCTACTTGTTTCTTATCCTTGGTGAGCATCTTCACATGCCAAGCAAATAAATGGTATTTTACACAGTCTCTACTCTAGATATAAAAACTACCTCCTTGTCATCTGCTCATAGCAGACTCATTGAGCCCTTTGAACTTTCCCCAGGATATTTTCCACTTTGAATTGCCACCGTCTTGCTTCATCAACTAACACCCAACATTCTTTTTATTACAGAATTTATGGCTCACTAGCCACCAAGACACCCTTTGTCCCGTTGGAGGGTATCCTCTAGTTTCCCCACATCAGCAAATCTATATGTTCATAATCACATGAAACTTAAGTTATATAATTTTGCTACAATGCATAGAACATCATAAAGATTCTTTTAAAATAATGATTATGGAACTTAATTGTTTTCCCTGTTAACTTCCTGATATTTTCCTATATCCCCATTCTAATTCCTTTTCCTTAACCCTCACCATTCAATAGTTACTTATTAAATACCTGTTTTATATATATATATATATGGTAGATATTGTGCTAAAAAGCTGATTAAATAATAGTGAAACAAACATGGTGCCTTCCAATAGGAATCTTATAGCCTAGTGTAGAAAATGAGAAAAATAAATGAGGGAAAAATTGTGAAGATTATGGTTAGTCATCCTGGACTAGAATAAGATTTGGTGTTGTCTGACGCTGTTTGAGAGGAGGGATTTTTAGTGTTATTTGTAATTATATTTACACTGAGAGCAGAAGGATGAGAAGGGGCCAGCCATACAAAGACAGTACCTGCCAGAACAGCAATGCAAATCACGCTAATGTAGAAAAGTTTTTTATCTGCTTTTGGAACAGAGCATAGTGAACTGGGGAAGAGCATGGTTCAGTAATATGTTAGCTAGGGCCAGCTCATGACATCACCTTAGAGTTAATGTTAAGTTATTCAAATGTTATACTAAGTGCAAAGGAAAACCTTAGTGATCTTCCACTTTCAGATTACATCAGAATCATTAGAGATTTTTCTTAAAGTCAAGGCCTGTTCCTGTAGATTTTGATTCAATTGCTTTGAAGTGATACTTCTACTATTTGTATTTTTAACAGTCTTCCCAGTAATTCTGATCTGAAGCAACATTTTAGAAACAGTTAACCTGCTTCTTTAATCACCTTCTTTGTCCACATTCACCTTCCATGGTTATATTTGAGATCTTTCCAAGCCATCAATTTCTTATAGGTATTGTGCCAATATCCCTATTTCAGAAATTTTGTTCTTCCAGGAACTGGAAAAAATGCATGTTTTCTTTCTCTCTCACTTCTCAGATGTGAAATCCCAATGTGCAACAAAGGAGTTATCATCAAGGGATGACAATTATGAAATGAAGTTATCTCAAAGGAAGAAAATGGAAAGACTTACAAGCTATGACTTTGGATGTTCCATTTTTCAAGATGATTGGAAGTATAATCATCATTTTCAGACAGAACAGAGAAATCAAGAAGAATATCTTAAAGTTGTGACAATCACCCATGAAAATATGCAAAGTCTCAGTCAACAAATATCCTATAGTCTACATCAGATATATCATACTAGGCAAAAACCCTATGAATGCAGAGAACGTGGGAAAGTCTTCAATTACCACTCACTGCTAATTCACCATGGGAGAAATCACACCAAAGAAAAATGCTATGAATGTAAGGATTGTGGAAAGGCTTTTAGCAGTTGCTCAAAACTTACTGGACATCAGAGAATTCATAATGGAGAAAAACTCTATGAATGTAATGAGTGTGGGAAAGCTTTCCACCACCCCTCAAATCTCATTTGACATCAGAGAATTCATACTGGAGAAAGACCCTATGAATGTAAGGAATGTGGAAAGGCTTTTAGTCGCGGCTCACACCTCACTCTACACCAGATAATTCATACTGGAGAGAAACCCTATGAATGCAAAGAATGTAGAAAAGCTTTCAGTTACCACTCATCCCTCATTCGACATGAAAAAACACATACTAAAGAAAAACACTATGAATGTAAAGAATGTGGGAAGGCTTTTAGCAACAGCTCAATTCTTAAGGGACATCAGAGAGTTCACAGTGGAAAAAGACCCTATGAATGTGGGGAATGTGGGAAAGCCTTCCATCACCACTCAATCCTTATTCAACATCAGAGAATTCACACTGGAGAAAGACCCTATGAATGTAACAATTGTAATAAAGCTTTTCGTTATCATTCAAATCTTATCGGACATCAAAAAATTCATTCCAGAGCAAAACTCTTTGAGTGTAAGGAATGGAATGTAGACAGTCCTTTAGTCATAACAGAGAACTTTCACACCATTAATGAATTCATACTGGTGAAAAACTTTATGAATGTAAGGAATGTGGCAAATCTTTTGGTCAAGGAGCACAACTTATTCATAATCAGATAATTCACACTGGTGAGAAACCCTATGAATGTAAGGAGTGTGGGAAGACCTTTATCCGTGGTTCGTGTCTTACTCGACATGAGAAAATTCATATTAGAAAGAAAATCTCTAGTACTGTAATGAATATAGACAATCCTTTCTAAGTAATCTCTTATGGGACATCAGATAATTACTAGATGAGAACTCTGTGAATGTAGCAAGTATAGGAAGGTCTTTTGCTTCATTTTATAATTCGCATCAGAGAATTCATGCAGGAGAAAGGCCACATGAATGTAATATATAATAAATTTTTATCTTAATTCTTACTTATCATGTCAATGATTTATATTAGCATGAAATTATACTCATGTAAATAATGTGGAAAAACTCAGTTTATACTTTATTGTAATTAGTGGATTTTTTATAAACAGTCTTTATAATGAATGTAACAAATGTAGGAAACCATTATGAAGATTTTACTTTAGGGCATTATAAAAACATTCTTTAATATGAAAAATATGGGGAAGTCATCGGTAACCACTTATCTTTTATTAAACATCAAAAAAAAAAAAACACCCCACTTTGACAGAAAGGCAATAGAATAATAAATCAAGTAAAAAAGTTGAGCTAAAACAAAATACACTATTAACTCGGTAATTTAAGGAAGAAACTAAAAGTTCAAAATACAGAATCTTTAGTAATGAGTGATATTGAGAGTACTACATATCAAATGCTGTGTAATGTGACCCAAAGCTGTACTGATAGAAAAATGTATATCCTTTGATACATGCATATAATTTAATAAACAGAAAAATAAACTACATGTAAAACACAGGAAGGTAGAAAGCAAATAAAATAACTTCCAAAACAAGAGAAGAATTAATAAATGTAGAGATTAAATCGAGTCAACACTAGTCTAGATTTAGTCCATAATCCAGAAGTGTTCTTTCTAGAGGTCAGAATATGGGTGTGGTCCAGAAAAAAAATTAAAAACTAAAGACATTATGAATGAGGAATTTTATATAACTATATAAACTGAGATTCTTTTTAAACATTCTACTACTTTATACCAGTAAGTTTGAACATCTACAGCAGGATTTTCACACTGTTGACATTTTGGATCAGATAACTTTCCTACATTGGATCAGATAACTCTTTGTTGTGAGAGGTTATCCTGTGTAGTGTAGGGTGTTCATAGTAGCATCCCTGTCCTCTGCTCACTAGATGTCAGTATTAATCCCCTTCCCTCTAATTGTGATAACAAGAATGTTTCCAGACATTTAAACGTCTGGGGTGGAGGACAGTGTAAGATTGCCCCCAGTTGGCAATTACTGATCTACATGAAATTAATCATTATCTAAGAAATAACCTAATTTTATTCAGGAAGAAGTAGAAAACCTGAATAAAACATAACCAACAGGAAAAAAATGTTAAAATATTTAAAGATATAGCCCCTTAAAAGTTCTCGAAGGACCAGGTGTTTTTAAGAACACGGCATGCTGGGGTGCTGCATGGTGCAGTCGGTCAGGAGACCAACTCTGGGTTTCAGCTCAGGTCGTGATCTCGGGGTCCTGGGGTTGGGCCCACCTCTAGCCCTGAGTCAGGTTCCTATTCAGCGTGGAGTCTGTACTCAGCGTGGAGTCTTCTTGTCCCTCTCCATCCCCCTCTGCCCTGCCCCCCATTTGCATGTACTCTCTCTCTCTCAAATGAATGAATAAATCTTTAAAAAAAAAAAAAGAATACAGTGTGCCAATCCTTCAAGTAATAATTTATATATTATATAAAGAGCCTGGGGGGTAAAAATAGAATACTTACCAACTTACATAAGAGGTCACTAAAACTTTGATACTTAAATGGGACAAAGAGTATGTTATGGTTTGAATTATGTCCCCCCAAAATTCATGTTGAGGCCCTAACCCCCAATACCTCAAAATGTGACTGTTTGGAGAGAGGGCTATTAAAGAGATGATTAAGTTACAATGAGTCCCTTAGCATGGAACCTAATCCAATCTGACCAGTGTCCTTATAAGAGGAAATTTGGACACACAAAGAGACACCAGGACTACACATGCACAAACGAAAAGACCACGTGAAGACCTAGTCTCGGAAGAAACCAAACCTTGATCTTGGACTTCTAGCCTCCCATAACTATGATCAAATAAATTTCTGTTGTTTAAGTTACCCAGTGTGTGATATTTGTTATGGCAGCCCTAGCAAGCTAATACAGAGTACATAATTAACATTAAAAGCCAATGTAAAGGAGTTTTACATCTTTATTTATAAACAGAGATATAAAAATCCTAATAATTAAGAAATCAATCCTAACACTGTATTAGAGTATTACTACCATATAAGATAATTTACTCAAATTGTCCAAGACCTAACCTGCTTTCAATTAATGATATATCCAGGATCTGTATATTCCCAAATTCAAGAAAACACAATAATTTTCAAAAGGCATGATCCAGCCCCAACTTCTGGATTCATCTATTGTATATTTATATGGTCTAAAGAGTTGCAATGTATGTTTACTTGCACAATCTAAACTCAAATTTTGAAGTATTACAATAACGAGAATATACAATATTTTTATTTTTTTTAAGATTTTATTTATTTGACAGAGAGATACACAGCGAGAGAGGGAACACAAGCAGGGGGAGCGGGAGAGGGAGAAGCAGGGTTCCCGCCAAGCAGGGAGCCCGATGAGGGGCTGGATCCCAGGACCCTGGGATCATGACCCGAGCCGAAGGCAGGCGCTCAACGAATGAGCCACCCAGGCACCCCTAGAATATACAATATTTTTAAATCTGGTAAGCCAAGTCCCCCACCACAGTTTTTTCTTTTTCTGCCTACTCCCACGTATTTGTTCTTCTATTGCTTAGAATTATATCAACTATTTCTATTAATTGAATTTTTATTCTATTAAAACTTTCCATCAAGGAACATGGTCTTTCACACTGATTTTTCTTATTATATTCTCTTTAATAAAATTTTGTAGTATTACATATGAATCTCATTGCTTTCTTGTTCTGATTTATTTTTTTAAAGATTTTGTTTTGGGGGCGCCTGGGTGGCTTAGTCATTGAGCATCTGCTCAACAGATGAATGGATAAAGAAGATGTGGTCCATATATACAGTGGAATATTACTCAGCCATCAGAAAGGATGAATACCCAACTTTTACATCAACATGGATGGGACTGGAGGAGATTATGCTAAGTGAAATAAGTCAAGCAGAGAAAGTCAATTATCATATGGTTTCACTTATTTGTGGAACATAAGGAATAGCATGGAGGACATTAGGAGAAGGAAGGGAAAAATGAAGGGGGGGAAATTGGAGGGAGAGATGAACCATGAGACTATGGACTCTGAGAAACAAACTGAGGGTTTTAGAGGGGAGGGGGTAGCAGGATAGGTTAGCCCAGTGATGGGTACTAAGGAGGGCACGTACTGCATGGAGCACTGGGTGTTATATGAAAACAATGAATTGTGGAACACTACATCAAAAACTAATGATGTATTGCATGGTGACTAACTTAATAAAATAAAATTAAAAAAAATTAATTTTAAAAAATTAAAAAATAAAAGATTGAAAAAAAAAGATCCATGTGCTCTACTGACTGAGCCAGCCAGGTGCCCTTTGTTCAGATTTATTCTTGTGTTTCATGACTTTGGGACTAAATATATATTTTTTATTCATTTTTAACTGGTTACAGCTAATATAGAAAATAGTGTTAATTTTTATATCTGTGTCTTATATTTATTCATCATACCAAATGTTTTCCTAGAGTGTATTGGTTTATCCAGATGTGCAAATATATGATTTAAATAGAAATAATTCTGACTCTTCCTTTCCAGTGTTCACATCAATTATTTTCTAGCCCTGTTGATTGGTTTACATTTCTTTTTTTTTTCTTTTTAAAGATTTTATTTATGTTTTGACAGAGAGAGAGACAGTGAGAGAAGGAACATAGGCAGGGGGAGTGGGAGAGGGAGAAGCAGGCCTCCCGCGGAGCTGGGATCCTGATGGCGGGGCTTAATCCCAGGACCCTGGGATCTTGACCCTAGCCGAAGGCAGATGCTTAACGACTGAGTCACCCAGGCGCCCCATACATTTCTAAAACCATGTTAAATAATTTCAGTAAGTGTACATGTCCTCATCTCTTTCCTGATATAAACGGAGGCTTCAGTATTTCAATGAGGAGTATATTACCCGTGGGGTTTGGCAGACAGCTTTGGTCATAGTAGAGGCTGGCCTTTCTATCTTTATATTAATTTTACTAGAAATGACAACTAAGTTTTACCATATGCCTTTTGGATGTAATCATATAATTTTTATCCTTTAACTTACTGAGTAATGAAGTATTTCCTGGTATTACAGTATACTTTATTACAACATAAATTCTATTTTGCTATAATATGAAAGCAAACTATCCCATGTGTTAAGTTTTAAGACAAAGACTCTTGTAGAGTGGGGCGCCTGGGTGGCTCAGTTGTTGAGCATCTGCCTTCGGCTCAGGTCATGATCCCAAGGATCCTGGGATCGAGCCCTGCTTCGGGCTCCCTGCTCAGCGGGAAGCCTGCTTCTCCCTCTCCTGCTCCCCCTGCTTGTGTTCCGTCTCTCTCTGTCAAATGGATAAAAACTTAAAAAAAAAAAAAAGACTCTTGTAGAGTTAATTTTTAGCATTTTGATTGAAGGGCAAAGTTGAGGATGTAATAAATCTGAAACCTTTCTGCATATCTAGGAAAATCCAGCTATTTATAGCTTGGGTTATGGTCAGTTCCATTGCAGAAGACAGCTGTGGAGACTGACAGCTCTCTTGCTCAGGAGATAACATTGAACTGTTGGAAACCAGGCATGTACAAGAGAATGTTTACCCATGATATCACAATATATAATTAGAAAAGTGTACCAGAAGGTTTGCAGAATACAATCACAAGTAGAATCTGATAATTGGGGTTCTGTTTTGTTTTGTTTTATCTCCAATTCGACATTTTAATATTCTTAGGCTCCAGCTTTTGCAAAAAAATGTTTATGAATTGCTCAGAATCTCATTGCTCATAACACTGACTGTTATTTAGAAGCTCACATCTATATAATGTATATATATGTCTAGTATAACAAAGAACTAAGAAAGGACTAGAGTAGAGTTCTATATTAAGAAAATGTGAGGGCGCCTGGGTGGCTCAAATGGTTAAGCGTCTGCCTTCGGCTCAGGTCATGATCCCAGGGTCCTGGGATCGAGTCCCACATCGGGCTCCCGGCTCAGCGGGGAGCCTGCTTCTCCCTCTGACCCTCTCCCCTCTCATGCTGTTTCTCTCTCGCTCGCTCTCTAAAAAATAAATAAAATCTAAAAAAAAAAAGAAAAAAAGAAAAGAAAATGTGAAATTATAACTCTCTGCCTCTACATATATGAATATTTTAATAACCTATACATCATGTGATAATATTTAGAATTTTTGCATCTTTATATGTAAGTGGATTTGCTGTATAAATGTGGATTTTTTCCTATTTTAAAACTTATTTTTATCATACTTTAGGACTAAAATTAAGTTATTTTCATAAAATGAACTGGGAGTGTTCTATGTTTCTGCCTAACCTGGAATAATTTGGTGGTCTTAAAGGTTAGCCTAGTCTAGCACTTAACTAGAGACTCCAGTTGAATGTGGACTGTTTTGGGGGCCGTCCTTGTCTTGTCCAGACTTAATGTGAATACCTCTGGTGTTTCATCCTAAAGTATATAGTACAAAAAAAAAAAAAAGAAAAGAAAAAAAAGAAAGAAATGTTTTAGCAGGTTAAAAATGTTCTCTTCTATATCAGGTTGGCTAAATTTTTTCTTTTTTTTTAAGTAGGCTCAATGCCCAGTGTGGAGCCCAATGGAGGGCCTAAACGCACAACCCTGAGATCAAGACCTGAGCTGAGATCAAGAGTCAGATGCTTAACCGACTGAGCCACCCAGGCACCCCGTGATTGGCTAAATATTTTGTTTTGTTTTCAAATTAGGAAGTTATGTTTAATATTATCAAATGCTTTTTTAAAAGTTTTTATTTAAATTTCAGTTAGTTAACATACAGTATAATATTAGTTTCAAATGCTTTTCCTATGTCTACTGGTGTGCCTTCTAGTGTTTCCTTATTAAGAAAGATGTTTCTAATGGGTTTTATTAAGTAGCTTTTATGAAATTAAAAAGTTGTCACCTATTCCTAGTTATCCAAGAGGGGCTTTCCCCACCTTAATCTTGAAGTAATCTTGAATTTTATCAACCATTTTTTCTCCTTTTGCTGAGATATATGATTTGTCTTCATTAATCTAATAGTATAGCTTATTCAGCTGATATCTTTCCTAATTTTAAATTTATCTTTGCATTTCTGGAATAAACACCACTTTGTCATAATATTGTCTTCTTTTAACTCACAGCTATAATTTATTTCTTAATATTTTGTGTAGGATTTTTGCTTATATGATAAAAAATGAGATCAGTGTATAATTCTTTGTTCCTTGGATTTTCTTTGTTTAGCTGTTATGGTTACAGTAATCTCAAAGTACATTTAGTAGTCTTCTTTTTCTAGTCACTGAAACAGTTTTTGTAAGATATAAATTATCTTTTCCTTGAAGGTTAAAAACTTACCTATAATTGGGGTCCCTGGCTGGCTCAGTCCATGCAGCATGCTACTCTTGTTCTCTGGGTTGTGGGTCTGAGCCCCACGTTGGGTATAGAGATTACTTAAAAATAAAATATTAGGGGTGCCTGGGTGGCTCAGATGGTTAAGCGTCTGCCTTCGGCTCGGGTCATGATCCCAGGGTCCTGGGATTGAGCCCCGTGTGGGGCTCCCTGCTCAGTGGGAAGCCTGCTTCTCCCTCTCCCTCTGCTGTTCCCCCTGCTTGTGCTCTCTTGCTCTCTCTCTCAAATAAATAAATAAAATCTTAAAAAAAATCCTTATAGTCATTTGTTCAAAGTATCTTTTGGCTGGAGAGTTCTTAGACTATTAATAATTTTTTTAAGATTTTATTTATTTATTTGAGAGAGAGAAGGAGCAGGGGGAGGGGCAGAGGGAGAGGGAGAAGCAGACTCTCTGCTGAGCAGGGAGCCCAATATGGGAAGGTAGATGCTTAACCGACTGAGCCACCCAGGCACCCCTTTTACTACTTTTCTTTAATGGCTAGTGGTCTATTGAGATTTTCTGTTTCTTCTCAAGAAAATTTTGGTAATTCAAGAAAGTTGATAATCTAGGTAGTTAGCATTAAATCTATTTACTGATTTTTAATGCCTACTGTATCTAAAGTTAAATCTCTGATAGTCCTAATTTTTATACCTTTCCTTTTTCTTTTTTTTTTTATAAAGATTTTATTTATTTATTTGACAGAGAGAGAGATAGCTAGAGCAGGAACACAAGCAGAGGGAGTGGGAGAGGGAGAGGCAGGCTTCCCGCTGAGCAGGGAGCCCGATGTGGGACTCGATCCCAGGACCCCAGGATCATGACCTGAGCCGAAGGCAGACGCTTAACGACTGAGCCACCCAGGCGCCCCTCCTTTCCTTTTTCTTGATGAATTATATTAAAGTTTTGTTCAGGGGCACCTGGGTTAAGCGTCTGCCTTCGGCTCAGGTTATGATCTCAGGGTCCTGGGATAGAGCCCTGCATCAGGAGCCTGCTTTTCCCTCTCCCTTTCCCCCTCCCCCAACTCATGCTCACTCTCTCTCTTTCTCAGATGAATAAATAAAATCTTTAAAAAATTTTTTTACTTTGTTTCTCCCTAAAACCAGTTTTCACTGTTATAAATGTATCTTTGGTATTTTTGCTTGCTACTTATTTCATTAAAGTCTGATGTTTATTTCATTTCTTCTTTCTTTGAGTTCATTTTTTGAAACTGAATAGAAAACTGCTTTATTTTCAATTTTTCTTGTAGTTAATGCATTTAAAGCTATTATTTTTAGATCCCCATTTTGATATAAAGTTCCTTATTTTTTAGTTTTAAATGTTTCCTGATTTCCATTATAATTGTTTTTTGTTGTTGTTTTTTTAAAGATTTTATTCATTTATTTGAGAGAGAGAGAATGAGATAAAGCATGAGGGGGGGGAGGGTCAGAGGGAGAAGCAGACTCCCCGCCGAGCAGGGAGCCCGATGTGGGACTCGATCCCCGGACTCCAGGATCATGACCTGAGCCGAAGGCAGTCGCCCAACCGACTGAGCCACCCAGGCGCCCTATAATTGTTTTGGGTCTACAAATATATGCTTTGATTTTGTTTGTTTATTTATTTATTTATTTATTTATGGCTTGTAATTTAATTACCTTGTAGTCCAGCAGGTGGACTGTAGAATATTTGATCTTTGAAGTATGGGCAATTTCAGGGAAATATTCTGTTTGTGCTTGTAAAGTATAAAAAAAGTATTTTTGCAGAGAAGCTTTCAAAATATAGCTTATAAATCAAGATAGTTGTATTGTTAAATTTTATTATTTTCTTACTGTTTCTTACTAATGTATCAATTTGGGTACCTGTTATGTTAAAAAAAAAGTCTATGATTGTAGATTTGTTAACTTTTCCTTATATTTCCCTCAAGTTGTAACTTACATATTTTTTTTTTTTTACAGATTTTATTTATTTATTTGAGAGAGAGAGAATGAGAGACAGAGAGCATGAGAGGGAGGAGGGTCAGAGGGAGAAGCAGACTCCCTGCCGAGCAGGGAGCCCGATGTGGGACTCGATCCAGGGACTCCAGGATCATGACCTGAGCCGAAGGCAGTCGCTTAACCAACTGAGCCACCCATACATTTACTTTATTTTGCTTAGAGTTTGCATGGGACAATTTTTCCTTTATTTTCAGTCCTTTTTTTTT
>NC_058418.1:14349274-14498793 GCF_002201575.2 Neomonachus schauinslandi | reverse complement strand
TTTGTTTTGTCACCCATTCTATAACCTGTGTCTTTTATTTATTTATTATTTTTTTTATTTTTAAAGATTTTATTTATTTGACAGAGAAAGACACAGTGAGAGAGGGAACACAAGCAGGGGGAGTGGGAGAGGGAGAAGCAGGCTTCCCGCTGAGCAGGGAGTCCGATGCAGGGCTTGATCCCAGGACTCCGGGATCACGACCTGAGCCGAAGGCAGTCACTTAACCAACTGAGCTCTGCACTCAGGGCAGAGTCTGCTTGAGATTCTCTCCTCTCCCTCCCCCTCTGCCCCTCCCCCCACTCACATTCACTCTCTCTCATAAATAAATAAATAAATAAATAAATAAATAAAATCTTTAAAAAATATATATAGCTAGAAACATCCCATAAATTTCCAAAACCCCCATAGGAAGCAGTATTGCCCCCACTGAATTTTAATGATTGCTGTTATATTTCTGACCTGCAAAATTAATCATGAAAATTTCTTTTTTTTTTTTAAAGATTTTATTTATTTATTTGAGAGAGAGAATGAGATAGAGAGCATGAGAGGGGGGAGGGTCAGAGAGAGAGGCAGACTCCCTGCTGAGCAGGGAGCCCGACGTGGGACTCGATCCCGGGACTCCAGGATCATGACCTGAGCCGAAGGCAGTCGCCCAACCAACTGAGCCACCCAGGCGCCCCAATCATGAAAATTTCTAACAACACGTAATGATATCCAGTATATTTATCCTCCTCCCAAATAAAGAAGTCAAGTGCTTGAGTGTGCTTTAACTACCTTCTGAACACCCTCTCCAAACTGTCAGTGTCTAAAAGTGCTCTAGTGAAAATATAATGTGAGCCACGGGTGATTTTTAAAGTTTTTTGTGGAAATATTTAAAAAGTTAAAAGAAACAGGTGAAATAAATTTTAATAATATACTTTAATATAACCTGTCCAAAATATTATCATTTCATAATTAATATGATTGTTAATAAGATATTCTCTTAAGTTCTCAAAATCAGATATGCTTTTTATACTTACAGGACATCGCAGTTTGGACTAGCCATGTCTTAAGTGCAAAATTACAATAGCCACATATTGCTAGTGGTCACTATATTGGACAGCACAGATGAAGAATGTTAGTTCTACCTTTTAAAAAAGACATGCATTAGGGGCGCCTGGGTGGCTCAGTTGGTTAAGCGACTGCCTTCGGCTCAGGTCATGATCCTGGAGTCCCGGGATCGAGTCCCGCATCGGGCTCCCTGCTCGGCGGGGAGTCTGCTTCTCCCTCTGACCCTCCCCCCTCTCGTGCTCTATCTCATTCTCTCTCTCTCAAATAAATAAATAAAATCTTAAATAAAAAAAAAAAGACATGCGTTAAACAGACATTATTTTTTAGTCCGTAGTTAAACTTAACAAAATATTTTGTAAAGCAGTGGGCTGATGCTCTTGAGATTTGCTGGTCTTATTCTATACCTTATCACCCACAAAGCTCAGACATTTTAGAACTCTACAGTGTTCTAAAATTGTTAAAAACTAAACGAGAGTACCATCTGGAAGACCATAACTTGTAAAGCTGGGTATTGTCCTCACATCTAGTACATGGTCTCATCAGAACCAATATATGGTAGTTTTTTAGGGTCTGGGTACCAAAATGGAGACTGGGATAGCACCTATTAGTACTGCACATAATGATCTCCTATCAAAATATTTTTTCTCTCCTATTTAAAAAATTACCATCTCTGGGCTTTGCTGGCTTGGAGGTCTTAATGTTCAGGGAGAAACTATGCCACCAAATTTATTCCACTGAATTAGAAATTCAGAGTGTCACATAGCCATTTTTGTATTCCTCAAATCACTGAATGATATGAAAAGTGATATAAAAAGCATTCTGTATTTAATGATTAATTCTGATTTGCACAAGGAAATAAGGTTCCTGCTACTCAAAAGGCAGGTAACAGATTTTCCAGGTGAAGCTTTATTTATTTTTTTAAAGATTTTACTTATTTATTTGAGAGGGGTGGGCAGAGGCAGAGAGGGAGAAAGAATCTCAAGTAGACTCCCCACTGAGTGCAGAGCCCGAGCTGAGGGCTCGATCCCAGGACCCCAAGAACACAACCTGAGCCGAAACCAAGAATCAGTAGTCCAACAGACTGAGCCACCCAGGTGCCCCAGGTGGAGCTTTTAAAAGGTTGTTGGCTACCTATATTTTCTTTCTTACTTTGTCTTCTATAGATTCATAATATATTAGAAATTTTTTTATTCCCTGTCACCCATCCCTCTGTTATTTTATAAGGGGCATACTGTTCATAGATGTCTTTACCAATTTCACAAGATATAGGACATCAAGAAGGGATTGGGACAGAACCAGAAAATGAATGAACATCACCTAAAAATTCTAAATATGAAGTTAGATGCATTCACTAATGTTACCTTGGATTCACTCTTTTGGAGACAGCATATTTTGACTTGTACAAGTTACAGTTGCATTATTTGAGGCAGCATTTTTGTTTGTTTGCTTGTTTGTTTGTTTTGTTGAGAAGGAGAGTACATGCTGATGCTGGGCAACAAGGGATGGACTGTAGTGGGCATTTGCCATGCTTTCTGGCTTCCTGGCATATTTTTCCCACCCTATATTCTGGGGGTTTGCTACATTATGAGACCTACCTCCCAAAGTTCCTACCTAGAAACTCCCCTCAAAGTAAGGTACCCTTAAGTCAGAGAAGAGTGATGTGGAGAATAAAGACATACATGGAATTGATTCTGATGAGTGTCAAAGAGATGCACTAGAGGCCATGGTCCTAATTGCTACATCCCATAAGTGTTAGCGATACAAGCTGTAGTACCTGTGCACAGTGGACGTAGAGGCAGCTGTAGGCTATGTGGGCTATTGCAGAATCTTCCCAAATGATCTTCTCGCTTTTTCCCTTGCCTTCCTCCCACCAATTCTCAAAAAGCAGCAAAAGGGATCCTGTTAAAAAATGAGTCAGATGATGTCACTCCTCTTCTCAAAACCCTCCATGGGTCTTACTCACAGTAAAAGCTGATGTCTTTAGAATTGTCTCCAACGTCTGCAACCTGGCCCCCTCGTCACCTCTTTGACCTCATCTCCTCATCACTTTTTTCCTAGCTCACTTTACTCCCACTACACTGGGTTCCTTGATATTCCTAGAAATCTTTGCATCTGCAGTTCCTTCTTTCTGGACACTCTCTCCCTAAATATTCACATTATTCATATAATATTCATGTTATTGGCTACATGAGTTTCTTCTATGAAATGCCTCTTCGTATCTCTTGCCATATATGTATTGTTATGCTTTACTTAATGATTTGGAGTTGTTCCTGCTACCAGTCTCCTGTAGGCTCTTGTTCTGTTTATCTGTTCCAGTTTATAACTTTTCATTTTTTTTTTTTACTGTCATTTGATGAACAAAAGTGCTAATTTTAATATAGTCAAATTTATCACTCTTTTATATTTCTTTGGTGTCTGTTTAAGAAATCTTTAACCATGAAGCCTAAAAAATATTTGATTTTTTTTTTTACTAACAGTTTTATTAAAGATGTTTTGGCATTTGAATCATTAATCCTTTTGGGTTGGTTTTTGCATATGGTGCCAATTCCATTTCCTTTATGGTTTTTGGCCTATTCAGTTTTCCTTCATGTGGCTATTTCTTTCTCTAGGTTTTCTTAGAAAGGCTTTCAAACATATTACTCAAAATAACCATAGAATTCTCTTGAGTTTCAAATTTTCTTTCTATAGGAATGTCCCATTTTCTTTCTAACGTTGCTTGCGTATATCTTCTCTATTTTTTTGATCTTTCTTAAAAACTGACAGCACCCTTTTACAGATAACCAGCTCACGGTTTTATTAATCATATCTACTAGGATTTTTTTCCCTACTTATTTTATTAACATCTGTTTATCACATTAATTCCTCCTTTCCAATTTCTTTGGGAGTATTTAGTAGGACTTTAGTAGAATGTGATTGAATTAAAGCTTAATTAATTTGTTTTCACTCTTTCTAGTTCCCTAATTTTAGGTGAGATTTTCTTCTGGGTATCACTTTGGCCCATCCCTTAGATTTTTCATATGCAAGTACTATCTATCATTTTCCTCTTCATTCTAAATAGTTTGCAATAGCCAGTGTTATGTTGTCCTTAACCCCAGGATTATTCAGATGTGTGTATTTTAATGTACACATATTTTGAACATTTTATATATTTTATTGTCTGTTGGTTTCTATTTTCATTTTTATGTAGTCTGAGAGTATGGCATATGTGATATCAGTTTGGGGGGCTTTATACTGTCTTTTATGTCCTACTTTTTAGAGAATTTTTATGAGTGTTCCATGTATATTTGAAAAAATGTTCTTTTTCTGGTTAAAAATAAAACAAAATGTAGATATATATCAAGCAAATTACTTATGTTATCCCAATATATCTTTATACCTACCTTTCTTCTATTTGATCTGTTTCTGAAAGATATGTTAGTTTGTTACTGTGATTGTGAGTTCCTCAAAATTTCCCTATTTTACCAGTTTTTGCTATATATATTTCAGAGCTATATTGTTAGATAAATGTTATTAGTGTTGTATGCTCTTGGTAGCTGCATCTTATTAAAATTTGGAACATCTCTGTTAATATTGTTTGCTTTGAAATCTGTATAATGTAATACTATCAACACACCTGCTTTCTTCTTGATAATATTCCATTGTAAATGATTTTTATACTCCTTTTCTTTTTAAATTTTTACTGTGAAAATTTCACACAAATACTGAAGAAAACATTTTAATGAACTTTATGTATCTGTCACCTGCTTTCAACATTTACCAACATTCTGTTATTTTTTTATCCATCTACCCCTCCTCAGTGATGTTTTTTAAGCCAACATTTTGCTCGTTAGTATTTCTATAAAATCTCTAAAAGATAAGTCTCCTTTCTAACATAATCACACTACCAACAAAATTAAGTTATTCTTAGACCTCTGATAAAAATGTGTATTCACTAATAGATTTCCACAGATTTTTTTCCTTCAACCAGGCTTTGGGAGAAGGAGAACCTGGTGTAAGCATAGTCCAATCCTCTAACTGGCCCTATTTTTATTTTTATTTTTTTTTTATTTTTTTTTTTTTTTAAAGATTTTATTTATTTATCTGAGACAGAGAGAATGAGAGAGACAGAGAGTACATGAGAGGGGGGAGGGTCAGAGGGAGAAGCAGTCTCCCCGCCGAGCAGGGAGCCCGATGCGGGACTCGATCCCGGGACTCCAGGATCATGACCTGAGCCGAAGGCAGTCGCTCAACCAACTGAGCCACCCAGGCGCCCCTAACTGGCCCTATTTTTAAACTGAATCCCAGAGAGAGACATAACTAGCCTGAAGGTACCTAGCAGGCCCACACCAGAGCCTAGGTCTAGTTCCCTCAAAACACTTTCCCCACTTCTGGGACTGACACAGACTTTCAGTAAGTCATAGAACCTCCTACCACCGTCAGGTAGAAGAACTTCCTGGCAGAGGCAATATTTAGCGGGGTTTTGAAGAATGTTTAGGAGTTCACCAGATGAAAGGAATTGTGTCTTCACACGCCCCACCCCCAGACTTCAGGCTTCATTTACATCCCAAGGACGTTGTTATTACTTAGATTTTAATTTACAAAATAAATTTGTAAATTAAAACAGAAATAGCAGTTTTCCTTAAGTGCTTTTTGTCACACGTTGGCCATATTAAAAACCATTGTTGCCTACTAATGGAGATTGATGGGCATTCAAGGCTCCCATTTCCCTCCACCAGCCCTTCAGAAGGTGTCATCTTGCCATGGTAGTATCCTTCAGGAGAGGTCTGGACCACCACGACCTGTACCCTATTTCCCCAGGTGGTTCCTCCCATAAAAGGCTAAACGACCCTGCCTGCAGCCCATTCTGACATCTATCTTGCCGGGTGATTTCATCCAGGATGGGGCTCCCATTCTGACCTCTCCACATTCTCCCTAAGCGGTTTCTCCAAAAAGTAGACTGTACTGCCCTAACTTCTCCCCTCATCCCTTGATGACTCCTCCCAGGATTCAGTCGTAACATATAAAACGTCTGTCCTTCTCCTTTGGTGATTTTTCCTCCCTAGCTCCCCTCATTCCTGGTGGTTTCTCCCAGCAGATAATGGCTCTCAGCCAAGCGCCGTATCCCTAGAGGCAAACTAGCTTTTCTAAATATGACACAGAGTACGAGGCCCCATCGCCAATACCTTCTCCCTCACAGAAGCCTACCTCGACCAGGGCCTCACCCCTGCATTCTATGTGGCAATCCGGGCCTCGCTCTGTGAAAACCGGCGGGAAGCCTCTCCCTCAGCTGTGCGGAATGGACACGCCTCAAAGATGGCGGCTCGCGCGCAGAAGCACCATTGGGCGAGGCCATGTTCTCGGTCCGACAGCGTCTCTTACGAGAACCGCACCATGTTAACTGTTGGCATATGCGGCTTCCAAGGTAACTCAGAGCATGCGCACTAGCAACAGTTCATTAGAGGAGGTGCTAGAGGCCAGACCGGAAGCGGAAGTGGTCCTCGAAAGGTTTTTTTCGCCGCTAATGTCAGGAGTTTCTCCGCATTTTAATTCCGAGGGGTCTCTGAGGTGATTTTAGTTGGTCGTGATTAGGGATTCTGTGGCGTCGATGATGGGGGTGTTGTCCGCAGAGTGAGTGATGGTGGTTTCTGGGCTCAGTGGTGAAGAGTCTGTGGCGTCCGTTGCTGTGAGAGCAGTGATGGGAGTCTCTTGGGTCAGTGATGGGGATCTTTGAGATGAGTATGGGATTTGTGGGCTCAGTGATGGGAGTCAGTGGTCACTGAGCTATGGAGTCAGTTATGGGGGTCGGTGGGGTCTATGATGAGTTTGCTTTCTAAACATTAATAAGTTTTGATGTGTAGCATTTTATTGTTCAAATCTAAGTACTGGCTTTTTAAAAATTTTAGTGTTTTTCTTTCATCCGGGCGTTATTTAGAAGTGCGTTGTCTATTTCATGTAATGCCTCTGGGTAATGCTCGAGTTTAAAAATTTGCTTTACCGTTAGTTCTTGGTCGGTTTTCATAAATGTCACATCTATTGCATCAAAACAGTGTGTTCTCATTGTATTGTTTCATATATATTCTGTTTATCTTGTCTGCTTAATTAATTACAGAGAAAGGTAAACTCACTGGAGTGATTTGTCCACTTGTCCTTCCTTCTGTCAGTATCCGCTCTGTATATTTGAAACTATTATTAGGAACAGTTGCTTATTTTTAATAATAGATATGACTAAATAACTCAAAAGATACCATAACAATTCAGGCTCCCACCAGTAATTTATAAAACGGGTCATTTTCCCAAATGCTTTCCAGCACTGGATTTTTTAAAGTAAGTTTTTACTGGGCACCTTGGTGACTCAGTCAGTTGGGCGACCGACTCTTGATCTCAGGGTGGTGAGCTCAAACCCCGCGTTGGGCTCCACGCTGGCCTTGGAGCCTACTTAAAAAATAAAATTAAATTAATAAGTTTTTACTATTCTTAGGAGAAATTATATGTAATTGCTGTAATGTGCTTTCCTGGTAGTAAAATTGGCATCTTTTTGGTTAATTACTATTTAAATTTCCTTTTCTGTGAATTTTCATATCCTCTGTTCAGGGTTTTTTTCTGTGCTTTTTTTCCCATATTGATTGCTAGATTTTTTTTTTTTAATTTAGAGATAACTTGTTACATATTGAAATTTTATATATATCTTCATTTTTATTTTTAAAGTGTATTTTAATATATAATTAAGAAATATCCTCTAACCAGAAATATCCGTTTTTTTCTTTTATATCATCTGGGTTTTCTCATATACATAATAAGGATCTCTCCCACCCCACTACAATGTTCCTGCAAACATATACTACTAAAATTTATTTAAATATCTTTCGGAGTTTATAAAATACATATACTTAAATGTTTAGTCCTGCTGGAATTCAGTCTAATGTATAATGTGTGATGGGGATCTAGTTTGTTTTTTTTTCCAGGTGGATGGTCAATTATGTCAGTGCCACTTACACAATAAATGTCCTGTGCATACTCATTGAATGCCATTTTTGTTACATGTGTAAGTCAGTATTGTCTGAGCTGTTGTTTTCTCTGTTTGATTACATTGTTTTTATATTAAGTTTTAATATCTAATAGAGAATGGTAATTGCTGATATTTATTATGTGCTTCTTGTGTGCCAGGGAGATGTTGAATACTTTATGAGCATCATCTCATTTAATTTTTATAACTCTATGAAATAGATACTTTCATCCTTATTTTTGAAACTAAAATGGAAGGAACTTCTTCATATTCTCATAGTTGAAAGATATAAGAGCTACAGTTCAAATTTTAAGTAATATTACTCCATATCTCATGACTAATAATCCATCACAGCTTTCATTAAACTTTATATTCTCCACAGCATTGGTTCTCAAAGTGTGGTCCCTGGACTAGCAGCATCAACAGCACCTGGGCACTACTTAGAAATGCAAATTCTTGGACCCTGCTATGGTCTGAATGTTTGTGTTCCCCCAGAATTTTTATGTTGAAATCCTAATCTCCAGAAATACCATATCAATTGGTGAGGCCTTTGGGAACTGATCAGGTCATGGAGGTGGGGCACTCATAAGTGATTAGTGCTATTATAAAACATCCCACATAGCTCCTGAGCCCATTTTATCATGTGAAGACACAATGAGAAGCTGCTCGCTATGAACCAGGAAGAGGCCCCTGACTAAAATGCAACCATACTGTCTCCTTGATCTTGGACTTTCCAGCCTCCAGAACTGTGAGCAATAAATTTCTGTTGTTTATAAGCTACCCAGTCTGTGGTACTTTATTATAGCAGCCTGACTAGACTAAGACAATTGCTACCCAAGGCCTATTAAATCAGAAACTTGCAGTGAGGTTGAGGAATTTTAAACCTTTTTTTTTTTTTTTTTTTTTAAAGATTTTATTTATTTGACAGAGAGAGGCACAGTGAGAGAGGGAACATAAGCAAGAGGAGTGGGAGAGGGAGAAGCAGGCTTCCCGCGGAGCAGGGAGCCCGATGCGGGGCTCGATCCCAGGACCCTGAGATCATGACCTGAGCCGAAGGCAGACGCTTAACGGCTGAGCCACCCAGGCGTCCCGGTTGAGGAATTTTAACTGTATTCTAAGAAGTCCCAAGTGTTTTTGTTTTTTTTTTTAAGATTTTATTTATTTATTTGACAGAGAGAGAGAGGGAACACAAGCAGGGGGAGTGGGAGAGGGAGAAGCAGGCTTCCCACAGAGCAGGGAGCCCGATGCGGGGCTCGATCCCAGGACTCCGGGATCATGACCCGAGCCGAAGGCAGACGCCCAACGGCTGAGCCACCCAGGCGCCCCCCCAAGTGTTTTGAATCCACACTCAAGTTTGAGAGCCTCTGCTCTGTGTGTCTAGCTCAGGGAACTTCACCTTGGTGTTCACAGGAAAGGTTTGTGTGATGAATATCTAGTATCTGACTGTGTGGACATTGTCGTTCTAGGTTTTTTGGTGTCTCTGGGGAGCTCCTGGGTTAGATCTTCCAGACTTCAGCCTGCCTTTCTCCAGCAGCTCTGCTTGAGTTTACAGATGTCTACAAAGCTTTAGGCTCCTGAGAGAATAAAGTTTGAGACCTACCCTGATCATGTCAGCTAATCGGACCTCTCCCCAGAAATCCCTGGTCCAGGTTCCAGAGGAATGTGATAATTCATACGAGGTGAGAAGGAAGAATCCCAGGGGGTAGGGAATTTATCCTGCGAGTAGATACCTCTGATATGTCACCAGAGCCTCTGGGCAGCAGCAGGTGGGTCACAGGAAGCAACCAGACTCCTTTACTTCCCCGAAGCAAATCTTGATCTTTTCTGCCAAGAATGAGCAACACATGGGTGTCTCCACATCTAGAGGCCAACTGTATGACAGTGGAGAAGTAGAATGTCCAAAACTGCCTTTTATTTTGTCCTCATGCTATGCTGATCTTTGGCCGAGGATAAGATTCCTGATTAGAAATCGTTTTTGTGCGTAATTCTCAAAGTATTTCTCTATTTCTTCTTAAACTGTTTCTCCCCACATAAATATTTCTCTTCTTTTTTTAAAATTTGTTTTTTAGATGTTGGTTCTCCATTGATCTATTTTATGAACTACTTCCAAAAACATTAATTCAGGCAGACAAAAAATATGAAACCTTGCTATAATGTTGATTTTACTCTCTAACCAAGAGCATTAAATTAGAAATACGAAGTAAAAGACTTTTGCACAACTTTGGGAATAGACTTAATATCTGAACTATACATTTTAAAATGGTAAATTTTATGTACATTTTACAATTTTTAAAAAACAGTTTAAAAAAAGTAAAAGGCTAGCAAAAGAAACCCTCATATCTGAAAACTTTAAATTTTTTCCTACATAAATATTCTTTAAAGGGAAAACCATAAAGGATCTTAGAAAATTCCTTGAGTTTAATTTCCGTTAAATAAAGAACTACATTTTAAAGCTTGTGTGCAAAGCTAAACTATAGATAGAGGGGAAAAAATACAAATTTAAATGCCTTTTTAAGGAATCCTGGAAGTTTGGGGGAGAAAAGACCTAAGGTATGAGTAACACTTAGAACTGAAGAAGTTAGAAAAAGAATTCAATAAATAGGGCGCCTGGGTGGTTCAGTTGGTTAAGCGACTGCCTTCGGCTCAGGTCATGATCCTGGAGTCCCGGGATCGAGTCCCACATCGGGCTACCTGCTCGGCAGGGAGTCTGCTTCTCCCTCTCCCACTCCCCCCTCTTGTGCTCTCTCTCTCTCTCTCACTCTCTCTCTCAAATAAATCTTTTTAGAAAAAAAAGAATTCAATAAATATAAAATAACAATAAGGCCTAGAAAATAACAATAAAATAAGGGAAGAAATTAGTCACGTAGAGTCAAACATAATTGATGAAGATGTCTGACAGAAGCATAAGTGGCTTCTGAATGTGGTGGTGATCAAGAACAGGGAGTAAAGATACACTGGAAGTATGTAACAAAACAGGAGAGATGGTTACTGCTTTATCAAAGATTAAAACAATCTTGAATGAATATTATACAAAATCATAGAAAAATATGAAAACCTAAACAAAAGGGATACAGTTTTACAAAATATAAATGTCAAAATTGGTAAATACAGATGGTTCAGAAGCCCTTGAGGAAATTAAAATGTTTATCAAACATTTCCTATACAGTCAAATATGATGGAAAACATCATGTGGATTAATAGTTGATCTTTATGCCAAAGTTTCGGGTAAAGATGATGATCTAAAGTTATTCCCAACCTTGTTTGTGGTGTTTGTTTTATTTTGTTTACTATATGAATCTTGATGCCCAAACCTATCAAGAACAGTAAAAGAACTCGAAATTATGAACATAGATGCAGAAGTCATAAATGTATTAACTAACTGAATTCAAGAGTACATGAAAACAATAGCCAAATAGGGTTTATCATAGGGACACATGTGAAAGAGACATTATTTCCTCATTTAGCAGTCCACTCCAAAGTTAAAATAATAAAATATCTCAAAAATAATAAAAATGCTATATATCAAAAGATAAGATATACAGCAAAACAGTGTTCAGAAATAATTTAGAAAAATAATTTGTCTTATGCAAATAAATATAAAATTTAGATGGAGTGGATGAATTTCTAGGAACATATTAAATTTCTCACCAAATCGGGGCGCCTGGGTGGCTCAGTTGGTTAAGCGACTGCCTTCGGCTCAGGTCATGATCCTGGAGTCCCGGGATCGAGTCCCGCATCGGGCTCCCTGCTCAGCGGGGAGTCTGCTTCTCCCTCTGACCCTCCCCCATCTCATGCTCTCTCTCTCTCATTCTCTCTCTCAAATAAATAAATAAATAAAATCTTTTAAAAATAAATAAATAAATAAATTTCTCACCAAATCGTAAATTACTATTTACCACATTTTCACTTTTAGGTATTAAGATTTTTATTTAAGCTAATTCTACTTTTAATAAAATTAGGATGCAGCTTTGGAGAGATTTATTTGCACTGATTTTATTCTGCTTCGTGAAATGTTAAGTTTTGTGTAAAGTGTGTGTGTGTGCAAATTTTATGTTTAATATTTTTGAATGTTATATAGGCATATGAATTTTTTAGGATACAGAATTTGCTGTCTTACCAATAAGCTATCTTATGTAGTTATGACGTTTGTACAGTGTGTTTTTTGTTTTTACTTTATCTGTTGGAGCTGAGAGATACTGTTTCCCACCACAAATATATTTCTATCTATATCTGTAGTTTCTGTTCATAAACTTCGATGCTATGAAATTTGGTGTGATGATAGTCATGACATCTGAAATTAATTTTGGATTGTGTCCTTGTTATATTTAATAATTTTTCCCTAGAATTCAGCTCTATCTAATATTAAGATGGAGTTTCTTGTTTCTTTTCTATTGGCATTTCCAGATATGTCTTTTGCTCATCCTTTTACTGTCATCCTTCGGAGTCCTTGTGCACTTTTTCTGTACAGCAGTTTGGAAAGATGTATTTTACATACATTTCTGATAAAGATACTTCTTTTATATAGCTTTCACCTTATACTCTGTATTTTTACTTTGGTTCTGTGTCCGTTCTGGTAATTTGGAAGGTTTGGATTCTTTTCTGTATGGTTGGTTCTTTTAATATGATCTTTGTCACATTAACATCTTGAACTCAATCTTTTTTTTTTAATATTTCAAGTTTTTATCTAAATTCTAGCTAGTTAACATATAGTGTAGTATTAGTTTCAGGAGCAGAATTTAGTGATTTATCACTTACATATAACACCCAGTGTTCATCACAAGTGCCTCCTTAATCCCCCATCTAGCCCATCCCCTGCCAACCTCCCCTCCAGCAACCCTCAGTTTGTTCTCTATAGTTAAGAGTCTCTTATCGTTTGCCTCTCTCTCTTTTTTTTTTAACTAAATCTTTTAATCTCTTGTTTTAGACAATATCTATTAAATTTATACTGTGACTAATGATAGAAGTTCTATGCTTCCACTTCAAGGATTCTTTGTTGGTTAGATGTTTTTTTTTTTTTTTTTTAAGATTTTTATTTATTTTTTAGAGAGCGAGCGAGAGAGAAACAGCATGAGAGGGGAGAGGGTCAGAGGGAGAAGCAGGCTCCCCGCTGAGCCGGGAGCCCGATGTGGGACTTGATCCCAGGACTCTGGGATCATGACCTGAGCCGAAGGCAGACGCTTAACCATCTGAGCCACCCAGGCGCCCTGTTTGTTAGATGTTTTTATTGAACTCTATTTTTTATATTCTATTTTCCTTTAAAAGTCCTTATTTCCATTTCATGTTGCTCACTTGTCTTAATCTGCTCCTTGCCACTTTTTGTGTTTTCACATGGTGTTTTATTGCTTTCAGAGAGACCTCCCATTTCTGTATTGCTTGTTCATTTTCACTTCACTTTCACTTCACTTCTGCCAATTTATTTTTTAAAAATTTACATAACCATTTTCTTTAGGCTATTTGCCCATTATTTCTTCCTTGGACTCTTAGATTCCTATTTATTTTAGGTAGTTAATTGTTTTAGTGAATTCCTTGAAATCATGGTGAATGTGTTTTCTTCTGTATTGTGGTAATTTATTTCTAGCATGTTCCTTTTAATTTCTTCTTTTTTTTCTCTCATTCTTTTTGCTATAGTATCTTTGTACATCAGGAGATGTTTATTATTATCTTTGAATGAGGAGATTTTTTCCTGGACAAACTGTTTATAAGAAGCTCATTTGTTAGGGGCGCCCGGGTGGCTCAGTCGTTAAGCGTCTGCCTTCGGCTCAGGTCGTGATCCCAGGGTACTGGGATCGAGCCCCGCATCAGGCTCCTTGCTCTGCAGGGAGCCTGCTTCTCCCTCACCCACTCCCCCTGCTTGTGTTCCCTCTCTCGCTGTGTCTCTCTCTGTCAAATAAATAAAATCTTTAAAAAAAAAAAAAAAAAAGCTCATTTGGTAAGGAGTCAAAGCTACTAATATGACATCTTCTTTATTCCCCATTAAATTCTGATGACATTGGGTTTGAGGGCTGGGGTTTTGGTATATGTAGGGTATCAGTATCCAAGTGTGTGAAAGAGAAAAATCGGAGCTCATGTATTCTTTGCAAGTATATACGGAACATTTTCAAAGAAATGACAATGTTTTAAGCCTCATAAACAGAATCAACAAATCACAAAGAAACAAACTATCATCTGTGACCACAATTAAATGAAGAAATTAAAAAAAATCGTAATTTTAGACATTAAAAACCACAGATATCTAAGATATACTTTCCACAGATACAGATATACTTTGTCTATCCTTGTCCTCCCTGTATGCTCTTTCCCTCTCCTGAATACAGTGGCCTGCTCTGTACATACAACTCTTGAATCTTCATCTCCATGCTAGCTCTCTATTCAACTACTTAGCGTACATCCTCGTATATGTCTTATCACCTAAATTTCAATATGTACAAATCAACAGTTGTACTGAATAACTGATAATTGAGTCCCTTTTTCTCACCTTCACACCTGATGTCAATTTTATCTCCTTAATATCAATCCCTTCTATAGCTTTACTACTCCAGCCTTAACTTTAGGTAAGTAAGAAATTCATATTGTCTCACATGAATTGTGCAGGGGCCTCATGACCGACTTTCCACTCATGCCTATTCTGAAATGTTCTGTTTTGAGAATACACCTTCTTCAGTATATTTTTTAAGTCTTTTTATTTATTTTGAAACAATTCTAGATCCTCAAAGGGCATTGCAAGATACAGTGGTGGTGCATGATTCTTTTTGTTCATTACTGGTTGTAACTTGTTAATGTTTTGTTGAGGATGTTTGCATCTAAGTTCATGAGATATATTGTCCTGTAGTATTCTATTTTGTGCTGTCATTGTCTAATTTTGATATCAGAGTAATGCTGGCCTCACAAAATTAGTTGGGAAGTATTCTCTTTTATTTTCTAGATGAGATTGTGTAAAAATGAGACTAATGCTTCTTTAAATATTTAGTAGAATCCTCTAGTAAAACTATCTGGGCCTGGAGATTTCTTTTTTTCAGGAACTTTTAAATTAAGAATTTAATTTAATGGTTATAGGATCATCATCTTTTCTATTCCTTAATAGCTGACTTCTGGTAGTTTGTGGTTTTTGAAGAAGTGGTACATTTCTTCTACATTTTTGGGTCTATTAGCATAGAGTTTTTATAGTCTCTTATTTTCCTTTAAATGGCTGCTGGATCTGTTGTTGTTTTTTTTTTTAAGGTTTTATTTATTTATTTTGGAGAGAGAGCATGAGTGGGGGAAAGGGCAGAGAAATGGGGGGGAGAGGAACAAGCAGACTCTGAGTTGAGTGCGGAGTCTGATGCAGGGTTTGATCCCAGGACCCTGAGATCATGACCTGAGCCAAAACCAAGAGTTGGATGCTTAACCGACTGAGCCACCTAGGCACCCCTGGATCTGTATTGATATTTATTTCATTACTGACATTGATGATTTTTTTTTTAAGATTTTATTTATTTATTTGACAAAGAGAGAGAGAGCATAAGCAGGGGAGTGGCAGGCAGAGGCAGTGGGAGAAGCAGGCTCCCCGCAGAGCAGGGGGAGCCTGATGTGGGACTCAATCCCAGGACCCTGGGATTGTGACCTGAGCTGAAGGCAGTCACTTAACCATCTGAGCCACCCAGGTGCCTGACATTGGTGATTTGTATCATCTTTTTATTTTTGCCAGTCTGTTGACTATTAGGTCAATCAAGAAAGCTTATCAATTTTATTGATTTTTGTCAAATAACTGGATTGTGTTTTATTGATTTTTCTTGTTTTTTTAATTTTGTTTTCAATTTCATTGATACCTGCTCTTTATTACTTTCTTTCTTCTGCTTGCTTTGAGTCTGTTTTGCTCTTTTTCTAGTTTCTTGAGGTAGGAATTTAGTTTAGTGATTTAACAATTTTCCCCTTTATTTTATTGCTTTATGCTTGACATATAACATTATATTAGTTTCAGGTATATAACATAATATGATATTTGTATATATTGTGAAATGATCACCACAATAAGTCTAATTAACATTCATCATCACATATGGTTATAATTTTTTGTGTGAGTGATGAAAATTTTTAAGATTAAGCTACTCTTAGCAACTTTATACATTACAGTATATTACTAACTATAGTCACCATGCTGCAACATTATAGCCCCATGACATATTTATTTTATAACTGGAAGTTTACTTTTTGACTGCCTTCACCCATTTTGCCAACTACCCATCCCCCACCTCTGATAACCACGAACCTGTTCTCTGTGTCTGTGACTTTTGTTTTTTTATTTTGTTCTCTTTAGTTTTGAGATTCACATATAAATGAGATCATATGCTAATTGTACTTCTCTCTTTGACTTATTTCTCTTAGCATAATATCCTCTAGGTCCATCCATGCTGTCACAAATGGCAAGACTTCTTTCCTTTTTTATGGCTGAATAATATTCCTGTGTGTGTGTGTGTGTGTGTGTGTGTGTATGTATCACATTTTCTTTATCCATTCATCAATTGATGGACACATGTTGCTTCCACGTCTTGGCTATTATGAACAGTGCTGCAGTAAACATGCATATATCTTTTTTGATTTATTTACTTAATAAATAAGGGAGGGAGAGAGAATCCCAAGCAGATTCCATGCCGAGCGCAGAGCCCAATGCAGGGCTTGATCTCATAACCCCAAAAAAACCTATGAGATCATAACCTGAGCCAAAACCAAGAGTCAGATGCTTAACCGACTGGGCCACCCAGGCACCTATCTTTTTGTGTTTGTTTTCATTTCCTTTGGATAAATACCCAGACATGGAATTGCTGGATCATATAGTAGTTCTAGTTTTAGTTTTTAGAGGAACCTCTATACTGTTTTCTACAGTGGTTGCACCAGTTTACTTTTTTTTTTTTTAAGTAGGCTCCACACCCAGCATGGAGCCCAACATGGGGTTTGAACTCATGACCCTGCAATGAAGACCTGAGTTGAGGTCAAGAGTTGGTCGCTTAACCAACTGAGCACCAACCCCCCCCCCCGCCCCCGGCAAGTTACATTTTTACCTACAGTGCACAAGGCTTCCCTTTTCTTTACTTCCTCATCAGTAATTGTTACTTGTTTTTTGTTTTGTTTTGATAATAGTCTTTCTGGCAGGTATAAGGTATCTCATTATGGTTTTGATATGCATTTCCCTAATGTTTAGTGATATTGAGCACCTTTTCATGTACCTGTTGGCTTCCTATATGTTTTTGGAAAAATGTCTATTCACCTCTGCCCATTTTTTAATTAGATTGTTTCTGCTTTTCTAATGAAAGCATTTAGTGCTATGATTTCTCTTTCAGCATTGCTTTATGTGCATCCCAAAGGTTTTGATACAATGTATTTTCACTTTCAGTTCTGTGTATTTTCTGAATTTTCTTTTGAGAATTCCTCTTTGACTTACAGGTTATTTAGAAATGTTTTTTTTAATTTCCAAATGTTTTGTGGCTTTCCAGATAGTTTTTATTACTATTTTGTAATATAATTCCTTTGCAGATTTTTCTGTTGTCTTTTTAATTTGAGTCCATTATGGTCAGAGATGCTATGTATTATTTGAATTCTTTTAAATTTGTTGTGATTTGTTTCACAGGCTAGGTTATGGTCTGTCTTGGTCATTGTTCAATGGGTGCTTGAAAAGAATGTCTACTTCACTGTTGTTAGTTGGAGTAGTCTATAAATATTGATTAGATCCTATTGTTTGTTCTTTTATATCATTATTTCCTATCTACTGTTTCTATAAATTGCTGAGTGTGGGTATTCAGCTCCCTATAATCCTTTTTTTTAAAAGATTTATTTATTTATTTGAGAGAGAGGGAGTGTGTGAGTGAGTGCGAGGGGCAGAGGGAGAGAACCCCCCAAGCAGATTCCCCACTGAGCACAGAGCCAACATGGGACGTCATCTCATAACCCACAAGATCATGACTTGAGCTGAAACCAAGACTCGGACACTCAACTGATTGAGCCATCTAGGCGCCCCTCCTATAATCCTTTATTTTTTAAATGTGTGACTCGGGGCACTTGGGTGGCTCAGTCGTTAAGTGTCCGCCTTTGGCTCAGGTCATGATCCCAGGGTCCTGGGACTGAGCCCCACATCGGGCTCCCCACTCTGTGGGAAGCCTGCTTCTGCCTCTCCCACTCCCCGTACTTGTGTTCCCTCTCTCGCTGTGTCTCTGTCAAATAAATAAATAAAATATTTAAAAATAAATGTTTATGACTCTAGGTAAGAATTCCTTCAATTATGCATTTACAGATTAAATTTTTTTAATATGGAGGATCATGTTTTTAAAAAATATTTTATTATGAAAAGAAGTAAATGTATACAAAAGTAAAGAGAGTAGTTTAAGGAGCCCTTGTATCTGTTTTGCTTACCACCTAATGTTAGTAGTCATCAATATTCTGCCATTCTAATTCCACCTAAAACAACCCTCCTGCCCCCTTAGCTGCTGGATTATTTTATTTTATTTTATTTTATTTTTTTTTTTTTTTTTAAAGATTTTATTTATTTATTTGAGACAGAATGAGAGAGAGAGAGACAGACCACATGAGAGGGGGGAGGGTCAGAGGGAGAAGCAGACTCCCTGCCGAGCAGGGAGCCCGATGCGGGACTCGATCCAGGGACTCCAGGATCATGACCTGAGCCGAAGGCAGTCACTTAACCAACTGAGCCACCCAGGCGCCCAGCTGCTGGATTATTTTAAAGCAAATCCCAAACACCTATCTTATCTGCAGATACTTTGACATGTATCTCTAAGAGATGAGAATTCTTTTTTTCTTTCTTTTTGTTTAACATAACTAGTATGTCATTATCACACCTAAAACAACGGTAATTCCTAGATATCATCCTGTACCTGGTTATTGTTTGAGTTTTTTAAAATATGTCATAAATGTCTTTTTAAGGTAGTTTGTTTTAGTGAAGGGCCAAAGTCTACAAGTTGCATTTAGTTAGTATGACTCTTAATTCTTTTTTCTTTTTAAGATTTTATTTTTAAGTAATCTCTACACCCAGTGTGGGACTCAGACTCACTACCCTGAGATCAAGAGTCACCTGCTCTACCAACTGAGCCAGCCAGGCACCCCTTAAAGTCTCTTTTAATAAAGAAAAGATTCCCTTCCACTATCTTTTCTATTGTAATTTATTTTTTTGAAGAAATGGGCCATTTGCTGCCTTCCGGATTTAGCTGACATTTCCGTCTTACATTGTTCCATATGTTCTTCTTTCATTTTATCTATGGATGATTTGTTTGATCTGGAGGGTTAGAAGATTCAGGTTGGATTTTTCTTTTTCTTTGATAAGAATACTTGATGGTAATGAAATCAGTTACTATATCATTTCAGGAGGCACATAATTTTTGGTTCTCTCTTTTGTAATGTTAAAATTGATCGTTGGATGTAGATGTTATTAGCTGGTCCATCCACTGTAAACTCCTCAGCCTTTCTTTTTTTTTTTTTTTTTTAAGATTTTATTTATTTATTCATGAGAGAGAGAGAGAGAGGCAGAGGCAGAGGGAGAAGCAGGCTCCCCATGGAGCAGGGAGCCTGATGTGGGACTCGATCCCAGGACCCTGGGATCATGACCTGAGCCGAAGGCAGACGCTTAACTGACTGAGCCACCCAGGCATCCCTCTCCTCAGCCTTTCACTTGAAACAGTTAAGCAATCACTAATGATTACTGAATAAATTCATTATTTCATAGGAATTACAAAATTATGATATTCTAATTCTGTTCTAATGTCTTCATTTATTAGCTAGAATCATTCTGTAAGAAACTTTTCCTCATCATTTATTTGGTTATCCTGCAATAGGGATCTTATATGAAAAAAATTAATATAAATCTAATTAATTACCTTTACTGAAAGTAAAAAATCCTTACTTGTTTTGTGATCAAACTGTTTTCCATAACCACCTTCCTCTCATGACATGCAGACTTCTCTCCATTATATAGAGCTATTTAGTATTCCCCAAAGTCATCATGTATTTTCCTATCTCCTCACAAGTTTGTCTTCTTTGGGAAATGACCTTCCCTACCCTCCATTTTGTATTACACTTATCATCTTTCTTTTTTTTTTTTAAGATTTTATTTATTTATTTTTGCAAGAGAGAGCAGAGTATGCACACAAGTTGTGGGGGGTGCAGAGGGAGAAGCAGACTCCCCACTGAGCAGGGAGCCCAATGCAGGACTCGATCCTAGGACCCTGGGATCATGATCTGAACCAAAGGCAGATGCTTAACTGACTGAGCCACCCAGGCATCCTACACTTACCATCTTTCAACTTAAATTCAACTAATAAAAACTTACTGCCCCATGTCAAATACACCTTTTCCTTTTTTGGGTCCTCAGTGTGTTCTAAAGAGATTTACTTTTTGACACTTTAGTGAACTTGTGTCTTCTTTTTTCCTTCTTTTAAATCTTAGGACTTTTAAGTTGCTAGAAGATTAGAAACAATTCATTTCTTTTTTCCCAGGATTAGCATATTGACTGGTCCTAAATTGTTCAGAAACTGTATCACAAATTATTCATCCACTTGCTAGAAAACTAAAAGAGCCTATTTCATTTTTCAGTTTTGAAAAGTAATTAACTATAGTATAGAAAAAATGGCAGAAATTCTTTATTGGATTTCTTTCTTCTACAAAATATTGTGTAAAACTAGATATTCAATATGCACTCTGTAAAAAATACCATTTTTTAAAAGTTCCTGTATTAAACAGGTATATGTATTTATCAAAACTTCAAATGGTATATTGTGGATTTGTACATTTCATTGTGAGTAAATTTTACCTTAAGAAAGGTGAACAAATATTACACTCAGGTTAATGATTTGCATTCTCAAGTATTTAGGACAAAGTATACTGGCATTTACAGTTTACTCTGAACTGTATAAAAGTAAGATGGATTGATGGATGGATAGAAAGGATGGATAAATGTGTGAAAACAAAATGTTAATGATAGATCCTGAGTGGTGGGTATACAGATTTTCACTGTGCAGATTCTTTAAAATTTTCTGTATGTTCAAAATCTTCCATAATACAATGTTAGGGAAATGGGAGGTGAGTTTTTAAAAAGAGGAAGTAGGGGCGCTTGGATGGTGCAGTCGGTTGGGCGTCCAACTCTTGGTGTTGGCTCAGGTCATGATCCCAGGGTCATGAACTCGACCCCCACGTCGGGCTCTGCACTCAGCATGGAGTCTGCTTGAGATTCTCTCTCCCTCTGACCCTCCCACTCTTGTGCTCTCTCTCTCTCTCTAAAATAAATATATCTTGGGATGCCTGGGTGGCTCAGTTGGTTAAGTGGCTGCCTTCGGCCCAGGTCATGATCCCACGGTCCTGGGATTGAGTCCTACATTGGGCTCCTTGCTTAGCAGGGAGCCTGCTTCTCCTTCTGCTTGTGCTCTCTCTGTCAAATAAAATCTTTAAAAAAATGAAATAAAATAAATGTATCTTTTAAAATGAAAAAAAAAAAAGAGGAAATAAATTAACAACAAAACCCACTTTCCATATTCCTAAATATAGTCTCTCCATCCCCCAAAGCTGATTATTCATATTGAACAGGAATGTGCCCTTACAGGGATCGGTGTCCTTCAGGGATGTGGCTGTAGATTTCAGCAGAGATGAGTGGCAGCATCTAGACCTTGCTCAGAGAAACCTGTACCGGGATGTGATGCTGGAGACCTACAGTCACCTGCTCTCTGTAGGTAAGCACAGTCACTTGGGTCCACACAGAGTGTTTCCATTCTCAGTTGCTGAATGCTGTGAGACATCTGAAGTATGATGGTTTTGTCTTTGATTTGTCTAGGATTTTTTTTTTTAATATTTATTTATCTGACAGAGAGAGACACAGCAAGAGAGGGAACACAAGCAGGGGGAGTGGGAGAGGGAGAAGCAGGGTTCCTGCCGAGCAGGGAGCCTGTTGCGGGGCTCGATCCCAGGACCCTGGGACCATGACCTGAGCTGAAGGCAGCCGCTTAACTGACTGAGCCACCCAGGTGCCCCTTGTCTAGGATTCTTTATCCCCTTGGGCATTCTGAATATTACTCTGTTCCCGGAAATACATGGTTACATTCCTGAAGAACAAAACTTCATTGAACAAGACTTTATTGATTGTGCTTTGAAACATAATTAGCTGATCCAGTCCTTTATCATTTCTTACAAACAGGGTATGAAGTTCCCCAACCAGAAGTTTTCATGTTGGAGCAAGGAAAGGAGCCATGGGCATTGCAGGGTGAGAGCCCACATCAGAGCTGTCCAGGTGAGTGAGTGTGACTTAGACAGATGGGAGAAAGGGGAGCAAATCTCAGCTGTTTTGAGAAAGACTGGCATCTTTGAAATGCTATTAAGAGGACTCTTTTGGAAGGCTTTAACTTTTTTTGTATTGCTTGAAGACCCTTGACATTGGCCTCTCAAATGACTAAATGCCTTCATCACGCCTAATTATCTTCTTTGGCTTTTTAGAATCTGGATCATATGCCAGTCTGCCTCATTAAAGGTTTTCTTTTTTTCTTGGTTATGCTCCTTTTCTCAAACATTCTTTTTCTTTCTGCCTTCCCCATTGTCCAAGATTCTTTATGCATTCAGGCATTTGTGGATCTGCTTTCTTTCAAAGTTACTGTAAGTCACACACTCCCAGTCCTGGTAGTCCTCTGTCATTTCTTTCTTTCTACTATGGGATGCTTCAGAACATTAACTCCCAGCAGCCTGTCTTCCTGTTTTCTCCATAGGCACTAACATAAGATTTCTCATTTCCTCATTCCCCATGCCTTTCACCCAACTGATGACTTAGGGGTAATTGTCTCTTAATCTTTAGGGGGACTTTTTTGATATTTCCTTCCAGTGTTGGTTGACTTCACACTAACTGGGGTCTCTCTGCCTCATTGGCTGATTTTTGTAATTGTTTCATTTCTATACTTCACATGATGAAGTTTGAGTTTAATCATGGTCCTCATTCAGGGCACACTGCCATTATCAGTCTGGGTAAAGATTCTCTATTACAGTAGTTGGACCTTATCCGCAGTTACAATTACCCATAGTCACCCATGGTCTGAAAATATTAAATGGAAAATTCCAGAAATAAACAATTCATAAGTTTTAAATTGTGTGCCTTTCTGAGTAGCATTATGAAATCTCTTGCCATCCCACTCCATCCTGCCTGGGAGTTGAATCATCCCTTTGTCCAGCATATCCATGCTATGAATGGTACCTGACCACTAGTCAGTTAGTAGCTATCTTGGTTATCAGATTGACTCTCATGATATTGCAGTGCTTCTGTTTAACCCTTATTTTACTTAACAGTGACCCCAAAGCACAAGAGTAGTGATGGTGGCAATTTTGATATGCCAAAGAGAAGCTATAAAGTGCATCCTTTAAGTGAAAAGCTGAAAGTTCTTGACTGAATAAGAAAAAAAAAAAATTAGGTTCGGTACTGTCTGAGGACTCAGGCATCCACTGAGGGTTTTGGAACATGTCTCCTTCAGATAAGGGGGGAACTCCTGTATTTTATTTTTTGATTTATTACCATTTCTTTTTCCCCACACCCATCTCACTTCTGACCATAGGCAATTGTTTTATATGATGGAAACATATTTTTTAATGCATGGATATTTTAAAATTTAAAGGGACGGGGTATTATTCATTTATGTAAATGTTGCTGTGCTGTATATCTTGTTCTTTGCCTTACTTTTTCCACTTCTGTCCATGGTGGTTTATGTTCATAATGTTTATTTAATCTAACCAGTGAATTATATTGTAGAATGTTTCCTATTGCCACTGTCACTAGCCTCTTCATCAAATGATTCACCCTCACCCTTTTCTCTGTTCAACATGGATGAGCCATATGACCCTCCCCTCTAGCCTCTGCTAACTGGTCTTTGAGCTAAAACATCATTCTCCTTTGAGGAGGGTTTAGGTTTCAAACATCACAGCAAAAAATTTCTGAAAAAGCTTCTTTCTACATTAAGAAGGAAGGTGATGCTACAAGTGATATTTTGTTGTATTTCATTCTAGAAGAATTGTGGCAGATGGGTGACCAGATAGAGAGCTATCAGCAAAGAGAAAACAAATCTTTAAGAGATGTTGCTTTCATCAAGAAAATTTTGACTACAAAGGATTATGAATATAAGGACATTAGAAAAATAATTCATGTGAGCCAAAACATTCTTTCACCAAAAAGACCCCATCAGTGTGACTCATTTGGAAATGCTTTGAAGCATAATTTAGATTTACACAGTCATTATAGAAACAGTGCATCAAAGAACATTAATAAGATTACTGAAGATAGTAAAATTTCTTCCTATACTGACCCTGAGTGTTCTCCAACAGGAGAGAAGTTATGGGACCATAATCAATGTGGAAAAATCCTCAGCTATAAACAAGCACCCTCTCAACATCAGAAAATTCATACTGGGGAAATATCTTACGAATGTGCTGAATTTGGAAAGATCTTCACCCAGAAGTCACAGCTCAGGGTACATCTGAAAGTTCATACAGGAGAAAAACTTTATGTGTGCATTGACTGTGGGAAGGCTTTTGTAAAGAAGCCAGAATTCATTACACATCAGAGAACCCATACTAGAGAGAAGCCCTATAAATGCAGTGAATGTGGAAAAGCTTTTTTCCAAGTATCTTCTCTCTTAAGGCACCAGAGAATTCATACTGGAGAAAAACTTTATGAATGCAGTGAATGTGGAAAAGGATTCTCTTATAACTCCGATCTCAGTATACATCAAAAAATTCATACTGGAGAGAGACACCATGAATGCAGTGATTGTGGCAAAGCATTTACACAAAAGTCCACACTCAAGATGCATCAGAAGATTCATACAGGTGAGCGATCCTATATATGTATTGAATGTGGACAGGCCTTCATCCAGAAGACACACTTGATTGCACACCGAAGAATTCATACTGGAGAAAAACCATATAAATGCAATAACTGTGGGAAGTCCTTCATTTCTAAGTCACAACTCCAGGTACATCAACGAATTCACACAAGAATGAAACCCTTTATATATACTGAATATGGGAAGATGTTTAATAATAGTTCCAACCTTATTACACATAAGAAAGTTCAAATTAGAGAGAAATCTTCCATATGTACTGAATGTGGTAAGGCCTTTACGTACAGGTCAGAACTGATTATACATCAGAGAATTCACACTGGGGAAAAACCTTATGAATGCAGGGATTGTGGAAAAGCCTTTACTCAGAAATCAGCACTCACAGTGCACCAGAGAATTCATACAGGAGAAAAATCATATGTATGCATGAAATGTGGACTAGCCTTCATCCAGAAGGCTCACTTGATTGCACATCAAATAATTCACACAGGAGAGAAACCTTATAAATGTGGCCACTGTGGGAAATCCTTTACTTCCAAGTCACAACTCCATGTACATAAACGAATTCACACAGGAGAGAAACCTTATATGTGCACTAAATGTGGGAAGGCATTCACCAACAGGTCAAATCTTATTACACATCAGAAAACTCATACAGGAGAGAAATCTTATATATGTCCCAAATGTGGAAAGGCCTTCACACAAAGGTCAGATTTGATTACGCATCAGAGAATTCATACTGGAGAGAAACCTTATGAATGTGGTACCTGTGGAAAAGCCTTTACCCAAAAGTCACACCTCAATATACACCAGAAAATTCATACGGGAGAAAGACAGTATGAATGCCATGAATGTGGGAAAGCCTTTAACCAGAAGTCAATACTCATTGTGCATCAGAAAATTCATACAGGAGAGAAACCTTACGTATGCAGTGAGTGTGGAAGAGCTTTCATCCGGAAATCAAACTTCATTACTCATCAGAGAATTCATACTGGAGAGAAACCTTATGAATGCAGTGATTGTGGGAAATCCTTCACCTCCAAATCTCAGCTCCTCGTGCATCAGCCAATTCACACAGGAGAAAAACCATATGTGTGCGCTGTGTGTGGGAAAGCCTTTAGTGGCAGGTCAAATCTCAGTAAACACCAGAAAACTCATACTGGAGAAAAGCCCTACATCTGTTCTGAATGTGGGAAGACCTTCAGACAGAAGTCAGAGTTGATTATACATCATAGAATTCACACTGGAGAGAAACCTTATGAATGCAATGACTGTGGCAAATCTTTCACTAAGAAATCACAACTCCAAGTGCATCAGCGAATTCACACAGGAGAAAAGCCTTATGTATGTGCTGAGTGTGGGAAGGCTTTCACAGATAGGTCAAATTTGAATAAACACCAGACAACACACACTGGAGACAAACCTTATAAGTGTGTAGTCTGTGGGAAAGGCTTCGTCCAGAAATCTGTGCTCAATGTCCATCAGAGTATTCACACTTGAGAGGAATGGTATGAGAAAACCTCAGTGAGATCAGGTCTGATTTTACATCATTGAATTTGTTCAGAAAAATATGCATATTATCATAAGTAGAAATACCCCATCAAAATGTCACACATTACTGTACAGAAAAGAGCCTTGAATGAAGGGGGCCCTTCCCACATTGTCACTACCTTCATTAAGCCTTGAGGCATTCATACTGGAAGAAAAAGTAATTTTGTCAATTTGACAGATTAGAAGAAGGCTTCTCACCAAAAATACGATGGAACAGGGACGCCTGGGTGGTTCTGTCGTTTGAGCATCCAGTTCTTGACCTCGGCTCAGGTCTTGATCTCATGGTTGTGAGTTTGAGCCCTGCATTGGGCTCCAAACTGGGCATGGAGCCTACTTTAAAAAACAAACAAACAAACAAAGACAACATATATATGATGGAACATTGTTACCAAATTTTGCATAGGAAAGTTTATGTTATGTCGTGTTAATGATAATCCTGTTTACTGTGGAATAGGTAAAGTGCCAACAAGTTGAATGGTAGAACAACATAATATATACAATAGTGACAAACCCTAAGTTCTGTGAGATGTTTGCTGCAGAACACATTGTCTGACAATTTCAGGTGTTTTTTCATACTTCTCTTGAATCTAACGTGGTTGTGTGTATCCATCCCCCATTGAGTATTTCCATCAAGAAAGAGATAACTCAGTAAAAAAGTTCTTTATGTATACGGACACAAACCTCAGAGTGTATGTTGACCCATTATCCTCTAGCATCATGACTTGTAACCCCCCTTTATCATCTACCAGTAAAGTGTCTTTGACCCTCATGAGTCCCTAGCACATTGTCTTCTGACACCCATAAGTGCATTAGTGCTAAACACTGTGTCTGCTGACTGCCATTACCTCATTTAGCTCCCAACATAGTGTTTTCTGAACCTCTACTACCCTCAGGAAAGTTTCTGAGGTAAGAATTTTCAGGTCATTAAGGAAGGCAAATGAGCTAGAAGAACTATGACAGCAAAAGGGAGACTGGATGAAAAGCTGACCAAAATGACCTGACATTTATAATAATAACAAATCAGTAACTCATATTTTAAAAACCTTGACATTTGTTCATGTCTTCTCTGTGTCCATCTTCATGCCATGGGCTCCACAAGCACCTCTCCCCATGTGCCTCAAACACATCAGTTCTGGTCCTGTCTCAAGGCCTTTGCACTCTCTTTGAAGAACAAAGTTCCTCATATCTGTGTGGTTAGCTCCTTCATGTCTTCCAGTGGCACCTTTTCACAGAGGCCCCTGTGCTTTCCTGCCTGGTTTAAAATTTTGGCCCCCTCCCCTCTATCCTTTATCCTTCTCCATAGCACTTACTGCCATGGTACCCTGTATATTTTACTTACTTGTCTATGGCTCCCACACTAGAATGTTTTTCCCTGTTTTGTTCACCACTGTGAGCCTTGACCTGTGCCTGACAACAACAAGCATTCCATAAATGCACATTGTGGAGTGTTGACCCTGTTCATCACAACTTCCCTTTGATCTTTTCTATATTGCAGCATAAGATGCTCCAACAGGGAGAACAAACTTGCCTAAAACACCAAGCTTTTTCATCTCTAGTTTTTACCTGGGCTGTGCCTCCTTTCTGGCCCTAAAGCTGAAATATCACCATAAACCTTTTGGTCTGATGCCAGCCACTTGAAAGAAGGCAAAACTGATACAGTGGAAATCCCACATAGATGCTTGGTGTTCCAGGATTTCTTACCATGATTCAGAAATACCATAGTGAGCTCCAAAATCATTGCAGAATAGCCTGCTCACTTTGCCCTAGCATGCACAACCTTACCTCACCCCAGACCCTTACCTGTAGACCCACTCCTTATGCTCTGACAGGCCCAAAGCTAATAGTATGAAGGGGCTAAGAGCAAACAGGGCAGACCTTCCTTGGAAGTTAGGTGTCTGACCCAAGACTGGCAGCAGTGGCCTCTGATTGAACACTTAGGTGCTGGGCAGCCAAATTGGAACCAGCAGAATGGTTCCTCCAGGTCAGTCCACTGGTAACAACTGGGAATGGGAAGTAGTGGGGTTGTGCAGAGATGCTCTCGCCTTTGTGAACAACAGCATAGTGGTTGAGGATCGGGACAGAACCTGGTCAAGGGGGCAAGCCTAGGAATTGCCCCTTTACCCTCCTCAAATTTCGTAGTGCTTAGTGACACATCCCATTACTCCACCTTAGATCAGTGTCTGATTCATCTTTAGCTCCCTTTCACCTCACCCTTTCACAGTATCTGATGATCTACCATATGCCTTCTATCTTTGAACAATGTATGGTGGGCAACCCACTGTTAACCCCTTTACTTCATCCAGTACTGTATCTGGGGTTTTTCTAAATGTCTTGCAACCCAGAATTCTGCCCCAACTTAGGACAATGTTTGCTGACCCCTTAAGAGAGTGTCTTGAGACCCCCTTATCCTACACCAGCACAGTATCTGGATACCCATTATCCCTCTTTTACTCCACTACTGTGTGTTTATCACTCCTCCTTAATTCCAGGAAATAGTGTCTGGAGATTTTCTCATTACCTCCTCCACAATTACTTTCAGCATAATGTCTGTTACTTCACTTGTGACAAAGTCTAGTAACCTCCATACTCCTCATTTATTCCTACTTTCATGTAAGTAGTGATGCATGACCACTTACTGCAGTCCTCAGAATAGGGAGCTGTGATATACTTCCCCCCACACACCCAACTATTAATAATATCTTTTTTTTAAAAGATTTTTATTTATTTATTTGACAGAGAGAGAGACAGCGAGGGAGGGAACACGGGGAGTGGGAGAGGGAGAAGCAGGCTTCCCGCTGAGCAGAGAGCCCGATGCGGGGCTCGATCCCAGGACCCCGGGATCATGATCCAAGCCGAAGGCAGACGCTTAACGACTGAGCCACCCAGGTGCCCCTAATAATATCTTCTAATACTCTCTCTATACTTATAGTAGGATGGTTTCTGATCTCCCTCCAATACTTGTCCATCACAACAATGGTAACTAATTATCTCCCATTTCCCCACCTAGCAGTGTCTGTAATGATCCCCAAGCCAGCATGTGGTGATGCCCTCAATAACCTCTGAACACTGGTAAGTGCCATTAACCTGCTTCGCTCCCCACAAATAAGGGCAGTGACTGATAATGCACCATAAACTCCACATTTTCATCTGCATTTTGGAGCCTCCACTATCCCCCGTCTCTGTAGGACCTCTTAATAACCAGCAAAAAGTCTGTTGATGCCCATTACCCAGTAACACATTATCTGTGACCACTCCATTAAATCCTGGTAGTATTTGCTTTTCCCCAATTGGTCCCCACTAACATAATGCTGATTCCCCATTGCCCACATTGCTTCACGAGGCCCCTGAGTGGCTACTGCAAGTTCTCCAGCATTGCTTCTCCACATCCCCACTATTTGCATGGACAGGAGACCTGGAAGAGGGAGAAGGGTTGAGGATGAGATCCTAGCTTCATAGATCCCTCTGGGGAATTAGTGGCCCAGAGTGGGCTAGAGAGGATCTGAGGGCATCAGAAGACCACAAGCTGAGCTTCCCATGATACAGTCAGAATAGAGAACAGAGAAGGCTATGGATGTGGATCCAAATCCTGGTGCCAACACTGATCTGCAGACTTTCCCTCCGGGCCTCAATTGCCTCACCTATAAAATGTAATTACAGAGAATGAAGTGACTTAATATAAGTCAGGGCTTATTAAGGGAGCAGGGCTAGTGGAGCCCACTGAGGGTATCCTGTTATTGTTAATAATATTACTAGTTATAAATTGACACAAGCATCTGACCAACATCTGTATGGCTGTGCCCAAACCTCACAGAGGGAAACATGTTATTTTATTGTAAGTTACTTTCAATTATTTCTCTTTTATATGTATTATGATACTGGAGTACTGAGATTTTTAAAGTCAGATATATTGAGGTATTTATATAAGATAATATTTACCCTTTTTAGTATACAATTCTGAGTTTTGACAGATGCATACAATTATGTAATCAACACCATAATCAAAGACAGAGAACATTTCCTTCGCTCCCCAAAATTCCTTCCTATCCCTTTTTAGGCAGTTTCTCTCCCTATTTCCAGCCTCTTGCAGTCACTAATTTGATCTGTTTCTTGTCTCTATAGTTTTGCTTTTTTCCACAATGTTATAGAAATATGTGTGCATGTACATATGCATGTATCTCCTTTTGAGTCTGACATCTCTTATTTTATGATTTATTTGAAATTCATCCATATGGTTGTATGAGATACAGATGGAAAATAAGCTGATGAAAAGATGCTCAACATAATTAGTCAGAAAAATGCGAATTAAGACCATGATGAGATACCACTACACACTTATTAGAATGGCTTTAAAAATTTTTTTTTAAAATAGTACCAAAAGTTGTTGAGGATGCATAGCAGTGGAAACTTTCATGTGTTGCTGTTGGAAAGGTAAAGTGGTTTATCCACTCTGAACCAAAATTTGGCAAGTTCTTATAAAATTAACCATATACTAACCCTATGACCCAGCAATCCCACTCCTTGGTACTTAACCTATAGAAATGAAAAATTATATATGGACTCAAATGTTCACAGAAACTACTGCCAAAAGATTGGAAACAACCCAAATATCATCAGTGGGTGAATAATTCAGCAAATTGAAGGACAGCTATACGATGGGATACTACTTACCCATAAAAGGGAATGATTTATTGACACAAGCTACAACGTGGATGAATCTCAAAAGTATTATGTTTTACCACGTGATAATTTAAATTATATTTGATAAAAAATTATTAGATATTAGATTATAAATATAAATAGGTTTGTATAATTTTATATGTGCATATTATTACATATTATAGTAATATTGTATATTTACAATATATAGCACATATTTATTGTATATTCCTTATAATAAAATGCTTATTTTATGATATATAATATGTATTGTATGATTATTGAATTATATAATTTTTATAATATATCAAACTTTCACATAACACTTCAGTTATTTGTATTTTTACATGTTTACGTAAATTTAATGTTTATAGTGTAAAGTTGTAACTAGAATAAAAGGGAGCTTATTGTCTGGAGAGCCTGCAGTTGTAGCTGGTCAACATTTTTAATATTTGTCAACAGCTCAACTCTGGCTGTTCTTAACATCAAGGAAGCTGTGCCCAGCTTTGTTCTCTGAGAGTACTCTGCCTCCCCAATGCCCATGCAGCTTGCTGTCTTTTCCATTCTTTGGAGAACCCCCTGCCACCATCCTTCAACCATTGTATGTGAAGTAACACTTCTTGTGATCACTTTGTATTTTGTACTGTATTTGTGTTGCAAGTACCACCATCTGACCTGATATTAAATATTTCTGTTTTTGGTTTATCATTCACCCCTCCCCACTGGACTGTCAACTTCATGATGCCCAGACTTTATCTTGTTCTTACTGTGTTCAAGGCACCCAGCATAGCACTAGCACAAAGCAGACACTCATGCATAAGTTTTTTTTTTTTAAGATTTATTCATGAGAGAGAGAGAGAGAGAGAGCCTGCTCGAGTGGGGGGAGGGACAAAGGGAGAGACTCTTCAAGCAGACTCCCTACTGAGCACAGAGCCTGAGCTGGGGCTCAGTCCTATGACCCACCACACCCTGAGCTGAAACCAAGAGTCAGATGCTCAACCGACTGAGCCACCTAGGCGCCCCTCTGTATAAGTTTGTTAAATGGAAGAATGAATGATAGTAATAGCAGCAAGGCTGACCAAGTGCCCCACACCAAGTGAGCTAAACTCATGGTGGGGGGGGGAGGTGAGGGAGGGAAGGTAGGTTGGTTACATGCCCCCTAATTCAAGATTTAATGCCCCTTCCCACACCTCAGCATATCTAAGCCCTAACCCTTCCTCACCCAACCTCAACCACCCCATCCTTCCCCTCCCCAGTGTATCTGACCTGCATCCTTCCCCAGCGTCCACAAGGTCAGTGCTGTGTCTCCTTACTCAGCCTCCTGGTTGCAGTGGGCAGGCCATGTAGAGTGGGGAGGGACAATAGCAGGGAACCAATAGGGGCCCTCCTGTCAGCATCCACCCCAGCACTTCTGTATCCCATGATCCCATGTGGTCTGCCCTGCCTCCTCCACCAGAAGAACCACCAGTGGATATGAAACTCTGGGGACAAGAGGAAGGTGGCAGGGCTGAGGCTTTCCAGCTCCAGGCACCTTGCTGGACAACAAATATGACACAATGTGGCAGGTGTTGACCCTGTGGCAAGGTTGGGTTAAAGCCATAATTGTCATGGGCACTTGCCCTAATAGCAGGATAGGCTGAGCCCTCCACCCTCAGCCGTCAATTGGGGTACTGGTGCTGGTGTGACTATTATCTATATTATATTATCCCCTAACCACACCCTACCCCACTTTCCATGCCATACATCATACCATACCATACACAATACCATACCAGTTATTAACCATTTTACTTAATTCCATAATTATATTGATTCTATTATTGAAGTATAATTAAATGTATCAAAATTTCTGCCATTATTTATACTATGCCTGTAATTATTAAGATATGAATAAGACAAACTCTGATGCTAAGAAATCCTGTATCCCTTCTGCTTTCTGCCACCTTCAGGTCAGTGGTGTTTGCACTGTGTACCACAATGATAGTGCCACTTCTAGAGGTAAAGTTTTTTTTCCCCCTTCTGTGAAATGAGCTCAATTAGATTACTCCCTTAGTGATATTATGATTGTACTATTTTAATATTTATTATAATGGGCATTGCTATTCAAACAAAAACTGGTGTTCTGTTTCCATCTGTTAAACAGGACAATGTAAATGCTACTTTAATACAATCATTTGAATTACATTAAGGTTATGACTATAATTGGGTGCCTGGCTGGCTCAGTTGGTAGAGCATGCAACTCTTGATCTCAGGGTCATGAGTCTCAGGTTCATGTTGGGTGGAGAGATTACTTAAAAAGATAGGACTATAGGGGCGCCTGGGTGGCTCAGTCGGTTAAGTGTCTGCCTTCAGCTCAGGTCATAATCCCAGGGTCCTGGGATCGAGCCCTGCATCGGGCTCCTTGCTCGGTGGGGAGTCTGCTTCTCCCTCTCCCTCTGCTGCTCCCCCTGCTTGTGCTCTCTCTCTGTCAAATAAATAAAATCTTTTTTTTAAAAAAAAGATAGAACTATAATTAATGTCAATTCTGAGAACCCATGGTGTGTTCCATTGCATTCTGGAAAATGGCACGTTTATAATGCATTGCTGACTACAGTATTTATTGCTATGTAACAAGCTACCCAAACGTAATGGCTTAAGGGCACCTGGGTGGCTCAGTCGGTTAAGCATCTACCTTTGGCTCAGGTCATGATCTCAGGGTGCTGGGATCGAGCCCCATGTTGGGCTTCCTGCTCAGCGGGGAGTCTGCTTCTCTCTCTCCCTCTCCCTCAGCCCTTCCCCCTCCTCGTGTTCACTCTCTTGTGCTCTCTCTCTTAAATCTTTAAAAAAAGAAACTTAATGGCTTAAAACAATAATAAACATGGGGCGCCTGGGTGGCTCAGTTGGTTAAACGTCTGCCTTTGGCTCAGGTCATGATCCCAGGGTCCTGGCATCAGGTTCCCTGCTCAGCGGGGAGCCTACTTCTCCCTCTCCCTCTGCCTGCCAATCCCCCCACTTGTGTTCTCTCTCTGTCAAATAAACAAAACCTTTAAAAACAAAACGAACAAGGGGCGCCTGGGTGGCTCAGTTGGTTAAGCGACTGTCTTCGGCTCAGGTCATGATCCTGGAGTCCCGGGATCGAGTCCCGCATCGGGCTCCCTGCTCGGCGAGGAGCCTGCTTCTCCCTCTGACCCTCCCCCTCTCATGTGCTCTCTGTCTCTCTCATTCTCTCTGTCTCAAATAAATAAATAAAATCTTTAAAAAAAAATAAAAAATAAAAACAAAACGAACAAAACAATAAATATTTATTCTCTCAGTTTCTGAGGGCCAGAAAGCTGGGACTAGCTTAGCGAGGTGGTTCCAGCTTAGGAACTGTCATGAGGTTACAGTCAGGATGTTGGCCAGAGTTGCAGTCATCTGAAAGCTGATTGAGGCTTGCAGGATCTGATTCCAAGCCAGTTCACATGACTATTGGCAGGCCTTAGTTCCTCACCATATGGGCCCCACTTAGGGCTCTTGAGTGTACTCACAAACATGATGGCTGAATTTGTTATATTGGTCAACCCATTCATTGTGGAAAGGGTTTGAATACCAGGAAGCAAGATTCATTAAAGGAAATCTTGGAGACTAGCTACCACAGAAACATTGTGATTATTTGCATTTATGTTAATATTATCATCGCAACTGATAACACTATTAGGAATCATAACAGTCTTGCAAACCAGAGGGAAATAGTCCACATATTATAAGGTTTAAATGACAGAACCCAGTACACAGTGCTAATAGTGATTGATGATGATGATGATGATAATGATGGCAGCAAATTTTATTAAGTGTCTGAGTGCACCAGTCCCTGTTCTAGGCACTTTAAATCTATAATAAATCAATCCACACAACAATGCTTAAGATGGGCTCATTATTATTCCTATTTCACAGATGAAGAATGTGTGTCATAGAGAAGTAAAGGAACTTGCCCAAGGTAAAAAGTAAACAGCACAGGGGAGATTCAAAGTCAGGCCAAAATGTGGAAGGAGCCAAGATGCCCTTCAACAGATGAATGGGTAAAGAAGATGTGGTACATATACACAATGGAATATTATTCAGCCATCAAAAAGGATGAATACCCACCATTTGCATTGACATGGATGGAACTGGAGGAGATTATGCTAAGTGAAGTAAGTCAAGCAGAGAAAGACAATTATCATATGGTTTCACTCATATGTGGAACATAAGCAATAGCATGGAGGACCACAGGGGAAGGGAGGGAAATCTGAAGGGAGAGAAATCAGAGAGGGAGACAGACCATGAGAGACTATGGGCCACGGGAGACAGAATTTTGGAAGGTCCAAAATCAAGGTGACAGCTTTTATGGCTTCTGATGAGGGCTCACTTCCTGCCTGGCTGCCTTCTCCTTGTGTCCTCACATGGTGTTTCTTTGGTGCATGTGCATGGAGAAAGAGTGAGCTTTCTTTTTCCTCTTCTTATAAGGCTAACTACCAATCCTATTGGATTAGAACTCCATTCTTATGACTTCATTTAGCCATAATGGCCTCCTAAAATCCCTGTGGCCAAATACAGTCACATTGCAGGTTAAGGCTTCAACATAAGAATTTTAGAGGGACACAGTTCAGTCCGTAGCACCTTCCAAAGGACATTCCTTTCTTTGAAATCTGTGGTGCTAACTCCAACCATCAGGTGGTAGACAGTATTTCTGATTGTACAGTTTTAGCATCAGAAAAGTTGGTGTTGCCCTTGGTTCAGGAAAGCCCTGTATTTCTCACTTTGTATCTCTCAATTCCCATTGGGAGAAATCCTCATTCCAACTGCAGAATAAATTATCTTCTTGGCCAAGCTGGAGACTCCACAGAATCACTTTTATTCTTTTGAAGTATCATTCAAAACCAAGAGAGAAGCACCTGGGTGGCTCAGTTGGTTAAGCATCTGCCTTTGGCTCAGGTCATGATTCTGGGGTCCCGGGATCAAGCCCCACATTCGGCTCCCCGCTCAGCGGGGAGTCTGCTTCTTCTTCTGCCCCTCCCTGCACTCATGCTCTCTCTCTCTCCCCCTCAAATAAAATCTTTAAAAAAACAAAAACAAAGACACAAGAGAGACAGCTTTAAATTAGAGTAGCTGGCTGAGGCCTGGGAGGCTTATCTCCTCTTCCTGACAGTCCACGTCCATAGAATGACTACATTCCATAGTGACTGCCTTCTTCTAGCACTGCTGATTCCCAACATCATCAGCTAATCTTAATGATCAAGGACTCCTCTACCTGCCTTATACACAAACTAAGCAGAATCATTTTAACTTACTTTACCTCATGTGGGTGCAAAAGAGGGAGGTGCTAATATCATCCTACCTGGTTTACAAAGGGGAGTCACAAGTATTCACACCCTGGAGAGAATGAAGTTATGAATTGACCCATCATTCCTGAGGCAGGAAAGGCAGAAAGCCAGGGTCAGAAGCAGTTCAGAAATTAAGGGTAACACACACCAGGAAATAGCATCAACCTCCCATAGCTCAATGCCTCCTGACACTGTTTTGTTCGCACAATATGGAAATGGATTGTTTCATGACAGAGGTAATCATATGTTGTTTTGGAAGCTATAGAGAAGAAAGGACATTTTCTGTTTCTTATCCTGTTGAGAATTCCCTCACCAGCAGTAGGAGAGCCTAGAATTATTAAACTTGAAACACAGAAATTGCATAGTGAATCCTGAGGCCAAAGGGAGCTCCCGAAGATGTTTAAACTGTGAAGAGGCATAAAGAGGATGCACACAGGAAGAACCATAGCATTTTTGGTTCTCCAGGATATTTTTTTAAATTATTATAACTAAGTAAACTGATATTGGGCCTCGCTACTCATATCCAAATTATCTGGATGATTTTTTATTACATAGATTTCTGGGCCCCACCACCAGTTTCTGATTCAGGAAATGTGGACTGCGGACTACGAATCTGAATTTCTCACAGGTTCCCAGGTGGTGGTAATACTGTTGGTACTCAGATGACACTGTAAGCAACACAGACCTAGAGAGGTCAGTGGTTCACTCAAAGTCATAGAGCTTAGTAAAAGGTAGAGATGGGAACTGAAGCCAGCAAGTGTGAGTCTAGAACCTAAGGGATACCTGAGAGAGAGGATGGATGGTAGAATTTCAACAAATATCCTCCTGCCAGAGGCCTGGTTATGATTGATCCAAGGAATCTTTCCTGGTCCCCCAGACAACTCAGCGAAGTTGAAGAACATGTGTGAAACAATCAGTTTTGAGGGACTAGGAGGGCACTAGAAGGAAACTTAGTTGTATATGATAAAAAACCACGACTATGCTTAGAACAGATAGATGTAAATCTTTGTAACCTTGGATTAAGCAACAGTTTCTTAGGTGATGTCTAAAGCACAAGCAAACAAAAAATAGGTAAACTGGACTTCATCAAAATTAAATACTTTTTTGAGTCTGAGGACATTATCAAGATGCAAAGAACCCACAGAATGGGAACAGTATTTTCAAATCCTCTCTCTGATAGGAATCTAATTTCCAGAATATATAAAGAACACTTACAACTCAACAATAAAAAGACAAATAACCCAATCTAAAACGAAGAATTTGAAGACATTTGTCCAAAGAAGACATACAAACGGTCAATAGCCCATGGGAAAATGTCCAGCATCATTAGAGAAATGCAAATCAAAACCACAATGAAATACCACCTTTGTACCCATTAACACAGTCATTTAAAAAAAAAAGGAAAATAGTAAGTGTTGATGAGGTTGTGGAAAAACTGGAACCCTCACAGATTGCTGGCACAGATTTCACATACCTGTTGGCCGTTTTTATGTCTTCTTTGCAGAAATGTCTATTCAAATCTTTAGCCCATTTTTAAATAGAGGTATGCAATGGGTTTCATTTCTTTGTTTTGCTATTAGGTTGTAGGAGTTCCTTATATTTCTTTTAGAAATTAACTCCTTATATGACATCGCTTGCAAATATTTTCTTCCAGTCCATGGGTTGCTTTTCACTCTGTTTTTGCTTTGCTGTCAAAAGCATTATTTGCTTTTAATTTGATGCAGTCTCACTGGTCTGTATTTGCTTTTGTTGCCTGTGCTTTATACACATAGTGGTGTATCTATGCTGTAAAGCTTTTCCTCTGATTTCTAGGAGTTTTAGAGTTTCAGAACTTACATTTAAGTTTTAAATCCATGGGGGTTGATTATTGTGTATGGTGTAATACATAGGTCCAATTTCATTCCTATGTATGTGAATATCCAGTTTTCCTAACACAATTTGTTAGGACTATCCCTTCTCCATTGTGTATTCTTGCCATCCTTGTTGAAGATGAACTGATCTTATATGTGTGGATTTAGTTCTGGGCTCACTGTTCTGATCCATTGGTCTATACAGTCTGTCTATATGTCTGTCTTTTTACCAGACCATACTGTTTTAATTACTAAGGCTTTGAAATATATTTTGAAATCAGGAAGTGTAATGCCTCCGGTTTTGTTCTTTCCCAAGATTGTTTTGGTTATTTGGAGACTGTTTCCATGTGAGTTTTAGAATTATATTGTAAAAAAGTAGTCCAGTTTCATTCTTTAGTATGTGGCAGTCCAGTTTTCCCAACACCATTCATTGAAGAGACTGTCCTTTACCCACTGTATATTCTTGGCTCCTTTGTTGTAAATTAATTGACCATCTACGTGTAGGTTTATTTCTGGGCTTTCTATTCTGTTCCTTTAATCTATATGTCTCTTTATGCCAATACCTTGTACAGTTTGATTACATAGATTTGTGATATAGTTTGAAGTCAGGAAGTGTGATGCCTTTTTTTCTTAAGATTGTTTTGACTATTTTGTTTCCATACAAATTTTAGGATCATTTGTTCTATTTCTGTGAAAAATACCATTGGAATTTTGTTAGGAATTGCATTGGATCTGTAGATTGCTTTGGGTAGTATAGAAATTTTAAAAATATTAATTCTTCTAGTCCAAGAACATGGAATATCATTCCATTTATTTGCATCTTTTTCATTTTCTTTCATTAATGTCTTACAGTTTTCAGTATATAGGTCTATCACTTCCTTGGTTAAATTTATTCCTAGGTATTTTATCCTTTTTGATAACACTGTAATTGGGATTGTTTTCTTAATTTTTCTGATAATTTGTTATTAATGTATAGAAATGCAAGTGAGTTTTGTATACTTTTGTATATTTTATGACCTGCAACTCTACTGAATTTATTAGTTCTAAAAGTTTTTTTTTTTTTGCTGAACTCTTTAGGGTTTTCTATATATACTCTCATGTTATCTGCAAATAGTGATAGTTTTATTTCTTCTTTTCCAATCAAATGTCTTTTATTTCTTTTTCTTTCCTAATTGCTTTGGCTGGGACTTCCAATATTATATTGAATAAAAGTGGTGAGTGTGGGCATCCTTGTCCCTGATCTTAAAGGAAAAGTTTCCAGCTTTTCACCATTTAGTATGATGTTAGCTGTGGGCTTTATTATGTTGAGGTACATTTCTTCCCTACCTGCTTTGTTGACAGTTTTATCATTAATGGATGTTGACTTTGTCAAAGTGCTGTTCCCGCATCATTGAGATGATCATATGATTTTTGTCCTTAATTTTGTTAATGTGGTGTATTACATTGATTTGTGGATGTTTAATGATCCTTGCATGCCTGGAATAAATCCCACTTGGTCATGGTGTATAACCCTTTTAATATATTGTTGAATTCAGTTTGCTAATACTTTGTTAAAGATTATTACACCTATGTATCTGGTTTTAGTCATGGTAATGCTGGCCTCATAAAATGAGTTCGGAAGAATTTGAGAAGGATTAGTATTAATTTTTCCTGAAATGTTTGGTGGAATTCACTAGTGAAGCCATCTAGTCCTGGACTTTTGTTTGTTGGGAGGTTTTTGATTACTGATTCAATTACCTTACAAGTAATCAGTCTGTTTAGATTCTTCTATTTCCTTATGATTCAATATTGGTAGGTTATATGTTTCTAGGTATTCATCATTTCTTCTAGGTTGTCCTTTTTTTTGGTGTATGATTGTTCACACTAGTCTCTTATAATTCTTTGTATTCCTATGGTATCAGCTGTAATGCCTCCTTTTTTATTCTGATTTTATTTGAGTCCTCTTTTTTTTTCTTGTGTGTGTGTGTGTGTATAGCTAAAGGTTTTATCTTTTGAAAAAACCCAGCTCTTAGTTTCATTGATCTTTTCTGTTGTTTTTGGTCTCTATTTCATTTATTTTCACTCTGATTTTTGTTATTTCCTTCATTCTACTACCTTAGGGCTTCATTTGGTATACTGTATGTCCATTTTCTTTGTTTTAAGATATATTTTTAATTTAATGTACATTCTGCTCAAGTGCATATATACACTCAAAATAGATCATATGCTGGTCTTAAGGTCTTAAAATGTCTTAAGACACTAAGAAGGATTGAAACCATACAGAATATGTTCTTTGGCCACAATGGAATTAAATTTGAAATCATTAAAATATCTAAGGAAACTCCCAGTATTGGAAAATAAATACTACACACAGGAAATTAGAAAATATATAGAAATGAACAATAATGAAAATGTAGTATATAAAAATGTATGTTATGTAGCTAAGATAGTATTTTGAGGGAAATCTATAGTTTAAATGTTTATATTACAAAAGAAGAAAAGTATAAAGTCAACAAACTAAGGTTGTACTGCAAGATTCTAGAAAAAGAAAAGCAAAATAAACCCACAGTTACTGGAAGGAAAGAAAATAAGAAGGATAAAAACAGAAGTTAATGAATTAGAAAACTGACAAATAATAGAGAAAATCAACGGAGCCAAAGCAAAGTTGAAAATATCAGCAAGCTTGATAAACTCTTAGCAAAAATGACCAAGAAAAAATAAAGAAGAAAAACACAAATATCAGAAATAACAGAGGGGGGCACCTGGGTGGCTCAGTTGGTTAAGCAACTGCCTTCGGTTCAGGTCATGATCCTGGAGTCCTGGGATCGAGATCCGCGTTGGGCTCCCTGCTGAGCAGGGAGTATGCTTCTCCCTCTGACCCTCCCCCCTCTTGTGCTCTCTCTCTCATTCTCTCTCTCTCGAATAAATAAATAAAATCTTTAAATAAAAAAGGGAGAAGCAGGCTTCCCTCGGAGCAGGGAGCCCAATGTGGGGCTTGATCCCAGGACCCTGGGACCATGACCTGAGCCGAAGGCAGATGCTTAGCGACTGAGCCACCCAGGTGCTCAAAATAAATAAAATCTTAAAAAAAAAAAAAAAGGAATTACAGAGGGTTTCTAATTACAGATCCTATACAAATTAAGTAATAAAGAATACATGAGTAAATAATAATTAAAGAAAATATTATGAACCCTTTCATACAAGCTAGATGAAATGGATACATTCCTTGAAAGACAGCAACTAGCAAAGATTACTCAAAAAAATATGTAATATGAATGGCTGTATATCTACCATAGAAATTGAATTTATAGTAAAAGTATTGCCCTAACAGTTATAAGTATTGCCCTAACAAACATGGCCCTAATGATTTTATGGATAAGTTCTATCAAGAAATAACACCAATACTACACAAAATCTTTTAGAATTAGCTCCCAACTCACTGCAGGAACCCAACATTAACCCTGCTACTAAAACCAGGAAAAAGGCATTATTAGAAAACTATAGATTTCCCTCATGAACACTAGTGTAAAAATCCTTTTCAAGTACTAACAAATAGAGTCCAGTAATATTTATAAAATACATAGTGCAGCATAATCCAGAGTTTATCCCATGAATACAAATTGGATTAACATTTGAATATCAATTAATGTAATTCAACACATTAACAGATTAAGAAAGCAAAATGATAAGATCACTTGAATAAAGGTATAACATACTTAGACGAAATCAAAACAGAGTCCTCATAAAAATTCTTACCAAGTTAAGAGTAGAGAGGAACTTTCTCTCCAATAAAGGGCACTCAAAATACATAAATAATGTATTCAATAGTAAAATATTGAAGGCTTTCTCATTTAAATCAGAAACAATGGTAGTGATTGATACATTTATAATCTTGATTATGGTAATGGTTTCACAAATATACACATACATCAAGATCTGTCAAGGGGCTCCTTGTTGGCTCAGTTGGTTGGGCATCTGACTGGATTTCTGCTTAGGTCATGATCTCAGGGTCCTGAGATTGACCCCTCTGGCTCTGTATTGGGCATGGAGCCTGCTTAAGATTCTCTCTCTCCGTCTCCCTCTGCCCCACCCCCACAAAATTTGTCAAAATGTATCTTGGGCCTTTGAGGGAAACTTTTCATATAGTATCTCAAAGGAAAGACACCACTACTCTGACTAGTTTTGGGTTCCTTGCAATGCATTCCTATTGCTCCCAACACGCTCACCTGGACACCATCCTGCTTTTCACCCATCCGAGGTTCTCTCCCTTGTTCCAAAAGGGAAATCACTGCTGGCTTTGAAATAGCAAGTCCTGCTCAAAGATATGGGATATTAAAAATGAATATAGTAGGGGCGCCTGGGTGGCTCAGTCATTAAGCGTCTGCCTTCGGCTCAGGTCATGATCCCAGGGTCCTGGGATCGAGCCCCGCATCAGGCTCTGCTCCGTGGGAAGCCTGCTTCTCCCTCTCCCCCTGCTTGTGTTCCCTCTCTCGCTGTGTCTCTCTCTGTCAAATAAATAAATAAAATCTTTAAAAAAAAATGAATATAGTGTCAACTATACTTAAACTACGATGAATGAATGAATGAATGAATGAATTTTTTTTTATTTAGAGTTGGTTTAACCTAAGCAAATTCAGATCTAATTGTTCATCAGAAGAATGATGGAAACAGCAATTCACCATTTGGCAAATACCAGAGTAATAATTGCTGCATGCAGCAATCGTTGATGGAAGCTAAAATATAGCGGAAGGTATCATGAGAAAGAGGACAGATACAGAGTCTTCACAACAAGCTTAATGACTGCAGTGGTAAACTAGTGGCTTTATAGTGCAGAAGTCTGGAGAACACTACTATAACCAACAGATCAAATTAGCGTTACTGGTAATAAGGGACGCCTGGGTGGCACAGTCAGTTAAGTAAATGACTCTTGGTTTCGGCACAGGTTGTGACCTCAGGGTCATGAGATCGAGCCCCATGCCAGGCTCCACACTGAGTGCAGGGTGTGCTTGAGACTCTCCCTCTCCCTCTGCTCCTCCCCTCTGTGCTCTCTCTGTCTCAAATAAATAAGTAAATCTTTAAAAAAAATAGCATTAATAAGTATACAAACATCAACCAAATGGGACTAAAAAAAAAATAAATAGATGGTAGATCTATCAAGATGGTAGGCTTAAAGCCAACCATATCAATAATTCCATTGAACAATGACTTAAACATTCCAAGTGCAGGTGGCTGAATAATTACCCCAAAGATATCAAGTCCTAATCCCTGGAATCTTTAACTATTACCTTATATGGTAACAGAGACTTTGCAATATGATTAAAGATGGTGAGGTGGTGTGAATATATTGGATCATCTGGTAGGCTATAAATACAATCACAAGTATCCTTGGGTCTGTGATGGGAGAAAAGGGGTAGTGCAGAGAGAGATATGAGATAGATCTACAGAAGAGAAGGCCATTTGAAGACTGAGCAGAGAGAGTTTTAAGATGCTAGCCTTGAAGATGGGAATGATGCAGCCACAAGCCAAGGAATTTGCAGCCATCAGAAGTTGGAAGAGGCATGGAATGAATTCTTCCTTACAGTCTGCAGAGGGAGTGCAACCCTGCAAATATCTTGCTTTTGAGATTCTGGCCTAGAATTGTGAGAATAAAACCCCACTGTTTTAAGCCATTTTGTGGTAATTTGTTACAGCAGTCATAGGAAACTAACAGACCAAGAAAAAGGCAGAGATTGTCAGATTGGATTTTAAAAAGGCAAGATCCAACTATGTTCTGCCTACAGAAACAAATCTAAACATAAAGACACAAATAGGATAAAAGTACAAGTATGGAAAGGAACATACGTTGCTAAAACTAATCAAAAGATTGTTTCAAAACTCATAAAACCAAAGTTGGTAACAGTGCAACACCAAATCCAGTTAAGAGTTAGGGATTTCAACATTCCTTTCTTAAGGATTGATAGAACAAGTAGATAGAAAATAAGTAAAGATCTCAAATGCCTGAACAGCATTATCAGTCAACTTGTCCTTGATGTTTGTAGCCCACTCCACCCAAGAAGAAAATACAGTCTTTTCAAGTGTACACAAAACAATTACCAAGATAGATTACAATATGGGTCATAAACAAGGATCACTAAATTTAAAAGGATTCAAGTCATACAAATTATATTCTCTGGTCATAATCATTCAAATTATATTCTCTGGCCACAAAAGGATTAAATTATAAATAAAAAATATAGAGATATCTAGAACACCCCCAAATATTTGGAAAAAAATAATACAATTCTAAATAGCTCATAGGTTAAAAAATTAAAATAAAGATATTAGGGGGCGCCTAGGTGGCAGAGTCGGTTAAGTGTCTGACTCTTGGTTTTGGCTCAGGTCATGATCTCAGGGTCGTGAGATCAAGCCCTGCATCAGGCTCTGTGCTCAGTGGGGAGTCTGCTTCAGACTCTCTCTCTCCCTCTCCTTCTGCCCCTTCTCCCCACACGTGCTCTCTCTCTAAAATAAATAATAAAACAAAAATCTTTAAAATAAGGATGTTAGAATTAGTAATTGAAAGAAAATGAATACAAAAATATTGAAATCTGTAGCTAAAGTTTTTAGAGGAAAATATGTAATTTCTTATAGGTAGATATGTAATTCTAAATGTTTATATTAGAAAAGGAGTAAGGCTCAAATAAGTGAACTCAGCTTTTACAGCAAGATACTAGATTTTTAAAAAGGACAAATAAAAAAATAATTTTAAAAAGGGGCATAGTAGGGGCACCTGACTGGCTCAGTTGCAAGCATGCAACTCTTTACCTCAGGGTTGTGGGTTTGAGCCCCACATTGGGTATAGAGACTACTTAAAAATAAAGTCTTAAAAAAAGGCACAGTAATAAGAAGAAAAGAAATAATAATGATCAAAGCAGAAATCAATGACAGAGAAAAAATTAGAGAAAAAAACCCAAAGTTCATCTTTTGAAAAACTGATAAAGCTCTAACCCACTGGGGAAAAAGAGAAGACACAATTACCATCAGAAAGAAGAAAGATGGCATTACTGCTAATTCTATGGGTATTGAAAGGAGAAAAAAAGTATTTAGAACATACCTATGTTAATAAATTAAAAACTTAGATAAAATGGACAGATTCCTTGAAAAACACAAATTACTAAGGCTCACATACAAAGAAAATGAGGTGATGTCAGTAAGATATTGGAATAGGAGGTTCTAGCTCTTGACCCTCAACAGAAACACTAATTTAACAACTATCCATTCATGAAAATACCTTCATAGGAGCTCCTGAGTCCAGGTGAGAGGTCATAGCACACCAGTGGAACAAAGAAATAAGACAAGACATACTGGAAAGGGTAAGGAGTACAATTTAATTTTATCTACATCACTTCTTCCCGAAATTGGCACAGCACAGAACCAAGAGAAATACTCTTGGTCTACAAGTTCTGCATGGAGTAAACAAAAAATTAAATGAATGCCCAAATTGTCCCAGCCTTTCAGGGTGCTACTTGAGAGGTCTGTTTCTGTCTGTCACACCTCACACAAAACAGAAGAAACTGGCATGGCTAGATCACCTAGCGGGTAACTAGGAACACAGGGCCAGGGGCTCTCAACAACCAGCAGGCAGCCCTCAACAGATGGCCCATGGATGAGCCTGAAGGACATTATGCTCAGTGAATAAGGTAGACACAGGACAAATATTTCATGATACCACTTATGTGAGGAATCTAAAATAGACTTATAGCATAGAGTAGAATGGTGGTCGCCAGGGGCTTGGGGGATAGGGAAATGGGAAGTAATTAGTCAAAGAGTACAAAATTTCAATTATACCAGATAAGTCCTAGAGATCTACTGTACAGCATCGTGCCTGTAGTTAAAAATACTATATTGTATACTTAAAAAGTTGCCAAGAGGGTAGATCTTAGGTTAAGTGCTTTTATCTCTCACACACACACATCATCATCATCGTCGTCATCATCAAGAGGGCAGATCAAGGTGGCCAAGCGGATCGGTGGCAGTGGCCTTGCAGAGATGCAGATTTTTGTGAAGATCCTGACAGGCAAGACCATCACCCTTGAGGTCAAGCCCAATGACACCAGTAAGAATGTCAAAGCCAAAAGCAAGAGGAGGGCATCCCACCTAACTGGCAGTATCTGATTTTTGCCAGCAAACAGCTGAGGATAGCTACACTCTCAGATTACAATATCCAGAAAGAGTCCACTCTGCACTTGGTGCTATACCTGCAGGTTGGCATCATCGAGCCTTCCCTCCACCAGCTTGCCCAGAAATACAACTGCAACAAGATGATCTGCCGCAGATGTGTTATGCTTGCATGCACCCCGGCACTGTCATCTGCTGCAAGAAGTGCAGCCACACCAACCACCTATGCCCCCAAGAAGAAAGCTCAAATGAGGCCCCTCTGCTAGCTCCTCCTTTGCCTGCAGGGTGGCCTCCTGTCTGAGCCCCAAGGCCTTTGGGCCTCAATAAAATTTCTCTTTCATTGACTGGAGCAGTAAAAAAATAAAATAAAGAGGGCAAGAGGAAACTTTTGGCAGTGATGGACATGTTCATGGCATAGACTGGTGTGATGGTTTCACAGGTATAAACTTATATACAAACTTATCAAGTTGCATACATTAAATATGCACAGCTTTGAGCCCTACGTGGGGCTTGAACTCAAGACCTGAGATCAGGACCTGAGCTGAGATCAAGAGTTGGATGCTCAACCAACTGAGCCACCCAGGTGCCTCAAATATGCACAGTTTTTTGTATGTCATTCATACTTTAATAAAATGAGTATTAAAAAGGAAGAAAAGGATCGTCTGAGTAGCTTCATATCTATCAAATTGAATTTGCAATTAAAAAATCTTTCCTTTATTGAAAATCCAAGGACAAATGGCTGGGAAATTTTACTAAACATTTATAGAAGAAATAATACTAATTCTAAAACTAACTCTTCCAGAATGGGAATACATCACAGGTCATTCTATGAGTCAGCATTATCACGATACCAAAATCAGACAAGGACATTATAGGAAAAGACTAGTATCTCTTACGAACACAGTTTCAAAAATTCTAAACAAAATTTTAGCAAATCAAATCCAACAATATATAAAAAGTATAAGAAATCATGATCAAGTGGGTTTTTATTCCAGAAATGTAATGTTAGTTTATAATTCAAAAATTAATAAAATTGTTCCTGGTAACAGAAAAATCAAATTCAATATATTAATTAAAAACGAAGTGCTGATTTCAAAAGATGTAGAAAAAGCACTTGAAAAAATCTAACATACTTTCCTCATATAACTCTAAATAATGAGATGAGGAATACAATGGGATATCCTCAATCTACAAAAAACCTGCAGCTAACATTGTTCATAATGGTGAGTAACTGAATGCTTTCTCCCTAAAATCAGGAACTAGACAAAGATGTCCAGTCTCACCACTTCTAATCAATACTGTAAATACTAACCCATCCAACAGGGCAAAATTAAAAGAAAAAAAAAAAAAAGCAACCAGAACAAAAAGGAAGAATCAGTCTCTCTTCAAAATGGCAAAATCTTCTACAGAGAAAATCCTATTGAATATACAAAAAACTTACTAGCAAGTGAGTTCAGCAAAGTCAATTTTATTTCCTTCCAAATCAATTGTATTCCTAAAACATAACAACAAACAACTGGAAATTAAAACTAAAAAAAAAAAATTTACAGTAGCATCAAATATATAAATTACTAGGTGTAAAAATCTGACCAAAAATGTATAAAATTTGTACAAGAAAACTACAGAACACTGGTTGAAAGAAATTAAATAACACCTAATGGAGATATATACATCATATTCATGGGTTAGATGACATAAATGTTAAGATGTCAATTCTGCCCAAACTGATCTATAGCCAACACAAACCCAATCAAAATTCCAGCAGCCTTCTTGTAGAAATTGGAAAACTCACTCCAAAATTCATATGGAAACAAAAGACTTAGAACACTGAAAACAACTTTGAAAATGAACAAAGTTGGAAGGCTTATATTTCCTGACTTCAAAGTCTAAGTCACAGCAATCTAGACTGTGTTATTGCCTTTGAGACAAATTAATGGAACAAAATACAGAGTCCAGAAATAGGCCCACACATATATGGTCAAGTCAATTTTTGCAAAGGTAATTCATTTGAGAAAGGGTAGTTGGGTCAACAAATAGTATTGGAACAACTGGATATCAATAATTAAAAACATTACTTTAAATCCATACCATTGAGTCATTTGAAGTTTATCCGAGAATGAATATGGATCCAACTTCCTTCCCCCATCCTTCTCTTCTTCCTCTCCCCCTCCTTCCTTTATTTCAAGAATGGATACCAGTTATCCCATAATTATCAATGAAACTGCTAATATCCTTAAGATGCCACATTCAAAGTATACCAAATTTTCTTATTTTTTGGATCTATTTCTAGATTATATATCTGGTTCATTCTGTTCCATTGGTCTGATTACGTATCAGTATGCTATTCTTTTAATTAGGGCTAGTACTCACTCATTGATCCTTTTTTTCCCCCAGACTTCACTTCTATTATTTTTTAAATTTTTAAAAAAGATTTTATTTATTTGAGAGGGAGAGAGAGGGAGAGAGAGCACAAGCAGGGGGACCGGCAGAGGGAGAGGGAGAAGCAGACTCCTCGCTGAGCAGGGAGCCCGATGTGGGGCACAATCCCAGGACCCTGGGATCATGACCTGAGCTGAAGGCAGATGCTTAACCGACTGAGCCACCCAGGTGCCCCTCACTTTCTATTCTTATATGTTTATTTTACTGTACAAATTTTAAGATAATCTAAACTAATTTTTAAAAGTTGCTGGTATTGGGGCGCCTGGGTGGCTCAGTTGGTTAAGCGACTGCCTTCGGCTCAGGTCATGATCCTGGAGTCCCGGGATCGAGTCCCGCATCGGGCTCCCTGCTCGGCGAGGAGCCTGCTTCTCTCTCTGACCCTCCGCTCTCTCAAATAAATAAATAAAATCTTTAAAAAATAAAAAATAAAAAAAAATAAAAGTTGCTGGTATTTTTTTTTTTTAAAGATTTTATTTATTTATTTGAGAGAGACAGAGCACAAGAGGGGGGAGCGGGAGAGGGAGAAGCAGACTCCCTGCTGAGCAGGGAGCCCAATGCGGGACTCCAGGATCATGACCTGAGCCAAAGGCAGTTGCTTAACCAACTGAGCCACCCAGGCGCCCGCTGGTATTTTTTTTTTTAAAGATTTTACTTATTTATTTGACAGAGACACAGAGAAAGAGGGAACACAAGCAGGGGGAGTGGGAGAAGGAGAAGCACACTTCCCGCTGAGCAGGGAGCCCAATGTGGGGCTCGATCCCAGGACCCCAGGATGATGACCTGAGCCAAAGGCAGACGCTTAATGACTGAGCCACCCAGGTGCCCTAAAAATGTTGCTGGTATTTTTATGTGAATTTCACATAATTGATAAAATGACTTAGGGAGAATCGGTACCTTTATGAAAGATATTTTCCTTTCCAAGATTATGGCATGTCTTTCCATTTGCTGAAATCTTCTTTTATGACCTTCGGTGGTAATATCCCATGACTGTTTTGCATATTTCTTACATTGTTTTAAGATATTTTATCTTATTGGTTGCTTACTTAAATGATATTTCCTTTCATTAAATGTTTTTTTAATTTAAATGTACATATTTGTTTCTTAATTTGGCACGCAATTTCTGTTCCTTTTTAAGATTTTATTTTTAAGTAATCTCTACCCAATGTGGGGCTCGAACTTACAATCCTGAGATCAAGAGTTGCATGCTCTACCAACTGAGCCAGCGAGGCACCCTTTACCCAATTTCTTAATAGCTTTATCATTTAAATTTAAATGCAAAGAAACTGTGGTGAAATAGTCACAGGAAGGATCTTTGAGAGATGCAGTATGCTTTATTACATCCCAAAGACACTGTGGCCTGGGGAAAACTGGAACAAATTAGCAGACTGAATCTGGTCTAGACTCACTGAGGAATGGCTTAATCCTCCTTAAACAGGATTTCTCTGGGGCACCTGGGTGGCTCAGTCGTTAAGCGTCTGCCTTCAGCTCAGGTCCTGATCTCAGGGTTCTGGGATCAAGCCCCACATCGGGCTCCCTGCTCAGCAGGAAGCCTGCTTCTCCCTCTCCCACTCCCCCTGCTTGTGTTCCCTCTCTCTCTCTCTCTGTTAAATAAATAAATAAAATCTAAAAAAACAACAACAACAGGATTTCTCTGAGCTAATGTTTTCTCTTCAGGAACTGCAGTTACAGTGCCTCACCTAGCATCTTGAACCCCAAATTCTAATCTATGGTAGTCAGTGTTGCCTCTTAATTATTCCTTAATCCAGGGCTTCTCAAACCAGCTACAAGAACATTCCCTAAACAACAGAGTAAATGCCTACTTTGAGAGTCTGATACAAAAACAGGAGTCCCATAAAAACAAGTTCCTTTAAAATATTTCTTCCTATCTACACTTAAAATCCACATGAATTTGGTATTCTATGCAATAATAAATTTATTTTTTATACTGTTTTACAGTATTTAATATATAATTATATAAAATTACTTCTATAATTACATAAAATTATATTAAAATCCTGTTTAATATTATTTATTATATTAATTAGATCAATTATTTAGCTTTATGTCTTCCAAATTTTCAAGTAAAATGTCATCCAAGAAGAAATGCCCTTATTGGGGCACCTGGGTGTCTCAGTCAGTTAAGCCTCAGACTCTTGGTTTCCACTCAGGTCATGATCTCAGGATCCTGAGATTAAGCCCCAATGTGGGGCTCCCTACTCAGCACGTGGAGTCTGCTTGAGATTCTCTGCTTCTCACTCTCCCTCTGCCCCTCCGCACACTCCCACATGCTTGTGCTCTCTCTCTCTCTCTCTCAAATAAGTAAAAAAAATCTTAAAAAAAAAAAGACATCCTTATTTTCACCATTTTACAGTCGAAGAAATGAGGATCAGGGGTCACAAATCCCTCTCACCCATATTCAGAAAATGATCACGCATGTTCTCTCTGCACTCTCATACAATCACACCCTCCATGGAGCTTTTCACTCAAAATATGTCACACTTGCAATCACACTTAAGGTCATACATAGCCAGAATCCCCTCTGGATAAATCTATGCACATCCCCAGCTATGACCTAGAATGCCAGTTCATCTCCTACATATACCAGGCCAGGCCTGCTTCTAATACACCCAGGCCTCTCCTTCTGCACTCCAAACTGTTTGAAACCAGACTCACCCCCACACAAAAGCATAAATCATGCATCTGTGCACTCCTAGGATGAGCAAGTGCTCTCCAAAGTCTCTGGCACAAGCTGGGTGACCCCCATTTAGGTCAGTCTGGGCACTGAGATGTTTCACAACAACCTCCCCCTCTCCAAGTAAGTTCGCTGTTTTTTTTTTTCTCCCCCAAATCAATACAGCTTTTATTGTATCTTTAAAATATCACAAATACATCTGAAAAATCATCTGGCATCTTGCTGTTTTTGTAGCTGGACAACTTAGATCTTATTCATCAGCCTGCTGAACTGTTCCTTTTTCAGAAACAGATACCATCCAAAAATATTTTGATATCCTTGTTTTTAACTGTTGTAGCTTGCTGAATCAAAGCAACAGTGCATCCCTTCAGAGTGATGTTGACTTTTCTGGAATGGCGACAGTGTGATTGCTGAGAATGGTCTTCATTCCCACAGTAGATGTGGCAGAAAGCATCTCAGTTCCACTGTTTTGGGACTCATAGCCTGGACATTTTCCAGGAGGCTACGCTGCTGCAGCTAAACATTTCATGGAATATGTTCTTCTGAGCTTGAATAGGCAAGTTGCTGAAACCTATGAAGCATTTCACTTCAGGCTGGGTGGGAGTTCTTTGCTTCAGGCTCAGTCTTGTGGCAGAGAGGGACTGACGACCCAGCTCTGGTTGTCCCCTTATTCTTGGAGCACTGGACTACACTTCACGGAGGCCTTAGAGGTTCCATGCTTTCCACTGGAAATCAGCCGTCTGCCGACCTGAGGAGCCTTTAGTGGAGCTCTGGAGGCATGATGTTCTGCTAGGCAAGGCCCAGGGCTGCCCAAAATGTAGGATCTCAGTGCCGGAGCAGACAGGGCTTAGGCCTGTGTGGGTAGAGGCGGCAGAACAAGGCAGTGGAAAGATCCTGTATGCAAGACTTTTATTTATTTTTTTTTTAAAGATTTATTTATTTATTTGACACAGAGAGAGAGAGACAGCGAGAGAGGGAACACAAGCAGGGGGAGTAGGAGAAGAAGCAGGTCTCCCGCGGAGCAGGGAGCCCGATGTGGGGCTCAATCTCAGGACCCTGTGACCATGACCTGAGCCGAAGGCAGACGCTTAACGACTGAGCCATCCAGGCACCCCTATGCAAGACTTTTAAATCCACCTGTAACATCTGTCTCTTAAAAGCAGCATTTATGGGCGCCTGGGTGGCTCAGTTGGTTAAGCGACTGCCTTCGGCTCAGGTCATGATCCTGGAGTCCCTGGATCGAGTCCCGCATCGGGCTCCCTGCTCGGCAGGGGGTCTGCTTCTCCCTCTGACCCTCCTCCCTCTCATGCTCTCTGTATCTCATTCTCTCTGTCTCAAATAAATAAATAAAATCTTTAAAAAAAAAAAAAAAAAGCAGCATTTATACCATTTACACTTAATGTAGCTACTGAAATATTTTGATTTAAATATGCCATTTTATATTTCACTCTGTGTTGCATGTTTCCTTTTTCTCTCCTTTATGTTGGATTTTTAAAATTATTATTATTCCAATTTTTCCCTTTACTAGTTGGTAAGTTCTTTTAGTCACTGCTCCAGGAATTGTCATACTTACCAAAATACAAGGTTTTCAATACTCTTATTCTCCTCTCAAGTAATGCATTTAATTACATTTGTCCCCTTAGACTTAAAATACAAGATCAATAACCGCATATCTCTGTATGTATATAATTACTGAATTTAAATGACACCCTTACCCAAATTACAACAGTACAATTTTGTTTGGTTAGTGTTCATTTACATTTACTCATAACACTGATACAAGTGGTGCTCAGAAAAAAGTTAGGTCTTGTCAAAGAAAAGCAAAGCAGGATGCTACTTACAGGTGGTAAAGAAAGATTTTATTCATTAATAACTACAATAGTAGGGAAGAAAGTCCAGTGTAAGTAGCTCAAATTTCCTGAAACAAAAAGCAGGAGACCTTTTTTTTCCCCAAGATTTTATTTAAATTCCAGTTAGTTAACATACAGTGTAATATGTTTCAGATGTAGAATTTAGTGATTCATCACTTACAACACCCAGTGCTCATCACAAGTGCCCTTCTTAATACACATCACCTATTTAACTCATCCCAACACCCACCTTCCCTTCAGTAACCTTCAGTTTGTTCTCTATAGTTAAGAGTCTGTTTCCTGATTTGCGTCTCCTTTTCCCCCCATGTTCATCTGTTTTGTTTCTTAAATTCCACATGAGTGAAGTGATATGGTATTTGTCTTTCTCTGACTGACTTACTTCCCTTAGCATAATACTCTAGCTCCATCCGCGTCATTGCAAACAGCAAGACTTCATTCGTTATGGCTGAATAATATTCCATTATATACACACACACATATGTAAACCACATTTTCTTCTTTGAAAGATTTTATTTATTTGAGAGAGAGAGAGAGCATGAGCAGGGGGAGGGGCAGAGGGAGAGGCAGAAGCAGACTCTCCACTAAGCAGGGAGCCCGGGGCGGGGCTCGATCCCAGGTCCCCAGGATCACAACCCAAGCCAAAGGCAGACACCCAACTGACTGAGCCACCCAGGTGCCCCTATATATATAAGCCACATCTTCTTTATCCATTCATCAGTCGATGGACACGTGGGCTATTTCTATAATTTGGCTATTGTTGATAATGCTGTTATAAACATCAGGTGCATGTATTTCTTCAAATCAGCATTTTTGTATCCCTTGGGTAAATACCTAATAGTGCAATTGCTGGATCATAGGGTAATTCTATTTTTAACTTTCTGAGGAATCTCCATACTGTTTTCCAGAGTGGCTGCACCAGTTTGCATTCCCACCAACAGTGTAAGAGGGTTCCCCTTTCTCCACATTTTGCCAACACCTGTTGTTTCCTGTTGTTGATTTTAGCCATTCTGACTGGTGTCAGGTGATACGTCATTGTAGTTTTGATTTGTATTTCCTTGATGATAAGTGATGTTGAGCCTCTTTTCATGTGTCTGTTAAGGGCAAGAGACTTTTTAAATGTTGCTAAAAAAGACACTGCGGGTTTTAAGTTGGTCCCTGTGACTAGGCCACCTGGGTTTGCTAATTTGCACTTATCCAGAGGAGAAACAAATTCTTTTTTTTTTTTTACTGCCACTGACAAGACCTTGAAACAGGTAGAGTGATCTACCTCTAGGTGCTCAGCTGCCTCGATGTTGACACTTTGCTAAGGGCAAAAGGCAATCTTAGTCCAGTGCCTCAGGATCCAGTAAATCTTATTTAACATATAAAAATTCCTTTGGAAACTTCCTTTATCTCTACCCCCAAGATATATGTTGGCAATCATCCCTCAAGCATATGGCTCACTGACATACATCTGAAGGGTCTCATGACTAAGGTTTTATTAGACAATAATAAATGACCTTTTCCTAACAATAGCCAGCCTCCTCGAGGTTCTGGAAACCTTGCTTCCAAAATTCCTTAGAGACTTATGCTATCCCTGACCCCCTCCCAACTTGAAAGTATATAATCAGTCACTCCTCATAACCCCAGTGCAGCTCTTTCTGCCCATGGGTGCCTATGCTTTAATAAAACCACCTTTTTACACCAAAGATATCTCAAGAATTCTTTCTTGGCCATCAGCTCCAAACCCCAACATTTCCTACATCAATAAATAACCTAGAACTACATGCAACAACATGCAACTGGTGAATCACACAAAAAATGCTGGGCAAGAGAAGTCAGATACAAGAATATATACTGTGTAATTCCATTGATATAAATTAAAAGATTGCCAGGGCACCTGGGTGGCTCAGTCTGTTAAGCGTCTGCCTTCGGCTCAGGTCATGATCCCAGGGTCCTGGGATTGAGCCCCACATCGGGCTCCTTGCTTCGCGGGAAGCCTGCTTCTCCCTCTCCCACTCACCCTGCTTGTGTTCCTGCTCTCGCTATCTCTCTCTCTGTCAAATAAATAAATTAATTAATTAAATTAAATAATAAAAAGATTGCCAAATCAATCTTTGCTCTTAGAAATTTGGATAGTGATCATTCTTGGAGAATGAGAAAGAAAACAGAAGAGAGCATGAAGACATACTTTGGGATGCTGGTAATGTCCTGTTTCTTGATCTGGATACTAGTTAAATAAATGGATGTGTTCAGTTTCTGAAAATCCATCCAGCGGTACTTAGGCTATATGTGCTCTTAGGTATGTATATTACACATCAAAGAAGTTACTATTACAAAATCAGAAGGGCTTTTGCTTTTTTGCTCCAAAATGGAAAAAGCTTGTAAGTGATCACTACTGTCCTCAAAGCAAGAAAAAAAGCTAATAAGCAAACTGAAAATTAATAATTCTTTTTATTGCCCTCAGAGAATTGAGGTCACAGGGCAAACAAATGGTCTGAGAACTGGAGCGAGAATCACAGATAACCTGAAGGAGAAGCTGCTAGAGTCAGGGACTGGTAGGAATTGATGAACTGCTGGAAACTGAGTGGGGACCAGCTTGAGAGTTAAAAACTCCTACAGGCCCCCACTTTCTTGAGTTTGACCTCTAAGAACATCACCACTTTCTCAGAATGAAGATAAGAAGAAATTCTCCTCATGCTTCTAGCAGGGGGAGGGGAAAATAACCATTTTGAAATATTTTAGATAGTCTGTTGTCCACCTGCCCTCAAGGGAAACTAATTTACCAGAGAATAACCAATATGGAGGAAGGGAAATACCCAGCCCCCTCTAGCCCTCCTGTGTCACCTACCTGGTTGAGGGAGGAAAGGACCTGAGAAGAACTTGTGCAGGTCACAGCTCAGGGTCTCAGGCAAACTGAGAGACTAGGACCTAAAATTCTTCCCCACCCCTACACTTCCTCTATATCAACAGGATTCTTGTATAAAAACAGGGTTAGAGCTGAAAAAAGAAAAACCCGCGATCATATCAATTGATCAGAAAATTATTTAACAAAACTCAACAGCCTTTCATCATAAAAACATTAAACAACAAAATCCTTGCTAGTTATTTTGTGGATATCGACAGAATGATACTAAAGTTTGTATGGAGAGGCAAAAGACGAGAATACCCAACACAATATTGAAGGAGAACTAAATCGGGGGTCTGACAAATAATTATCCAGTCAAATCTTAATATTTATATAACATTTCTCTCTTTGATTATGCTTGGAAAAGCTATTCCTAAACCAATATTACCAAACATATACAAGAGTATCACCAGATCACTTTTACATTTAATTACTCAGTCAGCGTTGAATATATCCTAATGTAAAATATTAAATTAATATTACTTTCCTCCTACTCACCATTATTAAATGTAGCTAACACGGTGTCTTGAGAAAACCAGCCCATTCTTGGCAGTACCAAAAGTTACTTTCCTGTATGTTATCACCAGGCTGCAGCTACCTTAGGGAACACTGCACCAGAGTCCCCGCCATGGTCCAGGGGCCGCACCAGTGACCCTACCTTGCGGCTCTGCACCCACAGGCCTGAGGTTTCGGCAGCCGCCGTTCCGGACTGCCCTTCCCTGCCTTCTAGCCTGATCTGGACCACCAGGACGCGCGCACCGCGCCCTCTCCTGTTTCCCCTCCAGCGTTACCAGTCCTCGCGTGCCGCACTCCTCAGAGCGACAACTCTCGCGGTGCCCGCGCAGAGACGTCCCAGCGGCCAACTCGCGCTCTAGCGAGGCTTCTGGGATGCGGGCTACTTTTCCCACAAGCCACCGCGGCCACGGACATTCAGGTTCGAACTACATTTCCCAGAGGGCAGCGGTCACAGCGGATCTTTGGCTTCCCTTCCATTTTCGCGCGGTTCTCGCGCTGCGCACGGTGAGTTGAACTCATCTCAGGATGTCAGCGGCGCGGGGTGCGGACAGGCTGGACTCCGGACAACCAAGTTAATCCGGGGTGGGGGAGGAAGTCTTTAAAGCGTGGAAGCCGGTAGTAGGGGCGGCCAGTTGTTACCGTGATCTCAGGCCTGCGGTTCAAGCACCATAGAGGAGGGTGGTGTGTGTCTATAGGGACAGGTGGGGGGGGGCGGTGGCGCGCGCGCGGCGAGGTGTGCCTCCGTTACAGTGGGTACGCTTGTGGAGTGAGAGTGAGACAGGTGCGTAGCTGTGCGCGTGTGATGTGCATTTGGTTGCGTGTCTTTTACCTGTGCGGCGATTGTTGTGGCTCTGTTGTGTCATTGTCCCATGGCTCTAGGTTCCCTGCTGCTTCCTTCATCTTCTCTCCTCACAGCTACTTGAGGCTGCCACCGGGGAACGGTCGTAAGAACGAAGTTCGAGGTTGGGAACGCCTTGGAAATTCTTTACTTGGGAGCTCTGAGGGGCAGCCACGTGTCTCAGAACCATGGCGTTCCCAGAGATCTGACCGCAGGAATTTGCTGTAAAACTTACACAGATTACACGCTGTCCCACTTCCATCTGTTTGTGTGTGTGTGAGCAGGGCAGGGGTGGACCTAGAGAATGTTGTACAACGAAGTCATTCTGTACTCCAAGGAAAACCTGGCGTCCTATGTATGACTCCCTACCTGGTCCTGCCATTCCCCCAAAGAAGGACCCTGATGAGGAGGAAAGAATTGTTATATCCAAAAAAATCAGTGTTTGGGCTAGTTTTTCTTTCATAAAATTACTGGTTTTAGGGCATGCTTTCCTTTGTCAGAAATGTCCTAATTGTGATCTGGTTTCTTCCCAGTGGATGTTGGGTACTACTGAGGTAAACCTCGTTAACATTCTCATGTTCATTTGGTTATCAATACATCCTCCTGTGTATTCTGTTATTGTAGACCAAAAAGATTCAGAGTTTTTGGTCTAGAATCTAGGACAATTTTCCTGTTTTTGATGATGTGAAAAATTAATGTTCAGGGTTATGGAAATGTTTAATGATTAACCCATATGGTTGACTATTATGCAGCTGATAAGATTATGTTTATACAGGGGCATCTGGGTGGCTCAGTCGGTTAAGCGTCCCACTCTTGGTTTTGGCTCATTATCTGGGGGTGGTAAGATGGAGCCCCTAGTACAGCTCCCGACTCAGGCAGGAGTCAGTTTGGGATTCTTTTCTTCTCCCTCTGTCCCTCCCCCATTCATGCACATGCTCTTTCTCTCTAAAATAAATCTTTTAAAAAAAAAGATTATGTTTATAGAGTTAGACTTAAGAAGAAAATGTACACTCTATAATGTTAAGCAATATTCATATTTATCAACAGTAATACCTTGGAAAATTTTTAATTAAATATGAATCCCACTTAAGAAGGTATTACTGTGAGAAATTTTCCAAGGAGTGCATCATAAATATTTTAACTGTTTATTGAGGAAGGGTAGTGGTGTAGCTACATTTATCAAGCATCTATTGTCTATCAAACACTCTTCTACCTTTATTACATTCTATGATGCAATCTGCAAGTGCCACTTACCTGTATTGTGTTCATTTTCGGTAGAATCTTAGTAATGAAAGTGTTGGGGAGATATAACCAAAGGATATCCAAGGACTAGGTGTAATTTGTTTCCCTTGTAATAATTGCCCATGTCATGCATAGAGTTCAGGTTTCATAAATACAAGAATGAACAACCTGTTCCTGTTTTTTCTCTATGATTTTTAAAAAAGATTTTATTTATTTATTGAGAGAGTGCGTACACGAGCATGAGTGAGGTAGGGGATGGGCAGAGGGCAAGGGAGAGAGAATCCCAAGCAGACTCCGAACTGAGGGCAGAGCCCTACCCAGGGCTTGATCTCACGACTTGAGATCACGAACTGAGCTGAAATCAAGACTCGGTTGCTCAACCGACTGAGCTGTTCTCTGTGACATTTTAACATTAGTCATAATGTTGAAATGTCTTTGAAATATTTTGAAATACCTTATATTCTGGTGATGGCATTAATGAAGGCTTGTTGTAAAACATGCAGTATCCTAAGGAACTTCTGATAAAGAAATATAAACTACTCTCATTCCCATCACCCAGAGTTATGCTATTAATATTTTTTCCATTTAGTATATATGTATTGTTTTGTTTTGAAGAGTATGATCACATTAAGTGTAAGAGTCAAACCATAAAGAAATAAGAATCTGAGTTTGCAAAAAGAGTCCATGAGTTTTATTATTTTTTTAAAAAAAGATTTTATATATTTATTTGACAGAGAGAGAGAGAGAGAGCACAAGCAGGAGGAGTGGCAGGCAGAGGCAGAGGGAGAAGCAGGCTCCCGGCAGAGCAGGGAGCCCAACGTGGGACTCGATCCCAGGACCCTGGGATCATGACCTGAGCCAAAGGCAGTGGCTTAACCAACTGAGCCAACCAGGCGCCCAGTCCATGAGTTTTATTATATGTGCATGTGAGTGGAAGAGAGAAGTGACAATTTCTGGTTTGAAAAACTTTCCAGATATTTACATCTTTTAGATAATAGAAATAACCATTAAATTAATTACCAGGGCAGCAAGTATCAAACAGACGGTATTTCAGAGTTAGATTTTCTTTAGAGATTTTTTTTTATTTTTAAGAAATCCCCAACATGGGGCTCAAACTCACAACCCTGAGATCAAGAATTACATGCTTGGGGTCCCTGGGTGGCTCAGTTAAGCATCGGACTATTGATTTCAGCTCAGGTCATGATCTCAGGGTCGTGAGATTGAGCTCTCTGTAGGGCTCTGCGTTGAGCATGGAGTCTGCTTGGGATTCGCTCTCCCTCTCTCTTCGCCCCTCCCCCTGTTCCTGCTCTCTCTTCTCTCTCCTCTGTCTCTCTAAAAAAAAAAAAAAAAAGTCCCATTCTCTACCAACTGAGCCAGCCAGGCACCCCCAGGGTTAAATTTTTAAAAAGAGATTTAAGATTGGTTTTACAAAATTTTGCAATAATAACTGATTTTTTAGGTGTCTTCCAAAAAACATTTCCAAGTATGGATTGTACTAAGAGAAAAGAACTAATAATTTTACTTATTCACATTTCTTTCTTTCACAGATTAAAGGTATTGAGCCTCTCATTAATGTTCTCGCTTTATGAGACACCTGATCAGATCAGATTCATTGAGCAAATTATGATTCAAAAAAGTGTCTTTTTTTGCTGCTGCAGTTAGGGGAAAGGCAAATTTCTTTCCTAGATACTCTTAATATTTTCTTCAGAAGAAATGCATTCTTGGGGTGCCTGGGTGGCTCAGTTGGTTGGGCGACTGCCTTTGGCTCAGGTCATGATCCCAGAGTCCTGGGATCGAGTCCCGTGTTGGGCTCGCAGCTCAGCGGGGAGTCTGCTTCCCTCTCTGACACTCTCCCCTCTCATGCTCTCTCTCACTCTCTCTCTCTCAAATAAATAAATAAAATCTTTAAAAAAAAATGCATTCTCAAGCCAAGGTCCTCAGTTTTTTTGTGCGTGTTATAAGAGTAGAGCTGAGAAGCACAACTTTACTCTAGAAAGGAGATTTTAGAATTGCTTCTTTTGTAATAATCAATTAGAGAACATGAAATGTTCTTCAGTAAAATAGCTAACATTAATATAGTATTATAGCATACTCTTAAGTTTTTATAGAGATTATCTTTCTCTAAAATATTAATATTTAGTAGGTGAACTTCATACTCTGGATTTTACTGATGAAAAACCAAGGTAATCAAATCTCAGGGACTCTAAGAACATTTCCACATTTAGAAAATCTGAATACAGATTTCGTCTTAAATTCAACAGAATGCCTGGGCGCCTGGGTAGCTCAGCCATTAAGGTCTGCCTTCGACCCAGGTCATGATCCCAGGGTCCTGGGATCAAGCCCCACATCGGGCTCCCTGCTCAGTGGGATTCCTGCTTCTCCCTCTCACACTCCCCCTGCTTGTGTTCCCTCTCTCGATGTCTCTCTTTCTGTCAAATAAATAAATAAAATCTTAAAAAAAAAATTCAACAGGATGCCATTCCTACATTATGTATATTTATTAGCCCGGACCAGTATCATGATTAATAATGGTCTATATGCCATCACATAGTAGAACTGAATTAATTAACCTGTTACCTACTGGTAGATTTTTGTGTAGATATTTAATTAATATAAATTCCTAGGAGTAGAATTTGGGATAAAACAATCAGACTCTTACTAAGTGCTTATGATATGCCTAATCATGCAATCTTAGTATTTGGGTTGATAAAAAAGACTCAAATGACATGGTTGCTACTTTTATGTTTCTTTTAGTAAGTAAGGTAAACACTGAATGGGAATAAATGCATCAGAGGCCACTAGGGAGATTCAGATAATGCGACTTGTGATTTTATAAGGGAGTGATGTTATTCTGACAGTAGCTCCCACTGTCACCTTACTGTCAAATTATGCTGACCTAAAAAAGCACTGTGATGGTAAGGAATTTATGTATAAATTTTTACCTTTTTTATTAATATAATTCTTTACTATAAAAAATATCTTTTTAAAGTATATAATTTAGTAGTTTTTAATATAGTCACAGGGTTGTATAACCAGTACCACTATTAATGCACCACTATTAATTATGTGTAAGTACTGCATTTGTTTTTTTACGTGGTAAATTATACATAACAAAATTTCACAGTTTAACCTTTTTTTAGAGGGGGGAGTGGGGAGAGAGAATCTTAAGCAGGCTCCATGCCCAGTGGAGCCTGATGTAGGGCTTCATCTCACAACCCTGAGATTGTGACCTGAGCTGAAATCAAGAGTCAGACACTTAGCCAACTGAGCCACCCAGGTGCCCCAACATTTAATCATTTTTAAGTGTACAGTTAACTAGCATTAAGTATATTCACATTGTTCTGCAACCATCACCACCAGTCATCTTCAGAACTTCTTCATCTTCCCCAACTGAAACTCTACCCGTTAAACACTTGTCATCCCCCTTCTACCCTCCACCCCAGCCCCTGGCATCCACTTTCTGTCTCTATGAATTTGATTATTCTAAGAATCTCATATAAGAGGAATCATACAATATTTATCCTTTTGTGACTAGCTTATTTCACTTAGCATGATGTCTTCAAGATTCATCCACGTTGTTGGGGCGCCTGGGTGGCTCAGATGGTTAAGCGTCTGCCTTCAGCTCAGGTCATGATCCCAGGGTCCTGGGATCGAGCCCCACATCGGGCTCCTGGCTTAGCAGGGAGTCTGCTTCTCCCTCTCCCTCTGCCTCTCCCACTGCTCATGCTCTCTCTCTCTCTGTATCTCTGTGTCTCAAATGAATAAATAAAATCTTTAGAAAAAAAAAAAAAGATTCATCCACGTTGTAACTTGTATAAAATAACCCTGATTTTTGTGGCTGCATAATATCCCTTGCGTGCATATACCACATTTTATTTATCCGTTTATGGACATTGGGTTTCTTCCACTTTTTGTCTGTTATAAATACAAACACTTGTGTACAAGTTGTTTGGATTTTTTTTTTTTGAGTGCAGGTGTATTTTCTATTCTTGGGTATATATGTAGGGGTGGAGTTGCTGGATCACATGGTAACTCCTACATTACCTGTTTTATTCTCATGATGTTGATGTAAGTGAAACTAATAGAATAATTCAGCAGCTTTCTGGAGGATGTGACTAACAGGGTGGGAAATAGCTCTGTGAAGAAAACTCAACATCAATATATGTAAGACTATTCTCAGAGACTTTACCCATCTTTTAGGCAGTGATCCAGTGGTGAGCATACATAAAAATCAGAGAGTGTTGTATTACTGGTAGCTGAAGAAAACAAGAACCATTTAGCAAAACAATCCAAATTTAATGTACTTCTCCAAGACCAAGTAAATACTGTTTAAAAGAATGAACTTTGCACATTTTGGAAAACAACTTCCACTTAGAACAAAGGTTCATATGCATATACATTTTAATTTAAGACATGGCCATTGAATCAGTAACTTCATATACTGAAATTCTCATCAAGATCAAAAAAATATGTGCCATATATACAGAGGAATATTATACAGCCATTCAAAAGAAGATTTTGCTATTTGCAACAACATGGGTGGATGTTACCCTAAATGAAATAAGTTAGAGAAAGACAAGTAGCAATACTGTATGATCACACTTATATGAGGAATCTAATCCTCCACCCCCTCAAAAAAAAAAACAAAACCTGAACTCAGATACAGAGAAAAGATTGGTGGTTGCCAGAGGTGGGGGGTGGGTGAAATGCATGAAGGTGGGCAAAAAGTTCAAGCTTTCAGTTTTAAATGAGTCATGGGTATGTAATGCCCAGCATGGTGACTATAGTTAATAATACTGTTATAATAATAATACTGTATTGTATATTTGAAAGTTGCTAAGAAAGTAGATCTTCAGAGTTCTCATCACAAGAAAAAATGTAACTATGTATGATGATGGATATTAACTAGACTTAACTGTGGTGATCATTTTGCAATATATACAAATACGGAATCATGCTATATACCTGAAACTAATATAATGTTGTATGTCAATTATATCTCAAAGAAATATGTAAGTTTTAGGGTCAAGTCTAATGCAACATTATCTCTAAAAACTGGTTATTGAGGCATGACCTTCTTGAGGTTGCTTTAGATATTTTCCATCAGCTTTGTTTTCTAAGTATCTAGTTACTTGATCCCTGGTGAAATTTTGAGATTTTATGACTCAGATTGCATAACAATATTCTGGAACACATACACACACACACGTGTACACACACACACATGTACACACACACACAAATACACTTTGGCTAAGATTAGCCATGTGAGCTTCACCTTTCTTCATTCATCAGTACAATGAAATGCCTATGTCAAAGGAAATCTTCTCTTCAAATGTCTATGTAAAGAAACCTGTCTCTTGTGTGTAGGCAATTATTATTACTTTCCAAGAAAAAAAAATCAAGAGAAAAAGAAAAGCACTGTATGAGTGTATAGCTTTCTGGACTTTTTCTGTCTACTGGAGCCTGATGATTTGTCAGCCTTTCAATATTGAGATATGCATATATTTTACAAATAGTATAGTGTAGCTATGGTTTCATAATCTGATTTTTCTGACAGTATTTCTGGAGTATTTTCCATGTCTTCATTATTTTCCCTTCACATTTTGTATGTAATGTATTCAGCAGTCAGTTTTTCTGGAATCAGAATGTTGAACCCTGCCTGACCAATTCTATGGCTTTTCTAACCTGTACACCCTTTCTTTTCTTTTCTTTTTTAAACGACTTATCATTTGAGAGAGAGAGAGAGTAGGGGGAGGGGCAGGGGGAGAAGGAGACAAGCAAGACTCCCCACTGAGCAGGGAGCCGGCCGCGAGGCTCCATCCCAGGACCCTGAGATCATGACCTGAGCTGAAATCAAGAGCCTGACACCCAACTGACTGAGCCACGCAGGTGCCCCTAATCTGTACACCCTTTCTAACCTGTTCATCCTCACTGATCCCAAAGCCAGGAAGTAAGGTGTAGTTTGGCTGGTGTAGGTCCTTTTCAATCCTGAAAGCTGTGAATAAAGGGAGGAGAATGTGTTCAGGGCAGGACTGAGCAGCCCAGTCTCAGGTGCTGAACAGCTTCCCCAAAATGGAAGACTGGCCAGAAAGCTGTCTGCTGAAGTATCTGCATTTCTGGGGATTAGGGGAAGAGTTTCAATTTATCTAAAATCCTTCTTTTGTAATTGGGTGTGTTTGTATGGTGGGAGGTATTAAGTAAAATGGAATGGAGAAGCAAAAACATTTAATTTCTTATATAGTAACACTAAAGCATGCTTGCTCTCACAGGGTCTCTTTTTCCTTCCCAGTTCTGGATTCTCTTGTTTTTCTCCAGTAGAGAAACCCCAAGGAAGACTGATCAGTTTTTGCAGATATCAAACCATGACATATGTAAGTTGGTGTTCCCTTCTTGTTGAAATAAATGTTTTCATTACATTTCATTTCATTCTTGTGATATAAATGTTTTCATTAATTATCCTGGAAACTTACTACCAGGAAACACCCCAATCAATTATTGGTTCCCTATACCAGTGAACAATCGTTGCAGATAACCTCGTGTTCTCCTTCTGTGACCCAGGCTCTTCCAATCTGTGTTTATGTATATACTGGCTAGAATATGCATTATCTCTTATGTGCCCAACTTACTTTAAGAGCAGTGATGAAAGAATGAAAAAATAAAGTCCTGTAAAGAAATCATTTGAGCTTCCCATGTCAGGGTTATAGCTGATGAATTAGAGATGAGGATCCCATTTGGCCAAACATGGAAAGATTCTGACATTGTCATAGACAGGAGTTTTCTAGGTACAGGTGACAAAGCCTGGTAATAAATGGTCTCTGTCTTAGTGTGGATTGAGATTAATGCTTTGTGAGGCTTTTAAAATTGAATAGACATGTGATTTAGAACTTGCAAATATATGGATCATGGGTTTTAGTAAGGAATTTCTTTTTTTAAATATAATACTGTTTTGTTTTTTTTTTTTACTTCTTTTAAGATTTTATTTATTTGAGAGAAAGAGAGAGCTCAAGCGGGTGGGGGGTAGGGAGGGGTAGAGGGAAAGAGAGAGGGAGAAGCGACTCCCTGCTGAGCAGAGAGCCTGACTTGGGACTCCATCCCAGGACCCTGAGATCATGACCTGAGCCGAAATCCAGAGTCAGATGCTTAACCCACTGAGCCACCCAGGCACCCTATATTTGATTTTTTAAATTGAGATATAATTGACATATAACATTACAAATGGTTCCCCACTTCATTTTTCAACTTTATGATGGCATGAAAGCAATCATTCTGTTTTTCAATTTCAGCATAGTATTCAATAAATTACATGAGATATTCAACACTTTATTATAATGTAGGCTTTGTGTTAGATGATTTTGCCCAAATGTAGGCTAATGTAAGTGTCCAGAGTATGATTAAGTTAGGCTAAGCTAACAGCGATGTTCAGTAGGTTAGGTGTATTAAATGCATTTTTGATTTATGAGATTTTCAGCTTATGATGGGTTTATCAGGATATAACGCCATCATAAGTCAAGGAACATCTGTATATTAGTTTCAGGTATACAGCATAATGATTTATTTGTATACATTGTGAAATGATCACTACAGTAAGTCTGGTTAACATCCACCACTGTACATAGGTACAAGTGGATTCATTGTGAAATGTGTATTTATCCATGAAACCATCACTACAATCCAAATAATGAACAGATCCATCACCCCCAAAAGCCTCGGTAATCCTTCCCTCCCAACGCCCCCATCTCCTCCCACTGTGCTTCCAGGCAGTTACTGATCTGCTGTCTGTTAACATAAATTAGTTTACCCTTTCTAGATTTGCATACAGATAGAATCAAACAGTATATGGTCTGTCTTGTTTCTTGTATTCAGCATAATTATTTTGAGATTCATCCATGTTGTTGCATATATCAGTTCAATCCAAAATATAGTTGAATAGTATTCCATTATATGGATATATTATAATGTAGTCATCCTTTCTCCTGTTGACATTTTGGTTGTTCCAGTTTGCATTATTATAATTAAAGCTGCTAAGAACATTCCTGTGAAAGTCTTTGGGTGGGTCTAAGTTTTTATTTCTCTTAGGTAAATGCCAGAAAATCAAACTTCAGGTGAGTTTCCGTGTTCACAAAACTTTTATTTGGACATGAGAACATTTGATTTTCTTTGCCTGAAGTATATACTAGGTAGAGATCGTCTTTACACCTTCCATCCCCAGTTAATGGATAGAAGTCATTGAGATAAATCCTTCACGTGGCTCTGATTTTCTCTGTCTTCTCCAGGTAATGGTCATATATTCAATTGGCAAATCATTTGAATTATACAGTTGGTCTTTATTTTATTTATTTTATTTTTATTTTTTATTTATTCGAGAGAGAGAGAGAGCACAAGAGTGGGGTGAGGGGCAGAGGGAGAAGCAGACTCCCCACTGAGCAGGAGTCCGATGCGGAGCTCGATCCCAGAACTCCGGGATCATGACCTGAGCCGAAGGCAGACACTTAACTGGCTGAGCCAACCAGGTACCCCAGTTGGTCTTTATTTTAGATGGTGATTAAGCAAGGCAGCGTGGGTTTATGTGGAATTACATACCACATATTTCTGATATTCTGCAGAGGCCTAATAGTCAACAAATGACAAAGGCATCTGCTTTGTGAAGCTTTTGGAAGTGGGACTGTAACTGGGTATTTGAGGATAGAGATCCGTGTCAACAAGGGGAGGAATATGTTCAGGTGATCTCTAAGTTATGACCAGTAGTACTAGTCAGGTGTTATTTTTGGCCTGGCAGCCTGAGTTTTTTTCAGGTATGTCATTGGGTGAATTGTGAGAGGCAGTGTGGTGTGATATTGAAGAGGATGGGCCCGGATATCCGATATTTGGTTTGAATCTTGGCTCTGCCACTTCCTAGCTGTATGAGCTTGGTGTATTCACACAGCCTCTGTGTTCCACAGTGCTCAGATGTACATTATAATAGTACATATTTCATAGGGATATAACAAGGATAAAAATGTAAAGCTCATGACAACAGAGCCTGGAACATAGGATTGTTCAATAAATATTAACTGTTGTGATTCTAGGTGATTCCCCTTCAGGGTCCAATAGTAATAATGGAAATACGAAGGTAATTGATGGTTATTTGCAAGGTAAGAAAATTATCCACAGGCTCAACTGGTTAAAAACAGGGGTTCTTAATCTTCCGTTCTTTGATTGCTCTTGTGAGCTTACAGGGGCCCATAGATCATTTGAAACAGTATTCAGAAGTGTGTATTTACTGATTATCAAAGGTAACTATGACCAAAAATACTCAGAAATGTTGGTTTGGAAACAAAATGGTAATAATGGATACAATCTTGTATAAAGTGTTCAAGATTACAGAAATAGTTGAGTAAATCCCACCGCATACTACATACATACATGAGATAAAATAACATGCAGCTAGTGAAATTATGCTTACAAAGATTCTTCATGGGGCACCTGGGTGGCTCTTGGTTAAGCAACCGACTCTTGGTTTCAGCTCAGATCATGATCTCAGGGTCGTGGGATGGAGCTCCATGTCAGGCTCCGCACTCACTGGGGAGTCTGCTTGAGATTCTTTCTCTCTCCCCCTCCTTCTGCTCTTCCCCCCAACACACTCACATGTGCTCTCTCTCTCAAATAAATAAATTAAATCTTTAAAAGATTCTTCATAAGAAGGAAAAATACATAATGTAATGTGAAGCAATATTCACAAATATGAGAAGTATTATTCAAAAGCACTTTAAAATTAGATATGAATCTCATTTAATACTATAGGGTTATGTAAAATATTTTACAAGGTTTGTATCCAAAATGGTATTTTAATTACATATGTGTAAAGGAGACATCTATATCTACATTTATTGAGAATCTACTGTATACAAAACTGTTTTCTGTCTGCTTTTTACACATGTATTCAATCTGCTAATTCCACTTACCTGAATTATGTTCATTCACAGAAAAATCTTGATAGTGAAACTTTTTTTTTATTATATTCAGTTAGCCACTGTATAGTACATCATTAGTTTTTGATGTAGTGTTCAGTGACTCATTATTTATGTATAACACCCAGTGCTGATCACAACACGTGCCCTCCTTAATACCCATCACCCTGTTACCCTCTCCCCACACCCTCGCCTCTGAAACCCTCAGTTTGTTTCTTGGGGTCCATAGTCTCTCATGGTTCATCTCCCTCCCTGATTTCTACCCCTTCAGATTTCCCTCCCTTCCCCTTTCGTCCTCCGTGCTATTGCTTATGTCCCACATATGAGTAAAACCATAGGATAATTGTCTTTCTCTGCTTGACTTACTTCACTTAGCATAATCCCCTCCAGTTCCATCCATGTTGATGCAGATGGTGGGTATTCATCCTTTCTGATGGCTGAATAATATTCCATTGTTTATATGGACCATTATATATATATAATCTTCTTTATCCATTCGTCTGTTGAAGGGCATGTTGGCTCCTTCCACAGTTTGGCTATTGTGGACATTGTTGGTATGAACATTGGGGTGGATGTGGCCCTTCTTTACACTACATCTGTATCTTTGGGGTAAATACCTACTAGTGCAATTGCTGGGTCGTAGGGTAGCTCTATTTTTAACATCTTGAGGAACCTCCATACTGTTTTCCAGAGTGACTGTGCCAGCTTGCATACCCACTTTTGAATTATACTGATGATATTACTCAAGGATTGTCCAAGAAATGGTAGGTGAAATTTATTTCAACATTGTCCTTCCAATTCAGAGTTAGAGTTTACAGTTTATGAGTGGAAAGATCTCCCTATAATTTTACTTTAAAAAATATTTTGTGTAGGGGCACCTGGGTGGCTCAGTTGGTTAAGCCACTGCCTTCGGCTCAGGTCATGATCCTGGAGTCCCGGGATCGAGTCCCGCATCGGGCTCCCTGCTCGGCAGAGAGTCTGCTTCTCCCTCTGACCCTCCCCCTTCTCATGCTCTCTCTCTCTATCTCATTCTCTCTCTCAAATAAATAAATAAAATCTTTAAAAAAAAAAAATTTTTGTGTAATATTGGTGCCGTATTTCCAGGTAGGAATTATATCTGACCATTGCAGGAAAATCCAGTAACCTAAAGAATTAATGAACAAGAAAGATAAAATTATCCATAGTCTCTTCCTCCCTGCCCCCCCCACTGCCATTAATCACCAATTATATTTTGATATAGATTTTTCCAGTTTTTATCTGTAAGCATATATTTTTGGTCTTGATTCTGTAATGTAAAATAACCGTATTTGATCACATAAGGTGACAAAAGAATTTCCAACTCTTAATTTGTAAAAGAAATCCCGAGTTTCATTATTGTCTCTATGCATGTAAAGAGAAGGCCCTTAATCCCCTTACTCGAAAAACCTTTCTGAGTATTTTCACCTCTTAGGAACATAGATTTGTCAATTAAAATCAATTACCAGAAAATGATAACATTTCTGCTAACATACCATTTTTTCTAAAGATTTTATTTATTTATTAGAGAGAGAGAGAGAGCACAAGCAAGGGGAGCTGCAGGCAGAGGGAGAGGGAGAAGCAGGCTCCCTGCTCTGCAGGGAGCCCAATGTGGGGTTAGATCCCAGGACCCTGGGATCATGACCTGAGCCAAAGGCAGGCACTTAACTGACTGAGGAACCTAGGCACCCCAACATAGCATTTTAAAATCAATTTTTTAGGGGCACCTGGGTGGCTCTTAGTTTTGGCTCAGTTCTTGATATCAGGGTCATGAGATTGAGCCCTGCATCAGGCTCTGTGCTCAGCTTAGAGTCGGCTTGAGATTTCCTCTTCCTCTCCGTCTGACCCTCCTGCTCGTGCTCTCTCTCTCTCTCTCTTTCAAATAAATAAATAAATCTTTGAAAAAAAATAAAATCAATTTTTAAAAATTAGATTAAATGTCATTTCAGAGAATATAGAAAAGATCTGATGTCTGGGTTATTCCAAGTATCTGTTGTATAAACATTTCCAATGATAGATTTATGTAAACAGAAACATGGAATAGGTAGTAAAAGTTACGAATAATCAGATAAATCTCCACCTTGTTCCAAAAAAACAGTATTTAGACACTCACTAAATTCTTAATTTGGTACCTGATCATCAGATTCTCTGAACTCCTCTAGGATGTTGAAATGATTTTTCTGAACTGCCTGGGGCATATTTTCTCCTAAAGCGTTGGAGAATCTTTTTTGTTAATATTTGTTTATTGAGGAGAATTACATGCTTAAAGCCAGGCTTTGATATTTTGTAATTAGCATTATAAGAATGTAGGCCTAAGGAACTTAAACTTTATTGTAAGAAAAAATGGAATTAGCAGAATTGTGTTTCTTTTAAAACAGTAAATTAAGGAACTTGGAAGGTTCTCCACTTTATTTTTTTTAAGATTTTATTTATTTATTTGAGAGAAAGAGAGAGAAGACAAGAAGGGGGAGGGTCAGAGGGAGAAGCAGACTCCCTGCTAAGCAGGGAACCTGATGCAGGGCTTGATCCTGGGACTCCAGGATCATGATCTGAGCCAAAAGCAGACAGATGCTTAACTCACTGAGCCACCTAGGTGCCCCGAAGTTTCTCCACTTTAAATAATAATAACTAACTTAAGCAATTATTTTATTAAGTATTTTATATAGATTACTTAATCTTCAGACTATTTTATATGCTATTTGATATTCTTTCCCAGTTTACCAATGAGACTTCAAGGGACTGGCATGTTCGTAAACATCAGAGTTTCAATCTGAAATTCATGTCCTAAAGGTCTGACAACAGTCTGTATTCATTATAGCAAGAGACCACCTCCCAAATATTGATTATTTTTAAAAGCTACCTGCCTCACTCAGTAATTCATCACAAGTATCTTTTCTTCACTTGTTTGTGTGAACCAATATCATAATTATTAATAATAGCATAGTATGCCAGAATGTATTACAACATAATTCTGTTTTTTTAAAGATTGATTGATTGATTGATTTGAGAGAGATAGCACCGGTGGTGGGGGGAGTGCAGAGGGAGAGGGAGAGAAATCTCAAAGAGACTCCCCACTGAATGCAGAGCCCATCTCTGGGGCTCAAGGCAGGGCTCGATCTCACGACCCTGAGATCATGACCTGAGTGGAAATCAAGAGTCTGCTGCTTAACAGACTGTGCCACCCAGGTGCCCCCATCATAATTCTTTTAACATGTTGCCTACTGTTAACATGTTTTCAGTTTTTTGTTATAGAAAAATTCTCTGAAAAACATTCTGCATATAACTTTTATACCTCTTTTTATTTCCTTAATTTTTAATAGTGGACTTTCATATAAGAAATTAGACATTTTAAGGGCCTACAGTATTGTCTGACCCTGTGATACTAGCATTTGAGTTGATTAAATGACTATACATATGTAGCCCTTCCTTCCCCCCCTCCCTTTTTCTTTTAAAGAGAGCAAATGTACTGAATGGAGTGGAGGGAGGTGTGCGTAGGAAGAAAGAATCTTAAGCAGGCTCCACACTCAGCACAGAGCCTGTGACACAGGGCTCAATCTCACGACCTGGAGATCATGACCTGAGCTGAAATCTAGAGTCAGACGCTTAACCTAATAAGCCACCTGGGTGCCCCTTTAGATGTTACATTTAAATGCCAATAATCCAGCGGCATATAAACTACGATTAAGAATAAGTATAGATCAGTGTATAGTAAAGACTACTAAAGAGAGTTAGATGACCTACCTTGGGAATTCATGGGAAAGTGACATTGGTTGGATTCTGGCCATTACTGTAAAGTATGAACAAGTTATACTGAGCCCATGGAATCTCTCTGGAGATAAGTGGGATTTATTGTGTAAACTTTTGCCTTCTAATTTCTTCCCTCAACTGATGTTTAGATGCAAAATGAGACTAATAGGATAAGTTGATTGGGCAGTTGTCTGGAAGACATTGTGGCTAAATGTCAAGAAAAAACCTCCTTGGGGTCAAGAAGACTTTAGAGTACTCAGCTTTTTTCCAAGCTCAAGAAGAAGGTGTTTGGGGCGCCTGGGTGGCTCAGATGGTTAAGCGTCTGCCTTCGGCTCAGGTCATGATCCCGGGGTCCTGGGATCGAGTCCCGCATCGGGCTCCCTGCTAGGCGGGGAGCCTGCTTCTCCCTTTGCCTCTGCCTCTCTCTCTCTCTCTCTGACTCTCATGAATAAATAAATAAAACATAAAAAAAAAAAAAAAGAAGAAGGGGTTTTAAAATTAAATGAAATCTCGGGTCGCCTGGGTGGCTCAGTTGGTTAAGCGTCTGCCTTTGGCTCAGGTCATAATCCCAGGGTCCTGGGATTGAGCCCCACATTGGGCTCTCTGCTCAGCGGAGAGCCTGCTTCTTCCTCCCACTCTGTCTACTGCTCTGCCTATTGCGCTCTTTTTCTGTCAAATAAATAAATAAAATCTTTAAAATTTTAATTTAATTTAATTTAAATTAAATGAAACTGCCCGGCTAGCTCAGTCGGTAGAGCATGAGACTCTTAATTAAATGAAGTCTGTACTTTTTGGAGAATAGCTTCTTCTAACACATACATTTGTGTATATATATATATATTTTAAGTTAATGTATGGCCATTGTTAATTATGAAGTATATTTAAAACAAAAAGAAAACCAAGATTACGCCTGTAAAAAAAGGGATGGTAACATAGGATTGTGTAATGTAATAAAATGGATAAATTACCAAACCTTTCCATCAGTTGATATCCTATTCCCTGTCCCCCAATGTCTGTCTCTTTTTTAATGATCTAATCATGTTGTACTCCTATTTTTTATCTTATTTTTCTATTGGTGTAATATCGTCCATGTCCTTAAATATATTTTCCTTTTTAGCATTTAATGGCTGCTTTATATTCTGTTGCCTGAATATTTAGTATTTAAGTAGTCAGCTTGGCTGGACTCAAAACACAGAATGTAGGCCTAAGCAATTCCTTCTTTGTGTTCATTTCCCATATATTGACCAACTTCAGTGGACCATGAGGCCATAAAAGCACCTCTGGTTTGGATGGTGAGGCCTCTTTCAGCCTTGGAAGGTGGGAGTGAAGGCAGGTGGATCCACTCATGGAAAGACTGAGCAGCCCAATCTCAGGACTAGATCAGGCTTCCCAACATGGGAGCTTGTCCAGGAGATCTCCTGCTCCTGTGTTTGGATCTGGCTTCACTGCAAGAAGTGACTTATTCTACAACGACCTTTGTGTAGTCTGGTGTCCTGGGACTTGGGAGAGACCTTAGATCCATCTTCTATTTTTCCCTAAATTGTGTGTGCAGTAGTGGGGGCTAATTTTAGAAGAATGGAGGAACAAAAAGATTTTGTTAAATTAAGTCATATTGGGAACACTAAAACTTTTTTTCTTCTCTCAGCTCTGGATTCTCTGGAATTTGAATTGTTTTCAATGGAGGAACACCAAGGAGCACTGATCAGGTCTTATATTTCTAAAACCATGACCTGTGTAAGTTGGTTATTCCTGTCTTCTTGCAATATTATGATTTTAGTCTATGTGGGTTTTTTGATTAATTAACCCAAAGCTTCCTACTTAAGAGGGCCTCTTTCAGTTATCTGCTCTACAGTTTGTTCTAAAATAAAAAAAAGTAATAGAAAATAGCTCAGTTTCCTCCTAATGAGTGTTTGTTATCCAGTTTTTTATTTATCATCCAATTTACTCAATCCACTTCTATGCTTAGTCTTCAATCAAAGGCTCTGATAGAGCAGTAAAGGAGTGAAGTCCCGTGAAGGAAATATTTGAGTTTCCTTTATAGGTCTCTGGTTTGATGAGTTAGAGGTGTTGGTCCCATTTAATTACCACAGGTAGACTTTCAAATTCTCCACAGACCTGAATTTTCTAGGCAGATGAGATGGATATTGGTATCAGTTGGTCTTAGTCTTAGTATATGATGGTATCTCATGTTCTTGAGCATTGTAGAATGATTGGAAACATTTGGGTCATGCATCTTTCTAAGGAATTATTGAGAGACAAATATATCTATTTTGTGGTTGAATGTGATCTGATGAATTTGGGTGACATCTATTTGATTATGGCTCCCATCCTTCATCAGTATACAGTTAGAAACAAAAATTTGAGTAACTGATGAAAGATGACAATGAATGAGAATTTATCCTAAGGAGTGTAAATGTGTTAATTTCTAGAATTGATGAAGACCTTTGAAATTTTGTCCAACCAGGTATATAAATGTCAGGAATGGATTAAGTCTGAGATATCTATAATAAAATGGATTGTGACATCCAGAATTTATTTGTCAAAACAAAGAAAAATGTTTATGATGTGTTCTGACAAAGGATGAACTGAATGCCTATAGAAATGTCAACTTTTTTCAAAAGCTTTTACTTAATACAGAAATTTTTATATTCAATATGGGAGGCAAATCCCATCTTCATTTAACTCTGAAGGAAAAATAATTTAGAACCTGGCGTTTTTTTGAGAATTTATACATCATGCAGCTAGCTGACTACATGATTGTGCATTATACTTTATTGAATAGGAAAAAAACTTTAATCTTATCCATTCCCCAGTAGGTCTGAGTTTTTGTGATGGCCCACAACCTACAAAGACTTGTCTGTAGCAATAGGATTCTTCAGGAATATGTAGACATTTGGCTTTGATTTTCTAGTCCATTTGTACTATATCACTCCCTTTCTTTAATTCATTCCTGTAATCTCCTGTCTTTACCATCTTGAAAATGTTTTCCAATTTCATACTACATGGGTTTGCAGTTTCAGGAATTAGTGACATTCAGGGATGTGGCCATAGACTTCTCTCGGCAGGAGTGGGAATACCTGGACCCTATTCAGAGGGACTTGTACAGGGATGTGATGTTGGAGAACTATAGAAACTTGGTCTCATTGGGTAAGTTCATTTGCCACGAGAAATTTAGAATGTGCTCTGTGGTATGTTGACTTTCAACACAGGGAATTTCAAAGCTGTCTTTCAAGATGTAAGCTGAATTTCTTTTTCTTGTTCCCAGAGGGAGGTTTGAGGTCTGTCAGTTTGTGAGTGCCTCTGCCACCAACCATGGTCATTTCCTCTTTTGGTGATGTTCACATCTGCCTCTCGCCCTTTCTGTCATTGCCTCCCTTCCTTACTTCCCATGGGGCTGGACAAAAATTCCTTATATTTATTCCATATATAGCTGTTGTCCAAGAAGCCTTGTTTCCCATTGTGTTCAGGCTGAATATTGCTGTGGATTTGCTGGGTCATCCTCTGATCCACCTGCAGGGCAATAGTTAGATGAAGATTTGTGATTGGCTGTAGCTGTGAGAAGAGCTCTATAACTTCTGTAGTGGTGGACTGGATAAACAATATTCATTTAAAACTGAAGGGTACACATTTCATTTCCTGCAACCAATTTTATATGATTTATGGTCGAAAGTTACAATTCATGAGCATGACATTTATAATTGAATGAATATTTTATAAGTGAATGAGGATGCTTCTTGTTTTCCTCTTAAGGAAATAAAATAATTTTAATTGGCATTCTGTCCCAATTATGATACTCTTCCTGGGAAGCAGGGGGGAGAGGAATATATATACATGCATACAAATTTAATCATCAAATAACCACACAATAATAGTATTATCATACCGATTTTACTTGCCAACATTGGGGAGCAGTGTGTTGAAATGGTTTCCTCAAAGTCACAAGATTGGTAAACATTAGAGGAGAAAGAATTTGTGCACACGCCCTTAGCTCCAATGAGTGTCCTCAAACATTGTTAACCTTTTCAGTCACTTTGTTCAATTTTCTCTTAAGAGGAAGAGTCTATATGAGTTTAAATTAGAATAAAATTTCATCATACCTGCCTGGTTCCTTAAATCATCTCATCCTTCTATTATCTGAAGTCTGTATCATTAACATTTAACCTTGATTTCATGACAAATTTAAGCAAAGCTAAAGATTTTGTGAGTTCTGTTTTTATTTCTGTACCATGTGGCATTTTTTTTTCTTGTAAGCAGGACATTCCATTTCTAAGCCAGATGTGGTTGACTTATTGGAGCAAGGAAAAGAGCCCTGGATGATTTTGAGGGAAGAAACACAAAGACAGTACACAGGTAAGGAGGGCAAGGAAGGCAAAGAGAAGCCATCAGGGCTGGTAGCAGCCTATGTGGTAAGGGGAAGGAATACATCTCTGTGGTATTTGTAAAGCCCTCCAAGGTACCAAGACTTGGTGATGCCAAGAGCATGGGCTTGTGACGTGGGGAGGAAATCAAGGTCTCAACATGAGCTGTAGAAGAAACTTCAACTTTACGCCATTTGCCATTCATCTTCTTTCCTTATATTTCAAACCCATTTTCAGTGACAGGGAATCTCATTTTTCATTCGTGCAATATTTTATCTATACATTGGATTCAACTGTTCTCTATCTCCCCTTTTGTACACACACACATATATCAATGCAGTGATAGTGAACAAGACTTATAAGGTCCCTGCTCTTGTGGAATTTACATTGTACTAGAGTGAGGATAACAGTAAACAGCTAAATAGATAAATAATATTGGGCAATGGAATGATAGAAAGTAAGCAGAAATGGGGCCATTTTAGATAAGGTAGTTGCGGATGACTTTTCTGAGGTGGTAACCTTTGAGAGGGGACCTGACATAAGGGCCCAGGACATGTGTTTGTCTGGGAAGAATGTTCCAACCTAAATGAACAGCTTGGAAGGCTCAGGAGTGGCTGGGGCAGGGAGAAAGGGATGAGGAGACTGGAGGGAAGGGGGCCAGAGAGAGCTTTGTGAGTTTGAGGAGCACCATCGTAGACCAGAATAGAAGGCCTCAGGAGAGAGTAATAAGTAACGCAGCCACAACTGTTAGGAGGAATCAGCTCATATGAGGTTTTATTAGATTTGAATCATTAGGAATAATAAGTATTGGGGCGCCTGGGTGGCTCAGTCATTAAGCGTCTGCCTTTGGCTCAGGTCATGATCCCAGGGTCCTAGGATCGAGCCCTGCGTCGGGCTACCTGCTCAGCGGGAAGCCGGGTTCTCCCTCTCCCACCTGCCCTGCTTGTGTTCCCTCTCTCGCTGTGTCTCTCTCTGTCAAATAAATAAAATCTTTAAAAAAAAAAAAGGAATAATAAGTATTAGAATCAATTATGTTATCTGTTTTTAAATTTTTAATTTTAAACCATTTTTTAAAAAATGTTAGTCAAATACAGAGAGCCGCATTAAGCACATGTCTAGTTCAATTAGTTAAATGCGTTAAACACCCACGTTAGGAATTAAAACTTTTTTTCTTAACTTCTTATTCTGAAATAATTTCAGGTCACAGAAAGGTTTTAATAATAATGCAAAAACTTATTTTATACCTTTCAGCCAGTCTTTCCAAATGAGGAAAACTTTCTAGTCCACCCTGAAGCCCTTCACATGTCCACACCCAATCACAATCTTCTCCCCCTGCTAAGTGTAACCACTCTTCTGATTTTAATGGAAATCAGTTCTTTCCCTTTTTTCTCCCTCCAATGTCTTTATATGCTTTTAAAAAAATTTTTTGTTATGTTAATCACCATACATTACATCATTAGTTTTTGATGTAGTGTTCCATGATTCATTGTTTGTGTATAACACCCAGTGCTCCATGCAGAACGTGCCCTCTTTAATACCCATCACCAGGCTAACCCATCCTCCCACCCCCCTCCCCTCTAGAACCCTGTTTGTTTTTCAGAGTCCATCGTCTCTCATGGTTCGTCTCCCCCTCTGATTTCCCCCCCTTCATTCTTCCCCTCCTGCTATCTTCTTCTTCTTCTTCTTCTTCTTTTTTTTAACATATAACGTATTATTTGTTTCAGAGGTACAGGTCTGTGAGTCAACAGTCTTACACAATTCACAGTGCTCACCATAGCACATACCCTCCCCAGTGTCTATCACCCAGGCCCCATCCCTCCCACCCCCCACCACTCCAGCAACCCTCAGTTTGTTTCCTGAGATTAGGAATTCCTCATATCAGTGAGGTCATATGATACATGTCTTTCTCTGATTGACGTATTTCTCTTTATATGCTTTTAAAATCTTCTTTAATCTCTAAGTTTCCTCTTCATCTCTTTTGTTCTTAACCATTTATTTGCTGAAGGAACATCCTCCATTCTGTTTTGCTGATGCCATTTTGAGATTTACTTAAACTTGTTCTCTGACTTCTCTGTATGCTCTAAAGATTTTATTTATTTATTTGACAGAGAGAGAGACAGCAAGAGAGGGAACACAAGCAGGGGGAGTGGGAGAGGGAGAAGCAGGCTTCCCATGGAGCAGGGAGCCCAATGCGGGGCTCCATCCCAGGGCCCTGGAATCATGACCTGAGCAGAAGGCAGTCGCTTAATGACTGAGCCACCCCGGCACCCCTCTCTGTATCCTCTGAATAAGTAGTGGGATCAAGAAGCATAATGAGATTTAGATTATCTATATATAATGATATTATATCATATAATATATAAATATATACATAAATATTTACATATAATTTAAATATATTTACTATATAAAATTTAAATATATAAATATATTTTAAGATTTAAACATATTAAAATATATATTATATAATATATATTTTGGCAAGACAGCTTTCTGGACAGTCTTGTATACGTAATCTGTTTTCAGTATTGAATGCTGGCTGCCTAAATATCAGACAGAACTGAGCTTATTGCTTACTGTGGTAAAGGAAAACACCACCTATAAAGAGCTTTGGTAGTATTTCAAAGGAGGAAATGCAAGGATGGATGTTATTGACAATTGGAAGTTTGGTTTAAGGCCAGTCTTTCAATGTGATTAGGATTGGGTGAAGATCAAGATACAACAGTGGAAAATTCATGGAAATTAGGTAAGAATTTTGAGGCTTGGGGGCCACCTGGGTGGCTCAGTCGGTTAAACATTTGCCTTCGGTTCAGGGTCCTGGAGTCAAGTCCTGCATCGGGTTCCTTGCTCAGTGGGGAGCCTGCTTCTCCCGCTGCCTGCCACTCCCCCTGCTTATGCTCTCTCTTTCTCTGTCAAATAAATAAATATTTTTTTTTTTTTTTTTTTTTTTAAAGATTTTATTTATTTATTCATGAGAGACAGAGAGAGAGAGAGAGAGGCAGAGGGAGAAACAGGCTCCCAAGGAGCAGGGAGCCCGATGCGGGACTCGATCCCAGGACCCTGAGATCATGACCTGAGCCGAAGGCAGACGCTTAACCATCTGAGCCACCCAGGCGCCCCATAAATATTTTTTTTAAAAAAGAAATACTCTTCAATAAAAACAACAGAATGTACTGTTATACTTTTAATTTTTTACAAACCTGATAGGTGAGAAATGGTATCTCGTTGTTTCAATTTGCATTTTCTCTGTGAGTGAAAATTTTTTTCATATGTTTAAGAGCCAGTTCTCTCTATTTCATGAGTATTGGGGTTGTGTGTCTCCCCCATTTTTCTATCTGGCTTTTTATCATTTGTCCCTCAATTTTTTTTTAAAGATTTTATTTATTTATTTGAGAGACAGCGAGCAAGTGAGAGAGAGCACAAGCAGGGTGAAGGGCAGAGGGAGAAGCAGACTCCCCGCTGAGCAGTGAGCCTGATGGGGGGCTCGATCCCAGAACACTGGGATCATGACCTGAGCCGAAGGCAGCCGCTTAACTAACTGTGCCACCCAGGCGCCCCATCCCTCAATTTTTAAGAGTGTTTTTATATATTAGGAGTATTAGCCTTTTGTCTGAAGTGTATGTTGTAAATATTTTCTCCCAGTTTCTCAATTTTTTTTTGTTATTTTGATTATGGCAGTTTATTTTTTATTTATTTTTTATTTTTTTTAAGATTTTATTTATTTGTCAGAGAGAAAGAGACAGAGAGCACAAGCAGGGAGAGCGACATAGGCAGAGGGAGAAGCAGGCTTCCCGCTGAGCAGGGAGCCCAATGCGGGACTCCATCCCAGGACCCTGGGATCATGACCTGAGCTGAAGGCAGATGCTTAGCCGACTGAGCCACCCAGGCGTCCCATGGCAGTTTATTTTTTAATATAGTCAAATTCATCATTCTTATTATCTCTGAATTTTGTGTCTTGGTTAGAAGCTATCTCAAGGTTAAAGATAAATATACATCTTTTCTTCTATCACATGTATGATTTTATATTTTACATTTAAATCCCTAATCCATTTGGAGTTTATTCTTATGTATAAAGTAAGGTATGGATCTAATGAAATCTTTTCCCACATGGCTACCCCAGTTGTCCCAACACCATTCATTTAAACATCCATCTTTGCTCCCTTCATTTGAAATGCCACCTTCGGGGCACCTGGGTGGCTCAATTGTTAGGTGTCTGCCTTCGGCTCAGGTCATGATCCCAGGGTCCTGGGATCAAGCCCCGCATCGGGCTCCCTGCTCAGCAGGAAGCCTGCTTCTCCCTCTCCCACTCCCCCTGCTTGTGTTTCTTCTCTCACTGTGTCTCTCTGTCAAATAAATAAAATCTTTAAAAAAATGAAATGTCACCTTCATCATATAATAAATTTCCATATATTCTTGGGTCTATTTCTGGGCTTTCTTTTCTATTCTACTTGTGGATCCATGCACCACTAACACATTGCTTTTATTACAGTTATATTGTAGCGCATTTTAATGTTTGTTAAAGCTAGTCACCCCTTTTAGATTTTCATTGTTTTTCTGCCTATTTTTGAATGTTTGTTTTTCCATGTAAACTCTATTATTAACTTTTCTAACTCCATGGAAAGCTTATTGGTATTTTATTTGAATTGCACTAAATTTACAGATTAATTTAGGAAGAACTGAGATCTTTATACTGTTTATTAATTTTCCCTAAATACTTAATCATGTTCTTTACTGTTATAAATTACCTTTTTTCTACCGTTTTGTCCTTTACCTAGTTATGGTTTTCCAGTAGGAAGACTTAATTTTTTCAACAGGTTTATTGATACATAATTTACATAACATAAAATCATTCTTTTTTTTTAAAAAAGATTTTATTCATTTATTTGACACAGAGAGAAAGAGATGAGAGGCAGAGAGCAAGTACAAGCAGGGGAAACAGCAGACAGAGGGAGAGGGAGAAGCCAGGCTCCCCACCAAGCAAGGAGCCCGACGTGGGGCTCGATCCCAGGACCCCGGGACCATGACCCTAGCTGAAGGCAGACACCCAACCGACTGAGCTACCCAGGCACCCCTAAAATCATTCTTTTAAATTGAACAAGTCAGGGGGGCACCTGGGTGGCTCAGTTGGTTGAGCATCCATCCAACTCTTGATACTGGCTCAAGTCATCACTTCTCAGCCTTTTGGCTAAGATCAAGTGATATTAGTTCAAGTCATGATTTCAGCATAGTGATATGGAGCCCTATATAGTGTAGGGCTCCACGCTCAGCAGGGAGTCAGCTCGAGATTCTTTCCCTCTGCCCCTCTCCCTGCTCGTGCACGCTCTCTCTCTCTCAAATAAATGAATGAATAAATCTGAAAAAATAAAGGGAACAAGTCAGTGTTTTTTAATATAATCACAATTTTGTGCAACCATCACCAGTATGTAATTCTGTCACCCCAAAAAGAAATCTGATACTTATTAGTAGTCACTCTCTATACCCTACTCTCAGCCTCTGGTAACCACTAGTCTACTTTCTTTTTTTTTTTTTTTTTAATTTTTTTTTTTTATTATTAGAGAGAGAGATAGCGAGAGCAGGAACACAAGCAGGGGGAGTGGGAGAGGGAGAAGCAGGCTTCCTGCTGAGCAGGGAGCCCGATGTGGGACTCAATCCCGGGACTCTGGGATCATGACCTGAGCCGAAGGCAGACGCTTAACAACTGAGCCACCCAGGCACCCACCACTAGTCTACTTTCTATAGATTTGACTATCAGGAGTATTTTATATACATAGAATCATACAACATGTAGCCTTTTGTGAATGGCTTCTTTCATAGTGTTTTTGAGATTCATCAATATAATATCAACTTCATTCTTTTATTCTGGCTGAATAATATTCTATTATACTCTATGATTTCTTTTGTTGTTTTGATTTTGGTATCATACTTAGGAAATCATTGTGTAATCCAAGGTCTCAAGAATTTACTGTTACGTATTTTTCTAAGAAGTTACTAGTTTTAGCTCTGACATTTAGGCCTTTGATCACTTTGAGTTAATTTTCATGTGTGTTATAAAGTGTAAGGTTCCAACTTCATTCTTTTGTACATGAATATCCACTTATTCCTTCACTGCTGCTAAAAAGACTCCATTGAATTTTGTTGGCTCCCTTTTCAGGAATGAATTGATCATAAATGGAGATTTTATTTCTGGACTCTGAATTATATTCCATTGATCTATGTATCTGTCTTTATGCCAGCACCATACTGTCTTGATTTATTGTAGCAGTGTAGTAAGTTCTGAAATCAGGAAGTGTGAGTACTGTACTTTCTTCTTCTCTTTTTTTTCCTTCAAGATTATTTTGGCTGTTTGGAGTCTCCTATATTTCCATATGATCATTTTCAGCAACAAAAGCAGTTGACATTTTGATATGGATTGCATTGCATCTGTTGATCAGTTTGCGGAACATCACAATCTTAACAGCATTGTCTTTCATGAACCTGAGAGGTCTCTCCTTTTATTTAGGTATTTAATGTCTTTCCACAATATTTTGAAATTGTCAGTGTATAGATCTTAGCTTCTTTTTTCAATTTATTCCTACATATTTTATTCTTTTTGGTATGATTGTAAATGGCATTTCTTTCTTAATTTTGGTTTTAGATTGGTACCCTTGATTTTAGTAAGTTGACTTTATATCCTGATATACTATTACACCATCTATGATATAGTGATAATCTTATTTTTTTTGATAATTTTATTTCTTCTTTACCTCCTTTTCTACCTCTGATTTATCTTGTCTAATTGAATGGCTAATATCTTTAGTACAGTCTTGAATAGTTGCAGAGACAGTCGGCTTCCTTGATTTGTTCTTGATCTTGGCAGAAATGCCTGTAGTGTTTCCCGACCTAACAAACCGGCTTTAGAACTAAGGATGTAAAATTAGGGTAGGGACGCCTGGGTGGCTCAGTCAGTTAAGCGTCTGCCTTCAGCCCAGGTCATGATCCCAGGGTTCTGGGATCGAGTCCCGAATTGGGCTCCTTGCTCAGCAGGGAGCCTGCTTCTCCCTCTGTCTGCAGCTTCCCCTGCTTGTGCTCTCTCTCTCTGACAAATAAATAAAATCTTTTAAAAAAATAGTAAAATTAGGGGTGCCTAGCTGGCTCAATTGGTAGAGCACACAACTCTTGATCTCAGGTTCAAGCCCCATGTTGGGCATGGAGCCTGCTTAAAAAAAAAAAAAAGTAAAATTCAACACTATTGAAAGAGCCTCACAATGAAAATGACATTTACATAGATCACCAACTGATAAGATTTTGCCATATCTTCTTTATTTCTCTCTATACCACATTTATTGAGGTATTTGAAGGCATGTCTTAGGTATCATGACTTGACCCATGAATCATTCACCAAACATCTCCTAAGAATAAGGGTGTGTTTTCTTATTTTTTAAAAAGTTTATGTATGTATGTATGTATGTGTGTATGTAATCTCTACACCCAATGGGGCTCAAACTCACAACCCAGAATCAAGAGTTGCATGCTCTTTTGACGGAGCCAGCTAGGCTCCCCAAGGGTGTGTTTTTGGGGCACCTGGGTGGTGCAGTCCATTGAGTGTCAGACTCTTGATTTCAGCTCAGGTCATGGTCTCGGGGTCCTGAGATCAAGCTCCGAGTCGGGCTCTGCGCTCAGTGCAGAGTTTGATTATCCCTCTCCCTCTCCCTGCTTGCTCTTGCTCTCTCTCAAATAAATAAAATCTTTTTTTTTAAAAGTGTGTTTTTAAAGGTTTATATAATATTTTTCACAGAGAAGAGGTTCTGTTTTACATAATTGCTAAGATTTTTCTCAGGAATTATTCTTTCTACATTTATTGACATAATCATATGATTTTTTTTCTCCATTGTTCTCTTTCTATGTCGAATTCTATTTATTGACTGACTGAATTCTGAAGTCTAGTTCTGGTCATGGTGTGTTGATATATTATCCCTTTTCAATATTATTAGATTGGAATTTTTAATATTTTATTTAGGTTTCATGAATGAGATTAGCCTGTAACCTTCCTTTTTTATTATCCTTTTTAAGGTTGGATATAACAGTTACATTGGCTTTATGAATATGTTGAGGAGAATGTATGCTTTCTCCCCACTTTCAGAGTGTTTGAAGAAATATGCCAGAAAAACCATCTGGGCCTTCAGTTACCATTGTAGTTTTGGTTTTTTGGGGTTTTTTTTTGAGACAGAGGCGGGGAAGGGAGGGGCAGAGGGAGAGGGAGAAAGAGAATCTCAAGCAGGCTCCACACCTAGCGTGTGAGCCCCACACAGAGCTCAGTCTCACAACCCTGAGATCATGACCTGAGCTGAAATAAGAGTCACTTTTTTTTTTTTTTAAGATTTTATTTATTTATTTGACAGAGAGAGACACAGCGAGAGAGGGAACACAAGCAGGGGGAGTGGGAGAGGGAGAAGCAGGCTTCCCGCCGAGCAGGAAGCCTGATGGGGGGCTCCATCCCAGGACCCTGGGATCATGACCTGAGCCGAAGGCAGACGCTTAATGACTGAGCCACCCAGGCGCCCAGTCACTTTTTTTTTAAGATTTTATTGATTTAGGGGCGCCTGGGTGGCTCAGTTGGTTAAGCGACTGCCTTCGGCTCAGGTCATGATCCTGGAGTCCCGGGATCGAGTCCCGCATCGGGCTCCCTGCTCGGCAGGGAGTCTGCTTCTCCCTCTGACCCTCCCCCCTCTCATGTGCTCTCTCTCTCCTCTCATCCTCTCTCTCAAATAAATAAATAAAATCTTTAAAAAAAAAAAAAGATTTTATTGATTTATTTCAGGGAGAGAAAGAGAGAGAACACAAGCAGGGGGAGGGGTGGAGGGACAACCGGACTCCCCACTGAGTGGGGAGCCCAAGTGGGGCTCAAACCCAGACCCCAAGATCGTGACCTGAGCTGAAGTCAGACACTTAACTGACTGAGCCACCCAGGCACCCCTGTAGTGTTTTTTTTAAACTTACTTGGTTTGGGGCGCCTGGCTGGCTCAGTCAGTAGAGCATGTGACTCTTGACCTCAGGGTCATGGATTTGAGCCCCACGTTGGGGATAGAGATTACTTAAAAAACAAAATTTTTAAAATATTAAAACTCACTCAGATTATGTAATGCTAGAATTTTGAAGTTTTCTGTCTGTTGATTTTGTAGAGGCTGTTTTGTAGAGATGTATGTGTTTCATCCAGGTTATTAACAAATGGCGTTTTCTCATGATGTCATTTTACTCCGTTTGTGAGGTGTAGATGGCCCAAAAGTGAGGTCCCTGTTAGCTGGAATTCCTGCATTGAATATTGTTGCTGTCTCCTTTTACTTTTATTAGTTTTGAGAGAATCACATTAGTAACATTGCTTTAAAATACAATATTTGGCATTGTGGATCTTCTGTGTTATTTGTGGGCACTATCTTTTAAAAGTACTTTTATCTTTCTAATCTGTTTTCATTTTGTTGCTCTTTTTCTAGCTTCTTACAATAAATGTTTAGATCGTCAATTTTCAGGTTTTCTTTTCTCATATGCATTTAAATCTGTTACATAAATTTTTTCTACTTTAACTACATTAGATATAAATGGATGCAGATGTTATAATTTGGTTCAAAATAATTTCTCTATGGAAATTTAGAAAATACTGTTAGATTCACTATTTTCTTTCTTTCTCCCAGCTTTTTGTCTTTAAAAATTACCAAGCCAAATGATAATATTAAAAATACATATGTAGTTAATTACCCTTCACATAGATTTAACTTTGGTTATTAACATTTTGCCTTTTTCTCTCTATATATGCACCTTCCTTCTTGGCTCACTTGATGGTAAGTAGCAGTTAATCATTAAATTTCACCTCTCAAACACTTCTGTGTGCCTCTCCTAAGAATAAAGGCTTTCTTCTATATAGTCACACTATTTTTTTTTTTTTTAAGATTTTATTTATTTGACAGAGAGAGCACAAGCAGAGGGAGAGGGAGAAGCAGGCTCCCCACAGAGCAGGGAGCCTGATGCGGGACTCTATCCCAAGACCCTGAGATCATGACCTGAGCCGAAGGCAGCCGCTTAACCGACTGAGCCACCCAGGCGTCCCTATAGTCACACTATTATTATCATAGCAATTCAGCCTTACCATCTAATATAGAGTCCATATTTAAATTTTTGAACTTTTTCCAAAAAACGCCATTTGTAAGATTTATTTCCAGGATTCATTCCAGATTCATACACTGCACTGCATTTGGGTGTTAGGATTTTTATCTTACTGTTATCCTGCCTTTTTTTTCACTTTGCGTTTGGTTATTTTGTAGTGTCCAGTTTCGTTTTCTTATGGAATGTCTGCGTTCTAGGTTTGAAGCTTTCTTCTTATAATTAGAATAAGGTTAAACATTTTTGCCCAGAATACTACAGAGGTGGTGTGTGATTATTTTTTTTAGTAAACTTTATTTTAGATTGATTCTAGATTTATGGAAAATTACTAAGATAATAGAGAGACTTCCTGTCTATACCTCTCCTGATTTCTACCATTGTTAACATCTTACATCATTAAGATGCATTTGTCAAAACTAAGAAAATAACATTGGTATTAACTAAACTCTTGGCTTCATTTGTATATTTCACAGGTTTTTCCATTAATGTCATTTTCTCTTCCAGGATCCTTCCAGTCAGGGTAGCACATTGCATTAATTTGTCATGTCTCCCAGTGTCTCCTGGTTTGTGACAGTTTTTCATTTTTCCTTGTCTTTCTGGAATTTCCCTGCCAGGTATCCTTCAGAATACCCCATAATCTGGGTCTTGTTTTTCTCATGATTAGACTGGAGATAGGGGTTTTTTAGAAAGACTGCAACAGAAATGAAATGTCCTTTTCATCACATCATATGAGGGGTACATGATACCCATGTGACGTCACTGGTGATGTTAACTTTTCTCCACTCCGAAGTTACTATTTTTCCTTTTCCATACTCCACTCTTTATTTTTACTTTTTTAAGATTTTGTTTATTTATTTGACAGAGAGAGACACAGTGAGAGAAGGAACACAAGCAGGGGGAGTGGGAGAGGGAGAAGCAGGCTTCCCGCTGAGTAGGGAGCCCAATGTGGGGCTTGATCCCAGGACTTTGGGATCATGACCTGAGCCGAAGGCAGACGCTTAATGACTGGGCCACCCAGGCGCCCCTCATACTCCATTCTTTAGAAGCAGCTCACTAAGTGTAGCTCATCCTGTGGGTAGGGGTGCAGGATTGGGGATTAAGCTTCTGTAGGGTAGAAAATCTATATATTTTATCTGAAATTCTGTATAAAAGATTTGTCTCCTCCCCCTTTATTTCAGTGTGGACTCATTCATATTTATTTTATACTTGGAGTTCTAATTACATGTTATGATCTTTATTTTGCTTTGGACACTGATAGCTCTTTTGGATTGGTTCCTGTGTCCATTAATATCCCTATCCTTTTGGTTTTTGAGGATTTCTTTCCTGATACGATTTTCAGATTCATTTTGTTTTTTCCCCTTCCCTGGTCCTAGAATCAGCCATTTCTCCTAAGAGCCCTGGTTCCTTTTATTGGAAAATAGTATTTAGAAACCAACATCGGGGTGCTAGGTATACTCATTTCTGTTGGTATGCCACTGCCTCTGGGCTCTCTACACTACCTAACCAGGCAATAAATGTGTGTATACATGTATATGGACATGTAACTGTAATTGTTTTAGTATCTATCTGTCTATATCTACATGAAGCTAAACATGAGCTCATACTGATGTCTCCAACTCCCATCCCATATTTCAGGGTGCATTCTAGCCTTCTTGTCCTGTTTATCTGTTACTTTTTTTCTCAGACAGTGAGAAAACTGGCTCCCACCATCCATCATCCATCCCCACGAGAAACAAATTTACTAACTTGGTAGTGCTTATGTGCAGTTCCTTTTGTCTTTAACTTTCAGTCAAAACATTGTTGTTTAAGGTTTGTAATTATTATATCATAGGGTACAGTTTGTATAGTGTATTGATCAACTACAAGCACTTTTTAATTTCCCAATATATGTTGATAATCTAGTTGGTTTTGTCATATTGATTTCTAGCATAACCTGTGATCGGGCAACATAATCTGTATGATTTTGATCCTTTGAAATTTGTTGAGACTTGCTTTGTAGCCCAGTTTCTGGTCTATTTTTTTTTTTTTAAGATTTTGTTTATTTATTTGAGAGAGAGAGAATGAGAGAGAGAGAGCACATGAGAGGGGGGAGGGTCAGAGGGAGAAGCAGACTCTCTGCCGAGCAGGGAGCCCGATGCGGGACTCGATCCAGGGACTCCGGGATCATGACCTGAGCCGAAGGCAGTCGCTTAACCAACTGAGCCACCCAGGCGCCCTATGGTCTATTTCTATAAGTAATTTGTCTGTGACTGAAAAGGAACTGAATTCTGCAATATTTGGCTTATAGCCACAAAGTTCTAGATCCTTTATTAAATGTTTATTATTAAACATTAGTATTTATTTTTTTATTAAATGTTCCACTCAGACTTTGGATTGTGTCGATATTTGGTTTATTTCATGCTGTGTTAATAGATGAACACAAAATTAATAACCCTTATTAAACAATCTTCCATGTGCTTTGTAGAAAATTAGAAAATAGAGACAGGTAAGATTTTTTTTAAATATTAAAATATCTTGGGGCGCCTGGGTGGCTCAGTTGTTAAGTGTCTGCCTTCGGTTCAGGTCATGATCCCAGGGTCCTGGGATCGAGCCCCGCATCGGGCTCCCTGCTCAGTGGGAAGCCTTCTTCTCCCTCTCCTACTCCCCCTGCTTGTGTTCCCTCTCTTGCTGTCTCTCTCTCTCTGTCAAATAAATAAATAAAATCTTTAAAATAAATAAATAAATATTAAAATATCTTATTCCTACCACTATAACACCTTAGTGGATATAGTACACACACGCCTCTACATGTTTTTCTTTTTACCAAAGGGACACCATAGTCTTACTGTTTTATAACCTGATTTCTTTATCAGTGATTTTTCTACTTACTGTTTCTATGACATTTTTATTTTATTGCATCTTCAAAACCCAAATTCTATTCCTATTACTCCATTTGGCCCAATTTGATTTGTTCAAATCAGTATCCCAATGCAAGACTGTGCATTCCATCTGGTTATTATACACTGAAATCCCTCTTAATTTAACACATTCCCTTTATTTATGATACTAACACTTTGAAGAGACAAGGCCACTTAAATTGCACAATTTGCCATCTTTTGAACTTATCTCAATACTGTCCATGATACAATTTGTTTATTCTCTACTCTGTATTTTTGTAGATTGGAAATTATTTTCTGTCCTGAGAGATTCACATTAAATATTTTTGGCTGAAGTACATCACATAGGTGATTATGTGTATTCTATCAAGAGACACATGTATTGAATTGCACTGTTAGTTTTGGAATGTTAAAACTCGATTAAGCTAACAGTTTGATTCCTCCATTATCTATCTTTCATTTACTTAATATGTTTAATCAACATAATCATTTTTTCTTTTTTTTTCACAATATTGGCCAAACACAAGTTAATACTCAGAAGCATGTGTTTTTTAACAAAAACATATATCTTTTAAATTTTCCTTACGTGTTTGGCCCAAGATTTGTGAGAATTATCTTGTATCTTCCCTGTCCCGTTCTTGGAATTAAACATTTCTTTAAGGGTTCCCTGATCATCATAGTAGGTATTTAGAGATGACAATGTAAATGATCAGGGTGCTTATTGCTACTAGCCTTTTTGACATTTTTTCTATTTCCTGAAAATTAACCTGTTTCAGATTTTTGTCCTTTGCAGGATTGATTTTGATCAATATTTTCTTATGTTTGTCTTTCACTTTTATAATATCTTAATTTTTTGTTTGTTCTCCCCCTCTTTTCTTGATTAGTTTAGCTAGTGTACATTCATATGTTGATTTTTTTTTCCCAAGAGATACCTTTCTGTTTTTCTGTTTTGTTTTTTGGGTTTTTTTGTTTTCTTAGAGAGTGGGGGTGGAGGAAAAGGGAGCGGGAGGGAGAATTTTAAGCAGGCTTCATGCCCAGCTCCGAGCCCAACACAGGGCTTGATCTTAAAACCCTGAGATTATGACCTGAGCCAAAATCCAGAGTTGGACGCTAACCAGCTGAGCCACCCAGGCCACCCTCAAGAGATATCTTTTTTAATTTATGTGTTGATTTTCTTTTTCTGAACTCATTACATTCTGGGTTTTTTTGGTTTTTTTTAAGATTTTATTTATTTATTTGACAGAGAGACAGCAAGAGAGGGAACACAAGCAGGGGGAGTGGAGGAGGGAGAAGCAGGCTTCCCACCGAGCAGGGAGCCCAATGCGGGGCTCGATCCCAGGACCCCGGGATCATGACCTGAGCCGAAGGCAGACACTTAACGACTGAGCCACCCAGGTGCCCCTACATTCTGGGTTTTTTATCTTTATACTTTCTGCTTTCCTTTGGCTTACTTTGATGTTTTTTCTAAACATTTTCATAAATTGTTTATTTAATTTGTGTTGAGGTGACAACTTTTCTCTGGGCACTATGGTTAAATATTGTACCTTCTGAAATGTAGTATTTTCATTTTTTGTCTGGTTATATTTCTCTAGTTTCACTGTTTATTTCCTCAGTATAATAAAGATACTGACTCTGTTTTTGATTTTTGACTGCTGACAGCTTTCAAGCCCCATGTCTCTACCCGACTTTTGGGCAAGCAGATAAAAAGCCTGAGAGCTGCCTACTTTGGTGCCTGTGGAAAGTTCAAACCATGCAAACCTCATGCCCAGGAAACCTTAGCCCTGCCCCACACCCTAACTACCAAAAAAAACCCCCAAGTCATTCTCTTCCAAATCTCTCAAGTCCTCTTCAGACCTATTTGGGAATCACTCTGCTCTTTCTAGGAAGCCTTGTTATACAAGTAATAAATCTTTTCACATCTTCCTGATGTATATGTGTCATCATTAGTCTTGACGTCCAAGTCAAAGTTTGTGTGGGTATCCAATCTGCCTCTGCTGGTGCATTTAATTAGCAGAGAGCCTTTTTTAGATGAAGTGCTTTTTGTTTTCTAATGTTGCTGTTATTTTCAGTGTTATTTTTTGAGGTCAGAGAATGTATCATGTCACCTGTTACACACATCCCCCAATTGAGTCATATACTCTTTGCCCTTGACTCATACCTCCCCTCATTCTGCAGTGATACTCCTGAGTCTTTTCCTGAATCTGGATTGCCATCTTCCAGCTTATAGCTGATATTTCCTTTTAACAGTCCCAGGCACTCTGGTATCCCAGGACTTTACCCCACATTTTAATTTCTTGATTCTCTCCAGCATCTCCAAATGGAAGGAATTTCTTATTTCATTCAAGTACATATCTGTGATTGTCTGAAAAGGCATCACAATACTGGGAAGTACAAGGATGGCTGGCCTTGAAAATAAAGAAAAGGAAGAAAGGATATGAAAAAGGATATGAACCAACACAGAGTTAGCATATTTAGAATGGAGAAGGAATAATAAAACTCAACTGAAGATAAGTAAGAACAATTATTTAGCACCTTGATATATCAGAACCTTATAATTCAGTGATGAAAAAAAAGAGGGACTGGGTGCCTGGGTGGCTCAGTCAGTTAAGCATCTGCCTTTGGCTTAGGTCATGATCCCAGGGTCCTGGGATTGAGTCCTGCGTCAGGCTCCCCGCTCAGCGGGGAGTCTGCTTCTCCCCCTGCCTCTGCCTGCCACTCTGCCTACTTGTGCTCTCTCTATCTCTCTGTCAAAGAAATAAATAAATTCTTAAAAAAAAAAAAAGAAGGATTGTAGAGTTTGCTCTTGGGGAAGTTTAGGGAAATGTAAGTAGAATATCAAATAAGGAAACTAATGATACCATAATTGGAAACAAAGGGATGGTGGAAGTAATGAAGTGCTAGAACATAAAAAGAGAGACATGGATATGCTAGAGTTAGCAGGTGCAGCCTTTCTAAGGGATAGGACATTTATCCTGAGACTAAAGGATGAGAAGGATCAGCTTACAAAGTGCCCAGGTCCAAGGAGTCTTGTCATACGAAACAGTCTTTGGAAAGCATCAAGTGAAAGAGAAGATTGTACCATATCCTAAGTGCTGAAAAGAGAATGTGAAAGGGGGCACCTCAGTGGCTCAGATGGTTAAGGGTCTGCCTTCGGCTCAGGTCATGATCCGGGGTTCTGGGATGGAATCCCACATCAAGCTCCCTGCTCAGCGGGGAGCCTGCTTCTCCCTCTCCCTCTACTGTTCCCCCTGCTTGTGCTCGCGCTCTCTCTGTCAAATAAAATCTTTTTTAAAAAAAGACTGTGAAAGGAGATGGGGCAAAGGAGTCGGTGTTTGGACATTCCAAGAGTAAAGAGAAACACTAGAGAAACTTAGGATAAATTCTTAACCTTTGATCTGCATTTAAATCAGTGGTAGAAAGATTCAAAATAAAGATGCCAAGGTTTTTTCCCTCTTAATTCTAACTTAGTTGGTCTCTGACAGAACCAGGATATCAGATTTATAACAAGCTTGCCGAAGATTCTGGCCCACACCTAAATTTCAGTAACTTCACTATCTCACATAATTTCACATACATCTCTGAACTCTTGGCCTTTCAAAAATTTCATAACCATATTTTACAATTCAATAAGCCCTTCATTTATTATGATTGTTGGTTCGTATTTCTGTCGTAGAAGTTCCATGTTCTCTAGTATAAGAAATACAAATATTTTTTTGTTTTCTTCTTTTGTTTCAGATTTGGATTTACATTGTGAGGTAATCAGCTATGTAGAAATGCCCACTTATGAGAAAGATATATCTTCTGCACAACATCAGAGCACATACAACAGCGAGAAACTCTATGAATGTAAGAAATGTCAGAAGAAATTTAGTAGTGGCTATCAATTTATTCTACATCACAGGTTTCATATTGGTGGAAGACCCTATGAATGCAAGGACTGTGGGAAGAACTTTCGTAGTGGCTATCAACTTACCCTACATCAGAGATTTCATACTGGTGAGAAACCCTATGAATGTACAGAATGCGGGAAGAACTTTAAAAGTGGTTATCAACTTACTGTACATCAGAGATTTCATACTGGTGAGAAAACCTATGAATGTAGGGAATGTGGGAAGGCCTTTATTTATGCCTCACACATTGTTCAGCATGAGAGAATCCACACTGGAGGGAGGCCTTATGAATGTCAGGAATGTGGGAAGGCCTTTAGTCAAGGTGGACACCTTAGAATTCATCAAAGAATTCATACCGGTGAGAAACCCTATAAATGTCAAGAATGTGGGAAGGCTTTTAGTAGGCGCTCAAACCTTGTTGAACATGGGCAAATCCATACCGATGAGAAACCTTATGTATGTGAGAAATGTGGGAAGGCCTTTAAAAGAGGTCATCAGCTTACTGTACATCAGAGTGTTCATACTGGTAAAAAACCATATGAATGTAAAGAATGTGGGAAGGGCTATACCACTGCCTCATACCTTATTCTACATCAGAGAATTCATAAAGGCGGGAAACCATATGAATGTAAGGAATGTAAGAAAACCTTTACCTTGTATAGAAATCTTACTCGACATCAGCGTATTCACACCGGTGAGAAACTTTTTGAATGTAGGCAGTGTGGGAAGGCCTATAGTACTGCCTCAAAACTTTTTCAACATCAGAAAACTCACACTGGTGAGAAGCCCTATGAATGTAAGGAATGTGGAAAGGCTTTTAGCTTATATGGATACCTTCATCAACATCAGAAAATTCATACTGGTGTGAAACACTTTGAATGTAAGGAGTGTAAAAAAACCTTTACTTTATATAGAAATCTTACTCGACATCAGAGTATTCATACTGGTAAGAAACTTTTTGAATGTAAAGAATGTGGGAAGGCCTATAGTACTGCCTCAAATCTTGTTCAACATCAGAAAACTCATACTGGTGAGAAACCCTATGAATGTAAAGAGTGTGGAAAGACCTTTAGCTTGCATGGATATCTTAGTCAACATCAGAAAATCCATACTGGTGTGAAACCCTATGAGTGTAAGATATGTAGGAAAACCTTTACTTTCTATAGAAACCTTACCCTACACCAGAGTATTCATACTGACGAGAAACCTTTTAAATGTAAGGAATGTGGGAAGACCTTTAGACGTAGTTCACACCTTACCGCACATCAGAGTATTCATGCTGATAAGAAACCCTATGAATGTAAGAAATGTGGGAAGTCCTTTAAAATGTATGGATATCTTACACAACATCAGAAAATTCATACTGGTGGGAAACCCTATGACTGTAAGGAATGTGGGAAGGCCTTTAGTCGTGCTTCAAACCTTGTTCAACATGAGAGAATTCATACTGGTGAAAAACCCTATGTGTGTAAAAAGTGTGGGAAAGCCTTCAGATATGGTTCAGCCCTTAAAGTACATCAGGGAATGCATTCTAAGAACATAGGAATGTGACAATGCCTTTAGGCATGGCCCAGACTTTTTTAACATCAGGCAGTTCACACTGGTGAGAAATTATTGAATATTAGTCTTTATAGGTATGTCTTCACCAGGTGAGAGAATTCATAATGTAGTTCTTATCACTTTATGAAGATTTCAGTGTCACTCCCCTTTTAATGGAATGTTTGACTTTAAACAATAGCAAATTAAACCCTGAATAGCCAAAGCAATCTTGAAAAAGAAGAATAAAACTGGAAGTATCATGATCCCAGACTTCAAGATATACTACAAAGCTGTAGTAATCAAAACAGTGTGGTACTGGCATAAAAATAGGCAAACGGACCAATGTTACAGAATACAGAGCCCAGAAATAAACCCATAGCTATATGGTCAATTAATCTTCAACAGAGGAGCCAAAAACATGCAATGGGAAAAAGTCTCTTCAACAAATGATGTTGGGAAAACAGGACCACTTTCTTACACCAGACACTAAAAATAAACTCAAAATGGATTAAAGACTTAAATGTGAGACCCAAAACCGTAAAAATCCTAGAAGAAAGCACAGGCAGTAATTTCTCTGACATCGGCCATAGCAACATTTTTCTAGATAGGTCCCCTGAGGGAAGGGAAACAAAAGCAAAAATAAACTACTGGGACTACATCAAAATAAAAAGCTTCTGCACAGCAAAGGAAACAACCTACAGAATTGGAGAATATATTTGCAAAGGACAAATCCAATAAAGGGTTAGCATCCAAAAAATATAAAAAACTTACACAACTCAACACCAAAAAAAAATCCAATTTAAAAATGGGCAGAAGACATGAACAAACCTTTCTCCAAAGAAGACATGAGATGGCCAACAGACACATAAAAAGATGCTCAACATCACTCATCATCAGGAAAATGCAAATCAAAACCACAATGAGATATCACCTCACACCTGTCAGAATGGCTAAAATTAACAACACAAGAAACAGTGTTGGCAAGAATGTGGAGAAAAAGGAACCCTCTTGCACTGTTGGTGGGAATGCAAACTGGTGCAGCCACTGGAAAAAAAAAAAAACCAGTATGGAGGTTCCTGAAAAAATTAAAAATAGAATTATCACAGGATCCAGTAATTCCACTACTGGATATTTACCGAAAGGATACAACAACACTAATTTGAAAAGGTGTATGCACCCTATATTTATTGTAGCATTATTTCCAATAGCCGAATTATGGAAGCAGCCCAAGTGCCCATCAATAAATGAATGGATAAAGATGTGAAATATATATATATATATTTGCCATAAAAAAAATGAAATCTTGCTGTTTGCAATGACGTGGATTGAGCTAGAGGGTATAATGCTAAGTGAAATAAGTCAGGCAGAGAAAGACAAATACCATATGATTTCACTCATACGTGGAATTTAGGAAACAAAACAAATGAACAAAGAAAAAATAGACAAACCAAAAAAAAAAAGACTCTTAACTATAGAAAACGAACTGATGGTTACCACTCTGGGGGCTGGGGGGATGAGGGAAATAGGTGAAGGGGATTAAGAGAACACTTATCATGATGAGCACTGAGTAATGTATAGAATTGTTGAATCACTATATTGTACACCTGAAGCTAATATAACACTGTATGTTGACTGTACTGGAATTAAACTTTTAAAAAAAATAATGACAAATTAAGACAAAAAAATGGGAACCTCAATTTTTTCATGCCTACAACGTGCATGGAATTTTCAATTAAGTTTGTTAGTTTAGGGGTGCCTGGGTGGCTCAGTCAGTTAAGCATCTGCCTTCGGCTCAGGTCATGATCCCAGGGTCCTGGGATTGAGCCCCACGTCAGGCTCTCTGCTCAGCCGGAAGTCTCGAGACTTCCGGCTGAGCAGAGAGGACTTCTCCCTCTCCCTCTGTCGCTCCCCCTGCTTGTGCACTCTCACTCACTCTCTCTGTCAAATAAATAAAATAAAATCTTTTTTAAAATTTTGTTAATTTAATGAATGGCTAAAAGCCTTCCATAATAATCAGTGGCTGTGTTACAAATTACCCCAAATCTTAATGGCTCATCACAACAGCTCTCACAGTTTCTGTGGGTCAGAATTCAGGAGTAACTTGGCTGAGTACTTCTGGATTGGGTTTTTCATGAGATTTCAGTCATCTGAAGGATCGGGTCCAGGTGGCTCATTCACATTGGCTTCTGGCACAGAGAAAGAGTGTCAGGAGAAAGCCATCCTCATCCACAGTGGACCTGATTTACATGAGGAAATCCTGGTCTGCCTTCAGCTCAGGTCATGATCCCAGGGCCTTGGGATCGAGCTCCGCATCGGGCTCCCTGCTCCTCAGGAAGCCTGCTTCTCCCTCTCCCACTCCCCCTGCTTGTGTTCCCTCTCTCTCTGTCAAATAAATAAATAAAATCTTTAAAAACAAAACAAAACAACCGACAAAAAAAAAACCCAATTTATACTCAGAGGACCAGTGGTTGTGTTTTAAGAAATATATCCACAAATTCTTTGAAACTGCACCCTTCAAAACTGAAGCCTCTCTCTTGCTGCATTCCAGGCCACCTGAAAATCTGAGTAAGTATGTCTGCTTCTCACAGTTTCTGTGGATCAGGAATTTGGGAGCAGATATGTGAAGGAGTTCTGGCGCCAGGTATCTCATGGATTGAAGATCTCAAAGAGATTGATGGGGGTTGGAGGATCTGCTTTCGAAGATGGCTTCATTTTGTGGCTGATAAGTTCATCCCGGCAAGTTATTTCCTCTCCAGGGGGACCTTTCCATGTGCTGCTTGAGTGTCCTTGTGACAGGATAATTGGCTTTTTTCAGAAGTGATCCTATAATCTAGCCTTGGCAATCACTTCTGCCTCATCCTCCTGATTAGCAGTAAGTAGGTCAAGTCCAGCCCACATTCACCAGTCGTCCTTCCATATTAATCTTGTCTGCTCCAAAATTATGTTAACTTTCTTTTATAAGTATTTAACTGGTATATAATTTTTATCATCTTTTTCATTGCCACTTTCTCCTTAAGCTTTAGATGTGACCCTTTTAACACCTACACCCAGATTTTTATTTTTATTTATTTTTTTAAAGATTATATTTTTTAAGTAATCTCCACACCCAAAGTGGGGCTTGAACTCACAACCCCAAGATCAAGAGTAGCACGCTCCACCTACTGAGCCAGCGAGGTGCCCCTATTTTAATTTTTTTTAATTAATTTTTTTTTGATGCAGTGTTCCATGATTCACTGTTTGCGTATAACACCCAGTGCTCCATTCAATACGTGCCCTCTTTAATACCCATCATCAGGCTAACCCATTCCCCAACCCTTAATTTTTTTTAACAGGAGGAAAAAAACCCAAAGTTTTATTTTGTGCAGTGGAGGCTCAATAATGAAATTGAGACCTCCTTAATTTTTAAATTGATGTTTAATGGAATTAATCCATTTAATTTACCAATGATTATTGACAAACATGAATCATTTTTAGTTGCCTAATGTTCTTTCTGTTTTTCTCAATTTCTTGTCTTCTTTCACATTTACCTATTCTTTCTTGATCCATTTTTTTTTCTTTTATCACTTCAGAAAATTTTTACTCTTGTTTGATTCTGCAGGCTGTTAATATAGAAATATAACAAGCATTTTAACTTAAGAAAGTCCAAATTTAATTAATACTTACAGTTTTCCACAACCTGACATTTGTTAGAATTCTTCAATTTCAGGGACACCTGGCTGGGCCATGTGGTTAAGCTGGACTTTTGATTTTGGCTCAGGTCATGATCTCAGTGTCCTGAGATGAGCCCCAAGTGGGGCTCCTCACTGGGTGTGGAGCCTACTTAAGATTCTCTCTCCCTTACCCCCTACCCCTCTCATCCTGTACCCGCGTGTGTATTCTCTCTCTCTAAAAAAAAAAAGCTTCAAATTCAACCTGGCACCTCCACCTACTGCCAGGTGGTGGCTGTCGGTATAAAAGGCACCCTATCGATGGTTGTAAGGCCCTTTCGGCTCCCCAACCAGATGTCACCCCAACCCGGATCTGGGCAAGCTTGTGCAGGGGAGAGGAAAAGGCAAGGATGATGGCTTCAGGTAAGCAGTAGATGCTGCCATCAGCTTGGTGTTGGACCACATCAGCTCGTGTCTGGACCTCCTGGAAGAGAACCTCTACCTCCATGTCTGTCTCCAGGAGCTGCCTGAGTCCAACTGGCAGACATGCCTTGAGTTCCAGCCCAGCTCGGGGAGGCCCCTAGGCTCTGCTAGCCCCCAGCCAGGCCCCAACCCTTCCTCTCTGGGCTAGGCTTTGGCCCTGGGCACTCAGCACCTGACTTAGATACCTTTTCAGGGTCAAACCTACAGGTCCTCTGGTAGGTCTGCCTGCCTGGGCCACCCTTCTGGTACTCCCCTTGGCATGCCTGGGCCAGCCCCCACCACATGGCGTCCCCTCCTGGGGCCAGGTGTGAGCCTGCAACCCACCCACCTTGCCTGCCTGTCTAATTCCTGGGCACTCCCCACTCTGCACAGGCCTTGAGTGTCTACATTAAGCAGATCTCAAACACCAATGAATTAAAAAATAAAAAAAAGTTTCCACTTCAATCCTCCCTTAAAAGTTGCTATTATGGGGCACCTGGGTGGCTCAGTTGGTTAAGCGACTGCCTTCGGCTCAGGTCGTGATCCTGGAGTCCCGGGATCGAGTCCCACATCGGGCTCCCTGCTCAGTGGGGAGCCTGCTTCTCCCTCTGACCCTCCCCCCTCTCATGTGCTCTCTCATTCTCTCTCTCTCTCTCAAATAAATAAATAAAATCTTTAAAAAAAAGTTGCTATTATGTAGTTCCTTGATACTTTTTCCTTTAATTTTTTTTCAGGTTTTTTTTTTTTTAAGATTTTTATTTATTCATTTGAGAGAAAGAAAACATGAGTGGAGGGGAGAGGCAGAGGGAGAAGGAGAAACAGACTCCCCACTGAGCAGGGAGCCTGACTCAGGGCTCCATCCTAGGACCCTGAGATCATGACCTGAGCTGAAGGCAGACGCTTAACCGACTTAGCCACCCAGGTGCCCCCCTTTTATTTTTAACTGAGCAAATTAGACATTATATTAGCAGTTCACACAGTAAATGGTAAGATATATACAGGTTATACAGTAGGAATAGTTTGCACATTTTATAAATATTTTATTTTTTATTTTCTGTTGAATTATTTTCTGCCTTCATCTTTATTTCCTTCTTTCTGCCTTTTTTTTTTTTTAAAACTAATCTCTATACCCAACATGTGGCTCCAACTCACCACCCTCAGATCGAGTCACACACTCTACCTACCCAGCCAGTCAGGCACCTCTGCTTTATTTTTAGTTTGGCCTTCTTTTATTGAAATCTTTCTTTTTTCCCCTTTGTCCCCCCATTTTGAGAAGCAAGTCAATCTGTGTAGCCCATCCTTAAGAAAGAGTTACACATTCTGGAATTTTTAAGATCAATTATAACATTTTTTTAAAAATTGTGATTAAAGGGGTTGCATTGGGCTCCCTGCTCAGTAGGTAATGATATTTTTCTGATATATAAAGAGGAGTCCAATGATGCGCCCCTGTGAATGATTAATTTTTTAGTCTTTGTTCCTTTTTCTCTTAGGGTATTGACCAATATTTTAAGTGAGAGAGACATTAAATTAATACCTGTTTGTCCATTTAATCTGTTATATTTCCCCCAAATTCATAGATGTTGTTTTTATTTTTGCTTTATTTACTTATACTATTGAAATATTTTTGATATTTATACATAACCATTAAGATTTACAAATAACGGGGTGCCTGGGTGGCTCAGTTGGTTGAGAGACTGCCTTCGGCTCAGGTCATGATCCTGGAGTCCCTGGATCGAGTCCCGCATCGGGCTCCCTGCTCGGCAGGGAGTCTGCTTCTCCCTCTGACCCTCCCAACCCTCCCAACCCTCCCCCTCTCATGTGCTCTCTCTCTCAGTCTCTCTCTCTCAAATAAATAAATAAAATCTTTAAAAAAAAAAAAGATTTACAAATAACGATTATGTGAAGGTTCTCTCTCTCTGTCTCTGATTTCTCCCCTTGCTTATGTTTAGAAAACCTGTAGCCTAAACCAAAATAATAAAAATATTTTCAAGATATTTCTTCAGATCGTTTTTTTTTGCCACTTCTAATTATTCAGTCCCTCTTTAATGTTTCTAAGAATGAAGACCGCAATGGCAGGCGAGAATTCTACCACTGAACCACCCATGAACCCATTGAAGAACGCAATGGAATGAAGAATGTAACGTTAGTTAATCATTTACTTAACACTTCGTTGGACACGCTAGACCTTTTCCTATAGTATAAAAGTTAACATTTGCATACATTACTGAACAGGTTGTCTTTTTTTTTTTTTTTAAGATTTTTTATTTATTTATTTGAGAGAGAGAGAATGAGAGACAGAGAGCATGAGAGGGAGGAGGGTCAGAGGGAGAAGCAGACTCCCTGCCGAGCAGGGAGCCCGATGCGGGACTCGATCCCGGGACTCCAGGATCATGACCCGAGCCGAAGGCAGTCGCTTAACCAACTGAGCCACCCAGGCGCCCCTGAACAGGTTGTCTTTATTTCAGGGGACACAACAGACTCAGCATCCCACGTTCAGGGGCTCCACCCAAGCAAGCACACCATGGTCTTCGGGGCCACATCGCTGATTCTACAGGGCGGGCCCTCACACACACGCCTGAGGCCTCCGAAGAGAAGAGCTCCGCAGTCCCCTTCTCAGAACTCCCTGGTCCGGGACCAGCCGGACTCGCCTTCACTCGGCAAGGACAGCCGCTGCACGGGCCCTTCGCCTCAGGTCCGGGCCTCCAGCAGGTCGGTGATTTGCGCTTGCGCACGCCCAGGCCGCGCGGCCACTCCCAGAAGTCTCCGGGGCTCGGTAGCGGGGCTGGCCGCTTTACTTCGGGACTTTTACGGCCCTGCGCTTCGGGTCCCACGGTGCGCGTGGTGACTGGGACCTCGGGCTCTTTTTGTGTGTCTCCTGTTGGGCGCCGCGCGTGAGTGGCCCCAGCGTGAGGAAGATGTCCTTGTGGGTCGCCGCGGAAAAGGCTGTGCGGACGTAGCGTGGAGCCCGCGTGGACGGCGAGTGGCGGTGAGAGTGGGAGCCGGGGGCGCGGGTGCAGGTCCCCTCAGGCCTGTGGGTGCTCGAGCCGCAGAGGAGGGTGCTTGTGTCCCTGTGAGAAAGACGGGAAGCGTGTGTGTTTGTGGGAGGCGGAGCTGGGGTGCAGAGGTTAAGACTAGGAGGGGTGCGTGGTTGCCCTCGTATGACGGAGACGTAAGGTGCGTGTGCTTCGTCTGAGCTTCGGTTGTGGTGGCTCTGTGGTGAGTGGCTCTGGGACCGGTGGCTCTGGGTTCGCTGCCGCTTTCTCCACCTTCCTGTCAGCCACGTATGATTACCACCTGGCGGGAAACCATATACTGAGCCCTCCATGGAGGATTTTGGTAAGAAGGTATAGACCACCTGTTAGGATGGGAGTTTTAGATCATGAATTACCCCTGAGACAGGCTTCTAGGAACGTGTGGGTAGGGAGACTCCAAGAATGGTATTCCTTCCCGGGACTGTCCTTCTTGGGAGTTTTCTGGGATTCATTTACATACTTGAGAATGTCAGCATTCTCTTAGCCCTAAAGGAAGGAACCACATGTGAACAGTCTTTCTTCATTATGGTTAATATGTATGAGATCACAGCGGATGTAGCCACGGAGGGTAGAACATAAATGCTCAGCACTGTAGTGACTCTGATTATTCCCCTTCAGGTTTCTGTAGTTAAGAAGAAATGAAAATATGAGGTTGTGACGTGTGTTTACAATATAAGGGACTGAGCCAGAATTCAAGTGTTCAAGACCAGAATTTCTTAACAAGGGTCCTTTGTATTTATGGGTGTAGATAATTGCTGCATATATTTGGAAACTTTCATTTTCCAAGGGTGTATGTAATTCAAAAAATTTACACCTGGTTTTATCTAGCATCAAAAATTGTTATGCGTTGGTACAATTTTGCACAAAATTAGTGATCAAGATAATGGGAATGGTTGACAAAGCCCATGACATCAATGAGAGATTATTATGCAGATGATACAATTTCTGTTTATAAAAATTAGTCATTATAAGGAAAGAGACTGTTATCTAATGAAACCATTAATATTTGTGGAGATAGTATTCAAGAAAATTTTAGGGGTGCCTGGGTGGCTCAGTTGGTTAAGTGGCAGCCCAGGTCATGATCTCAGGGTCCTGGGATTGAGCCCCATGTCAGGCTCCCTGCTCAGCAGAGGGTCAGCTTCTTCCTCTCCCTCTGCCCCACCCCCTGCTGTTATGCGTGCGTGCTCTCTCTCTCTCAAATAAATAAATAAAATCTAGAAAAAAGAAAAATTTAAATTATATATGAAGTTCATTTTTAAAAATAAAATTTTGTAAAACCCTTTTGGGAGGATTGTATCCAAAATGATATTTTAATTGGTTATTCAGAGAAGAATGGAAGGTATGTAGTCATATTTATTGGACAGCTTCTGTGTACTCAAAAAACTTTTCTGCCTATTTTACATACATATTCTCATTAACCTGCAAAGGCCATTTCCCTTCTGTTAATGGAAAAATCTTTATAGTAAAATGTATCTGATTATTTCTGTGTAGTACAACTAAAGGCTATTAAACAACAGGTAAGTGGTAGTTGTTTCAATCACTGATTTCTCATGGTAGGCCTAGTATGTACAGATTTTTTAAATTTTTATTTTTTTTTAAGATTTTATTTATTTGTCAGAGAGAGCACAAGCAGGGGGAGGGGCAGGCAGAGGGAGAAGCAGGCTTCCCACTGAGCAAGGAGCCGGGTGCAGGACTCAATCCCAGGACCCTGGAATCATGACCTGAGCCAAAGGCAGACGCTTAGCCTACTGAGCCATCCAGGCATCCCAGTACAGATTTTTTTAAATGATGAAAATATAGCCTCTGCCATAACAGTGACTTAAAACATTTTAAATACTTTTGAATATCTTTTTGTTGTATTTATTATAATGGAATTAATGCAAACTTATTGCAAAAGAAATTAATGTCCTAAGAAATTTAAGAACAATATCTCACTGCCTAAAAATAATCACTTTTAATATTTGGTGTATGTGTTTCCAATTTATGTGTGAACATTTCTGTGTGGCTTTGTTTTGGCAAAACATAATTGGTGAAATAAAAGAGTCAGAGTTCTACTCTTAGTTTGAAAAAGAAATCTAACCCATTCATGGGTTTTCTTGTACCTCTGTTTGTTAGGGAGGAGGAAATGCCAGGGATCTCCTTCTTTGAAGAACATTCAATTTTCCCCTTTTAGATATTAGGAATGTTGCTCAAAATCTTATTGTGGCACCAAATTACTAAATAATACATCCTTTCATAATTAATAATTTAGGCAGTGGCATGTGCCTGTAGTTCCTGCTACTTGGGAGGCTGAGGCAGGAGGATCACTTGAGCCCAGGAGTTCTGTGTTGTAGTGCACTGTGCCCATCGGGTGTCTGCAGTAAGCTTGGCATTGATACAGGAGACTACTGTGTTGCCTGTGAACTGGTCCAGGTCAGAATCAGAGCAAGTCAAAACTCCTGTGCTGATTATAATTAATAATTTACAGATTTAAGGTTACTTTCTGAGAAAATAGCACTAAATTCTAATTCTAGGTGTCTGGAAAGTACAAATAATATTCCCAAAGATAGTTTTTATAACAGAAAATAAAGAGTGTAATATAAATCCCCCATTACGCAGAATAAGATTTACTCATTTGTTAAGATTGCATTTTATCACATCCTGATTATAGGTGTAGATATAGATAATATATATATTTAATATATACCCTTTATCAGTCCTCAGCAGCCATAGAGAGCAAGAAGAACTCCATTCAGCATCATAAATACGCTTGTGTGTGTTTATATAGCTGCTGGGGAGTGAGGAAAGGGACATACTGTCTTTTCCTGTCTGGTAATCTCTCTGTCTCTCTCTCTCTCATTACTAATGATTTTATCAAGAAGAATTATATTTTTTCAAAGATAGGAACTGAAATTTTTAAAAGTAAAGAGAAAGCCCAAGTAGCACAAATTTTCTATGAGAAAAACATAATGCAGCAGAATTAATTTCCATGTATAATAATGGATTAAGGGTCATGTAATGACTTTCACTTTCAGTAGTGATAAATAATTTATATCAGCCATCTTATACTTTTTAGTGTTTATATAGATTGTCTTGTTTATTCTTCAAAACAGTCATATGTGGTAGGTAATACTCTTAAAGTTTGTAATAAACAGAGGCACTGAGGTAATATTAACCCTCACAGCTTAAAACTCATTTTCAATTCCTATAAGTCTGACAATAGAGCCTGTGTTCTTAATGTCAACAGAATATCACCTCCTACATTATGCATACCATTTAAAACCTGTCTTCTTCACTGAGTTAATATTGTTTTCCATCATTTCATATGGATTATTAATGAAGCCACAGTACCATATTGCAGACCGTAATATGTTTAACCTGTTGGCTTCCGTGAGAAAGTTATGTTTTTAATTTTTGGTTATCAAAAATTATTGTCCGATGAACATCCTTGTGCACATGCCCTACAGATTTCTAGTTATTTCCTTTAAAAATTTCCCAGAAGTGGAATTTTGTGGTTAAAAAATATCAGACTTTTTTAAGTGCCTACAATATGCTAAACCTAGAAATTTTTGGCTTTGGAGTATTACAATCCTGGATAGCCATAGTTGGCTTCCTGGAAAACGCTTATTATCTAAAATGAGGTAAAATCTGAATAGAAATAATTGAATCTGAATAAAATTATTTATCACTACTGAAAGTGAAAAAGGCAGTGTGTGGTGAAGACCACTGGAGAGATTTAGGTGACCTATTTTGTGAATACAGGAAAGACACACCAGTATATCTACAGCAACAGTCAGGATATAAACAAAATATACCAATTTTATGGAATATCTATGGTAATAAGTGTATTTTGTGCTGTGACTTTTATACTCACAGTTTTCCTTCTAATTTTGTTAGATGTAAAACTAATAGGATATCAATTCAGTTGCTGTCTGGGGGACATGATGGCTTAGCTGACAGGTTTAGAAACCAAATAAACCCTTCTGTCAAGAAGACTTCAAATAAAGCTATATGAGAGCATCATCAGTTCATACAAGACATTATACAGAGACTGCTTCCTGTTTCTTCTAGACAGAACTCCATCATACCTGAGAAGAAATGATAGCATGAGTTCAGATAGTGGGATCCAAAGGAAACAGACAGAAGATAAGCTGTTCAGTAAAATAGACTAACTTTAGATAACAAAGGACTTTCTTGAATTCTCCTTTTTGGATATCTTCCTGTTAATAAATAAAGAAAAAACACACATGTATTTCAAGTTAATCTGTGGTCATTGTTATAGTAATTATGAAGTACGCTTTAAAAAAAAAATCAAGAAAGGGGTGCCTTGGTGGCTCAGTCAGTTAAGCATCTGACTCTTGATTTCAGCTCAGGTCATAATCTTAGGGTCCTGAGATGAAGCCCCGAGTCGGGCTCTGTGCTCAGCAGGGAGTCTGCTTGATTTTCTCCCTCTCCCCCTTCCCACTGTGTGCTTGCTCTTTCTTTCTCTCTCAAATAAATAAATCTTAATAAATTCATACATACATACATACATACATAACAAAAGAAAAATCAAGATCAAAATTAAAAAGAAAAACACTGTTGTTGGATGGTCCCATAACCTTCCAGGCTTTTTTTTTTTTTTTTTAAAGATTTTATTTATTTATTTATTTGAGAGCGCGCGCGAGAGAGAAACAGCATGAGAGGGGGGAGGGCCAGAGGGAGAAGCAGGCTCCCCGCCGAGCCGGGAGCCCGATGCGGGACTCGATCCCAGGACCCTGGGATCATGACCTGAGCCGAAGGCAGTCGCTTAACCAACTGAGCCACCCAGGCGCCCCAGGCTTTTTTATCTATTGATTTCAATTGTCCGTTTCTCTGCCGGTTTTCCTCTACACTGATTGATATATTCTTAGGGTGTTTTTTTTTTATTATATTGGTCAATCTAATTATTCTTGACAGTATATCTGGAATATTTCTCATATCCTTAAATATTTTTCCCAACTTCACATTTGATATCTACTTTGTATTGTGGTACAATGATGGTTTGTCATATATTTAGTAAGATTTGCTAGACTTAACATACTGAACACTGATGTTCCATCTCCAGTGTCTTAACCAACTTCACTCAGTTCCAAAGCCACAAAAGAGTTTCTCACTAAAATCACGTAGGCTCTTTTCAGTCTCAAAAGATGAGAAGGGAGAGGATCAAAATAAGACTGCACTGCCCATTCTTGGGTCTGCATCTGTCTCACCAAAGTGATGCAGTGGCCAGAGAACTTCTGCTGACATTTGTAGGTCTGATTTTAATGCAGATATGCTTCTGTTCTATGACTTTGTTCATCAGAGACCCCTGGGATTTGGGGAAGGAAATGGCCTTATCTAGAATCCTAATCTCCCCCAAATTATGTGTGATGGATAATAGGTTTGGAACCTGGAGTGGAAGATCCTAACATTAATTTATGTCCTGTTGGGATCACTAAAGCAAAATCGGTCTCAAGGTCTTTCTCTTCTCCCAGCTCTGGCTTTCTGGATCTGTGCTTTTCTGTTAGAGGAATCGTGAGGATTGATCCGCTCTTGCAGGTCTAAAACCATGGCCCATGTAAGTTGGTGTTTCTCTCCTTCTTGAAATATGTGTGGTTTTTTTAGATCATGTGAGTATTTTCACTAATTTTTTTGAAGTTTACTACCAGCAGAAGTCCTGTCCAATAACCTTCTTCCCATCTTTTGTTCCAGTGAAATGTGATACTAGATGACCCAGCATCCTCTCTGTGTGACCTGTTGTAAACTAACTAGTGTTTATGTTATTACTGTGAAATTATTCAACCTGTCTTAAGTGTGCATTCTTTTATCAAGGGCAGTGATGGAGTAGTGGAGGAGATATGTCCTTTAAAGATTTATGTTACGTGAGGTTGTTCTATAGTGTGGACAGATGGTTACAATGGTTGTATTTGACCATCCATGAGAAGACTTTGAAATTTTCCAGACTTGAGATTTACAGGTAGATAGGATAGAAATTTGGTATTGAATGACTTAAGTCTCAATGTAGAGTAAAATCTCATAATTTGTGTGAATTAGTATATAATTGTGATTTGCAAACTGAGTCATAGACTTTGGGAGGAAATCTCTGAGATAAATATGAAGACTGTTCTGTTGTTGGATGAGACATACTGAATTTAGGTGATATCTGTATAATTCATCATCCTTCTTCAGTATTCTTTAACTCAATGTATTAGTTCTCTATTGTTGTATAACAGATTACCCCAACACTTAGCAGCTCAAAGCAGTAAACATTTATCTCACAGTTTCAGTGGTTTGGTAATCTGGGCATGGCTTAGCTTGCTCTCCTGTCTGGATCTCTTACAAGGCTATCAAGGTCTTGGTGAGGCCTGAAGTTGTCTTAAGGCCAACATTGGGTGTATCTGCTTCCAAGCTCACTCACCTGGGCTTTGACAGGATCCAGTTGCTCATGGGCTGTTGACTGGAGGCCACTCTTGGTTAAGCAGGTGAGACATCAAAAGAGGGCAGGCAATGTGGAAATCATAGTCTTTCGTAATCTGTCAGAAGTAACATTTCATCACTTTAGTCATATTCTACTTATTAAAAGCAAGTCAGTCAGTTCAGCTCATACACATGTGAAGGAGAGTACACAAAGGCGTAAATATCAGAAGATGATCATTGGTAACCTAAGTAGAAGCTACCTACCATACTCAGCATAAGCCAGGTGTTCAATGACAGATGGTAGATGGCAACAAGAAAATTATATGTTATCATAAGTAGTAGGTGAACACAGAATCACAGAATTGGGGAAGACCTTATAACTATGATACATCCTACCTGTATAAATGATTAAATCCAACATATCCATAAATTATGTCATGTGCCAGAAAGTACATGGGTTTGTCAAAACAAGAAAAAATATTTATGGTAAGATTCCACATAATGAAGTATTTAATGCTTGAGGGAATTCTTAATTTTATATAAACCTTATTTTCTAAAATTGAGACTTCCTACTACATTTTGAAAAATATTTGATTAAATTTTCTCTTCTCTAAAAAGCAAAAATTTTCTTCAGCAACCCATGTTTACTGAGAGTTTATGTTACAGATAACAGTCAAACATGGTTGAATTCACTATTTAATAGTCAGTGGTTATTATTTTATCTAGTCTCAAGTGATTCAAATATTTAGGAATATTTTGCCTATTCTGGCAGGCTTCCTCAAAAATATGTATATATTCTGCTTCAGTCCCCTCCTGTGTTACAGATTTTTAGCCTACATACTTGCTATATTGCTTTCTTCATGCAGTGCAGTCTTTATCTCCTCTCCTTCCATCTTCAACAAAATATTTCTCTAATTTCTCTAGTAATACATGGGTTTGCCATTTCAGAGATCTATGACATTCAGGGATGTGGCCATAGACTTCTCTCAGCAGGAGTGGGAATATCTTGACTCTCTTCAGAAGAACTTGTACCGGGATGTGATGATGGAGAACTATGATAACTTGGTTTCATTGGGTATGTTTATCAGCGTCTAATGATTTAGGATAATTTAGAGTCTGTTCTTTAAGATATGTATTTTTTTTCCACTGTGATTTTTAGGGCTGCTTTTAGGGAACTAGTTATATATATATTTTTTTTTCCCAAAGAAATGGTTTGAGCTTTGTCAGTTTGGAAATTGCCCCTCCATTAAATATTGCTGGGGAAGAAGGATTTTTCTTTACCCTTCAGGATTCTTCTAGCTGGTCTAAGAATTAAACTGACATGAGACAGAGTAACAGGAGGAAAAAAAGTTTATGTGTACACAGAGTCCTCAAATGAAGAAATCAGGCAGTTTTTATACTTTTTAGACAAGGAGACAACAAATCTGTGAAGAATTGACAGGACAAAGAAAACTTATGTTCAGAATTTCAATTAGTAAGTAATCTTTTTTTTTAAAGATTTTATTTATTATTTGACAGAGACATAGTGAGAGAGGGAACACAAGCAGGGGGAGTAGGAGAGGGAGAAGCAGGCTTCCCCGCGGTGCGGGGAGCCCGATGTGGGGCTCGATCCCAGGACTCTGGGATCACGACCTGAGCCGAAGGCAGACGCTTAACAACTGAGCCACCCAGGCACCCCAATTAGTAAGTAATCTTAACCGGAATTTGGGCTGCGGTAGTAAATTAGTAAAAAGTAACAAGGGTAGTTAACACAGCCTTCTCAGCTTTAAGTTCTCTATATTTGTTATAAGGATGTCTCTTTATCTCCTGATACAGGGAGGGTACCTTCCATTAGGAGATTTATTTCCTGCTTTCTGAAGACAAAGTGGGGATCATAGTGTTCTTGCATTTAACTTTTTATTTTTTTAAGTAGGTTCCATGCCCAGTGTGGGACTTGAACTCATGGCCATGAGATTGAGTTTCATGCTCTACCAACTGAGCTAGCCAGTCGCCCCTGCATTGAACTTTTAATTTAAAATAATCAATAAAGGGGGGGTGGCTCAGTCAGTTAAGTGTCTGTCTTCGGCTCAGATCATGATCTCAGAGTCCTGGGATCGAGCCCCACGTTGGGCTCTCTGCTCAGCAGAGAGCCTGCTTCTCCCTCTCCTGCTCCCCCTGCTTGTGCGCTCGCTCTCTCTCTGTCAAATAAATAAGTCTTAAAAAAAATAAAATAAAATAATCAATATGCCGGAGTGCTGGGGTGGCTCAGTCAGTTGAGCACCTGACTCTTGGATTTGGCTCAGGTCATGATCTCAGTGTCATGAGATCGAGCCCCATGTCAGGCTCTGTGCTCAATGGGGAGTCTGCTTGAGTTTCTCTCCCTCTCCTTCTGCCCCTCCCCAACTTGCACGTGCTCACTCTCTCTCTCAAATAAATCTTAAAAAAAAAAAAAAAAAATATGCCGGAGTGCCTGGGTGGCTCAGTCATTAAGCGTCTGCCTTCGGTTCAGGTCATGATCTCAGGGTCCTGGGATCGAGCCCTGCATCAGGCTCCCTGCTCAGCAGGAAGCCTGCTCTCCCTCTCCCACTCCCCCTGCTTGTGTTCCCTCTCTCGCTGTCTCTCTCTCTCTGTCAAAAAAATAAAATAAAATCTTTAAAAAAAAAAAAATGCCAAAGTAGCACATTTTGGGATGGTCTGCCCTTGGCCCCTACAATATCTTTATCTTCCCTGTCCTTCAGTGATATTTATACCCCCTCTGGTCTTAAGTTGCCTCCCTTCCTTTATGAATAAGGTCTTGTTTAGAATTCTCTAGTGCTTATTATATAACCATTGTTAAAGGATTCACGTTTCCTATTTCTTTATGCTCAGAATGTCTATAGATACTCAATTTTATTATCTACTTGAAGGTTAATCAGCTTGACACAGGGTCCTAAATTGCTCTTATTGCCCTAAAAGAGCCTCTATAGTTTAAATAGCAGTGGATTAGATAAATGGAACTCATTGAAAACTGAGACATACACATTTCATTTCATAAGAAATTCTGTTTTGTGATTGGAGGTTGTAATCTATGGACATTACATTAAAATGGAATGAATATCTTATAGCTAGCTCTTCTTGTGTACTCTTCCTAAAACAACAATATCAGTAAAAATTTACTGTTCTTAGTATGTAATAGACAATGCTCTGAGCACTTTATATATATATATATATATATCAACTTGTTTGATCCTCCTAACAGCCCTGTTCACATTTTTCAAGTGAGAATACTGAAGCACTGGGTTTAAGTGACTTTCCCAAGGTCAGACATAGCTGGAAGGTCAAAGACAAGAATTGAACCAAGGCTCTACATTTTGTATTTTAAACTATGGTATTATGCATACTCTCAAGAAAAAGAGGATTTATGAGTGTATTTTAAAAAACAAAAAAACCCTTATTATATTTGATTTCTTGTTCTTTAGTTCCTTTACCCTCTCTTCTCAAAAATCTTATTCAATATCATTTTGACCTTTAGTTTATTATTATAATTTTAACCAAGCAACATTTTGTTCTACATCATGTGGCATTTTTTTTTCTTTGTAAGCAGGACATTCCATTTCTAAGCCAGATGTGATTACATTATTGGAGCAAGGAAAAGATCCCTGGATGGTTGTGAGGGAAGACACAAGAAGATGGTGTACAGGTAAGTATGAGCAAGTCAAGCTATGGGAATATATCTGTGTAGGTAAAAGCTAAGTGGTCAAGGAGGAGACACACACTTGAAATGTTGGTTGGAAAACTCCATTAACATTAGAGAAAATACCTGTGATCTAGAGGGGAAATATATGCTGTGCATGAGCTACCCAGTGAATTTCATCTTCACCTCATTAACTACTCCCTTTTGTTACTCTTCTCATATTTCCCTCCCAGTTCGGTAATGGGCACTTTCATTCTTCCTCATGCACCATTTTATCTGTATTTTGGACTCAGCTGCTCTCCAGATCCTCTTGTGCACTTAGATTTGTATATGTGGTTTCACTGTCTAAAAATAAATACATTTCTATATCTGGCTAATAAAATGGAGTTTATAGTATATTAGGGAAAACATAAAATATATAAACAAATAAGTAGGTAAATAACCTCACATGATGAAATATAGTATAAAGGAAACTAAGGACAGGACAAATTTCAGTAAGGTAAGATGGTCAGGAACATTTTCCTGAGGAGGTAGGATGTGCAGGGTAAGGTCCCAGGCTATTTGAGTGTAAGAGGAAGAACATTCCAAGAAGAGCAAACAACAAATGCAAAGGCCTGAAGGGGAACATGAGTGTTGTGTGTTCAGGAGCAGCAGGTAGATCAGAGCAGAGTTATTGAAGAGTGACTAACAAAGCAAAGTCAGTATGTTATGGGGGATCAAATGTAAGGTGTCGTGATTCATTAAGAGTTGTAATTGTTGGGGCGCCTGGGTGGCTCAGTTGGTTAAGCGACTGCCTTCGGCTCAGGTCATGATCCTGGAGTCCCTGGATCGAGTCCCACATCGGGCTCTCTGCTCAGCAGGGAGTCTGCTTCTCCCTCTGACCCTCCCCCCTCTCATGTGCTCTCTCTCATTCTCTCTCTCTCAAATAAATAAATAAAATCTTAAAAAAAAAAAAAAGATTTGTAATTGTTTTCCAAGATTATTTGTAGAGCTATGATTTGGTTAAATTTTTTATATCCTTTATTTTCAAAAATTAAACTTTTTTATTAATTATGAGACTTATACAGAAATCTAGATAAAATAACTATTAAGTGATTAGTTATTCACTTCCTCTCATATACTTTTTATATATTTCTTAATTTTTATTTTAAAAAATTTTATCCTAATATTAATCTATTGGGAGTTTTTTTCTTTATAGGTTAGTATTCTGAAATCATTTTTTCTTTATCTCTATTCCTGAACTCTATCACTTCATTTGTCAGTTTTTCTAACTCTGATTTATGTTGTTTTTTCATTTTACATAGCATTTTCTTAAAATCAGAACACTTAATATTGTTAAGATGGCAGTACTACCCCAAATCCCATCAGCTTATTTGTAGAAATTCACATTCTGATCATAAAATTCATATGGGTATGCAAGGGATTTGGAATAGTAAAAAAAAATATTGAAAAAGAAAAAAGTGGGATTCATATTTTCCAATTTCAAAACTTACTACATACCAAAACTTAAGGGATGCTTTGAAAACACTACTAAGAAGGAGGTTTATAGCTGTAAATGCATATATTAGAAAGAAAATTCTCAAATCAACAACCTAACTTCATTACCTCAAGGAACTAGGTAAAAAAAAAAGAATGAACTAACCTCAGAGATAGTAGAAGAAAGAAAATAATAAAGAATAGAGCAGAGATAAACACAGTAGAGAATAGAAAAACAATAGGAAAAAAATCAATGAAACCAAGAGTTGCCTTTAGAAAGATCAACCAAAGTGAGAAAACGTTAGCTAGATTGACTAAGAAAAGGGAGAAAAGACTCAGCTAAAATCAGAAATGAAAGAAGAGACTGTAAACAATTGTATGCCAACAAACTGGGAAATCCAATGAGATCCTGACTTAATAGAAAATCTAAACAGACACACTAGTACAGAGATTGAATCAGTAATCAAAAATGAATAGACACATGCAGAGATGCTCAACATCACTCATCATCAGGGAAATACAGAACTACACCTGTCAGTTGGCTAAAATTAACACAGGAAATAGCAGGTGTTGACGAGGATGTGGAGAAAGGAGACCCTCTTACACTGTTGGTGGGAATGCAAACTGGTGAAGCCACTGTGGAAAACAGTATGGAGGTTCCTCAAAAAGTTAAAAATAACACTACCCTGCAATCCAGCAATTGCACTACTAGGTATTTACCCAGGGGATACAAACATACTAATTCGAAGGTATACATGCAACGTGATGTTTATAGCAGCATTATCAGCAATAGCCAAATTATGGAAAGAGCTCAAATGTCCATCGACTGATGAATGAATAAAGAAGATGTGGGGTGGCACAAACAATGAATCATGGAACACTACATCTAAAACTAATGATGTAATGTATGGGGATTAACATAACAATAAAAAAATTAAAAGAAAAAGGTGTGTGTGTGTCTACAATGGAATATTACTCAGCCATCAAAAAGAATGGAATCTTGCCATTTGCAACGACATAGATGGAGCTAGAGAGTATTACGCTAAGTGAAATAAGTCAGAGAAAGACATACCATATGATTTGTGAAATTTAAGAAACAAAACAAACGAACATAGAGGAGAAAGGAAAGGAAAACCAAAAAATAGACTCTTAACTATGGAGAACAAACTGATGGTTACTGGAGGGGAGTAGTTGGGGGGGGATGGGTTAAATAGGTGATGGGTATTAAGAAGGGCACTTGTGATGAGCACTGGGTGTTGTATATAAGTGTTGAATCACTAAAATCTACACCTGAAACTAATATTACACTGTATGTTAAATAAGTGGAATTTAAATAAAAACTTGGAAAGAAAAAAAAAACTAACAAAAAACCCTGCTAAACAAAGAATTAACACCAATTCCCCTCAAACTTTTCCAAAACATTGAAGAGGAAGGAACACTCCCAGACTTACTCTGAGGCCAGCATTACCCTGATACCAAAGCCCGGCAAATCCAGTGCAAGAAGAAAACCACAGGTCAGTGTTCCTGATGCATATTGAGGCAAAAGTTCTCAACAAAAATACTAGCAAACAATTCAGCAGCACATGAAAAGGGTTATATTTATTTCTGGAATGCAAAGATGATGCAATGTATAAAAAGCAATGCAATACACATTAACAGAATGAAGGGGAGAAAAGCCACACGATTATCTCAATGTAGAAAAACCATTTAACAAAATGTAATACTTCTTACGATAAAACACTCAAGAAACCAGGAATAGAAGGAAACTGCCTCACCATAATGAAGGCCATCTATGTTATTCCACAGCTAACCTCATACTCAGTGGTAAAAGACTGAAAGCACTGGTTTTGCTGCATTCATAAGTTTGGTATGTTCTGTTTTCATTTTTATTTATCAAGGTATTTTCTAATTTCCCTGTAATTTCTTTGCTGTCCCATTGGTTATTTAAATGTATGTTATTTAATTCCCACATGTTTGTGTATTTTCTAGTTTTCCTTCTTCTGATTTCTAATTTTGTTCCTTTGTGATTGGAAAAGACACTCTCATTTCAGTCTTTTAAATCTTATTGATAGTTGACTTGGGTCTATGTGGTCTATCTTGGAGAATGTTCCATGTGTACTTGAGAAGAACATGTATTCTGTTGTTGTATGTTGAATACACATGTATGTCTCTTAGGTCCAGTTTGTTTAGACTGTTTAAGTCCTTTATTTCCTTATTGATCTTCTGTCTGGTTTTTCTTTCCATTATTGAAAGTAGAGTATTGCTGTTATATTTTAGCAAGTAATCAAAGCAGTAAAACTTAGACTGTACATTCTGTCCTGCTGTTTGTGGGCAGTAGTTTAATTCTCAGTTTAGTTCTCTAACGTTTTGCTTACAATGCTTTGTGTCCTCCTCATGCACATATGATTCAGGTTTAGGCTAAGCTTTGAACTGGTTTGTATCTGAAACTAGGGAATCTCTTTTTCAGAATGTTCCCCCTCGAGAGTTCCTCCCTTTCTTTCCAATTTGGTAGTGTTCCTTGCCATGATTCTTGCAGCAAGAAATATGTCCAGGCTTTTACAGCCCATTTTTTGCCCCAATTTAACTGGGCCCCTCCCTTGTGGCAAGATTGTGAGTGATAGAGAAAATAGCAAGAAACTCACCCTAGTGTAGTTTACTTTTTTTTTTTAAAGATTTTATTTATTTATTTGACACAGAGAGAGAGAGCACAAGCAGGCAGAGGGAGAGGGAGAAGAAGGCTTCCCGCGGAGCTGGGAGCCTGACGTGGGGCTCGATCCCAGGACCCCAGGACCATGACCTGAGCCGAAAGCAGCCGCTTAACCGACTGAGCCACCCAGGCGCCCCTAGTGTAGTTTACTTTTTAAAGTTTTCACTCCTCTCCACAGTCCTCTGCTCTGCTCTTTTTTTAACTTAATTTTTTTTTAAGTAGGCTCCACACCCAACGTGGGGCTTGAACTCACAACCCTGAGATTAAGAGTCGCTTGCTCTATCTACTGAGCCAGCCAGTCACCCTTCCAGAGATACCTTCTTTGGTTTAGTCTAATTACTGACCTCAAGTGTTTGGGTTTTTTTATTTTGCCAAGCATTTTTAGTTGATATCAGTCAGAGAGGGAGACGACTATAAGGGATTTACACCATTATGATGGAACTAGAACTTCTTCAATTAAAGAGTTATTTAATGGTGAAATTATTTTTCATTTATTTTCTCGTATCATTGTGGACTCATTTTTTAATTATATTGTTTATATTTATCACAGTCATTTTTATACTACTATTTTCACAGTGTTGGTCAGTCACACTTCTGTAAGTCTGACATTTTCATTTCTTTCATTCTTTTTGGCATAAGATTTCTAAGCTTACCTTTTTTGCCCTGTTCCAAACTGTTTAACCATGCTGGATCTATATAAATGACATTGATATTTAGAAATGATAATTTAGGAGTTAAAGAATACTCATTATAACTATCTTTTTTTACAACATTTTCTATTCTATTGCACTTGGTCTGTTTAAGCTTTCTCTTCTTAGTGATTTTTTTGAGGAATTTTGATGAATTTTTCTAGAAGTATTAGTGATGTATTCAAAGTATTCATAATATCAATAAAATTCATTTTAGTTTTGCATTTCCCCCTTAATCATTTCTTTTTTTTTAAGATTTTATTTATTTGACAGAGAGAGCGAGAGAGGGAACACAAGCAGGGGGAGTGGGAGAGGGAGAAGCAGGCTTCCCGCTGAGCAGGGAGCCCGATGTGGGGCTCGATCCCAGGACCCTGAGATCATGACCTGAGCCGAAGGCAGGCGCTTAACGACTGAGCCACCCAGGCGCCCCTCCCCTTAATCATTTCTTTCTTATTTTTTTATTTTTACCACTTTTTGTTGGTTTGGCTAATGTTGACTTCTTGATTTTTAAAGCACCAGCTCTTTAGTTTACTTGTTAAGACTACACTTTTCAACTCATTACATTGTGCTCTTAATTTGTTTTGTTTTTTTTTCTTTACTTTTTTTTTTTTTTAAGTTTTGGAATTGGCTCCTTTGAACTCATTTATTTCTTCCCTTTTAATGGTAATAATTACTGAAGTCTTTGAATTCTCTGAATGCTCAAGTTGAATGCCCCAAATTCAGGTATGTACTTATTTTCTCTGTTGTACCCTTTCAGTTTTTTATTTCCATACTTACCCAGTATTTATTCTGGAGAGGATATTTCCATTTCCTATCAAATGTATTTTGGTTTTCTGATATTGTTACTAATTCCTATTGTTACTTGTTTTTGGAGAGAAAGTGTTTGTATTATCTCAGAGTTTAGCACATACCATACTCTACTCACAAGGTAGTATTTCTTGCCCCCAAGTGTCTTCCCACTTGTTCAGCACATATAAATTTAATCAAGATATTCCTTCATATTGGTTGTTTCTCTGCAGGCTTCGTCTGTTCATTCTTTTTCACATATTTCCTGAAACTCTTTTTCCAGATTCCTTTACTGTATAGTTCAATTTCACTTTTCCTCAAAGTACCCAAATGCTCAGAATTCCCTATGATTTTCATTAGGGTGTATACCTAGTCCCTGTCTGAAAATTCATTGACAGACTTATAGGAGTTAATAGAATGGTCAATCTTGGTTAAAAGGGAAAGTGAGAGAGGACCTGAGAAAAGATATGAAGGAATAAAACAGATGGAACATTTGTAGAATGTGTACTTAATAAGAAAAAGCTCAGTGAAGATAAACAAGAACTCTCATTATTTTATTTAAAATGAGATCAAAGAGGGCGCCTGGGTGGCTCAGTTGGTTAAGTGACTGCCTTCAGCTCAGGTCATGATCCTGGAGTCCCTGGATCAAGTCCCGCATCGGGCTCCCTGCTCGGCAGGGAGCCTGCTTCTCCCTCCGACCCTCCCCCCTCTCATGTGCTCTCTCTCTCTCATTCTCTCTGTCTCAAATAAATAAATAAATAAAAATCTTTAAAAAAAAAAAAAAAAAATGAGATCAAAGAAATGCACACATGGCTATGCATTGGAGGGAATGACCACAATATTTATATTTTAGGGGGAAATTTTAATTGCAGATTAAAAGATTTAATTGCAGATTAAAAGATCCAGTATAAAAAATAGTTTTTAATATATTTATATTTTATATGGAAACTGATATTGGAGAGAATACATTAAATTATAGTAACATGTAATGAGTTATGGAGACACTATCAGTAATTATGGCAAACTGTACAGCTGATTTTAGAGTTCTCTAAAATATTCATCTCTAATGGGTCATGTTTTTTATTTTTTTAATGTTTTTTAATTTTTAAAGAAATGTACTATAAAACAGTCACTTATTTTGTCCAGGAAAACAAAATATTTTTCTCCTTTCTTTTAGATTTGGAGTCAAGATATGAAATAATCAGCTGTGACAAAGTACACATTTATAAAAAACATTCGTCTTTTACTCTACATCAGAAAATTCATACTAGAGAGAAACCCTATGAATGTGACAAATGTGGTAAGGCCTTTAGTCGACATACAGACCTTACAGTACATCAGAGAATTCATACTGGTGAGAAACCCTGTGAATGTGAGCAATGTGGAAAATCCTTTAATCGTGCATCCAACCTTCTGCAACATCAGAGAATTCATACTGGTGAAAAACCTTATAAATGTGAGGAATGTGGAACGACATTTAGTCGTAGGATAGACCTTAGAGTTCATCAGAGAATTCATACTGGTGAGAAACCCTATGAATGTGAAGAATGTGGGAAGGCCTTTAGTCGTGCCTCACAACTTACTCAACATGGGAGAGTTCATACTGGTGAGAAATCCTATGTATGTAATGAATGTGGGAAGGCCTTTAGTCAGGGTGGAAGACTTAGAATACATCATAGAATTCATACTGGTGAGAAGCCCTATGAATGTAAGGAATGTGGGAAGGCTTTTAGTCAAGCCTCTCATCTTGTGCAACATGACAGAATTCATACAGGTGAAAAACCCTATGAATGCCATGAGTGTGGGATGACCTTTAGCCGTGGTATAGATCTTAGAGTACATCATAGAATTCATACTGGGGAGAAACCCTACAAATGTAAGGAATGTGGGAAGGCCTTTAGTCGTGCCTCAAATCTTGTTCAACATGAGAGAATTCATACTGGGGAGAAGCCCTATGAATGTAAGGAATGTGGGATGACATTTAGTCGTGGTTATCAGCTCATTCCACATCAGAGATTGCATATTGGCATAAAACCCTACGAATGTAATGAATGTGGGAAGGCCTTTAGTCATGCTTCATCACTTATTCAACATGAGAGAATTCATACTGGTGAGAAACCCTATAAATGTAAAGAATGTGGGAAGGCCTTTATCCATGGTGGAAGCCTAAGAATGCATCACAGAATTCATACTGGTGAGAAACCCTATGAATGTAAAGAATGTGGGAAGGCCTTTAATCGCACCTCAAACCTTGTTAGGCATGAGAGAATTCATACAGGTGAGAAACCATATGAATGTAAGGAATGTTGGAAGGCCTTTAGTCATATTGAAAGCCTTAGAGTGCATCATAGAATTCATACTGGTGAGAAACCCCATGAATGTAAAGAGTGTGGGAAGGCTTTTAGTAGCGGCCGTCAACTAATTGTACATCATAGATTTCATACTGGTGAGAAGCCCTATGAATGTAAGGAATGTGGGAAGGCTTTTAGTGTGTATGGACGACTTACTCGACACCAGAGTATTCACAGTGGTGAGAAGCCTTTTGAATGTAACACATGTGGGAAGTCTTTTAGGCTTAGTTCAAGTCTTAAAGTACATCAGAGAATTCATACTGGAGAGAAGGCGTATGAATATAAGGACTGTGGAAAGGCATATATATGCAGTAGAGAATGCATAGTACATCAACTTTATAACACTGAGAAACAGTGTGAATGAAAGGGATGTGGGAATGATTTTAGATATGATTCAGTTCTTATAAGGCATTAAATAATTTATACTAGTGAGAACTCAAAATGTAAATAATGTTTGGAATTTTTTCATTATGATTCAAATGTTCATATTAAGAAATTTATAATGTATTTTTATATAATATAGAGAAGCCTTTATTAGCATTTCTCTATTTATGGATTGTCAGAATATTAATAATGGAGAAAAATTTAGAGAATGTGGAAATGCCCTTGTTTTTTATGCTTTATTTATAAAAGCTCTCCAGCCCTAGTTATTGTTAAATTTGAGGAAATTCATACCACAGAAAACCCCTGTTGACCTAACGAGTATGCAAGAACCATAGTGATTGCCATTTGATTCTTTACAGCCTGTATGACATCGGGCAAGATATTATATCCTTATGGGAGTCATTTGTAAATGGTGATAATAGTACTTGCATTATAGTGCTGTTTTTGGAATGTAGAAAACTTGGAAAGCCACCTTAAACATAGTCTCTGTTCAGTAAGTATTAGATACTATTTTTTAGATACTATTTTTAATATTATTATTTGTATTATTAGTGAACTATTAAGAGATCAAGTCAATATGAGTGTAATGAACTTAGAAAAGCTTTATTACTTATGTATTTATTTATGCTTTTTTGAATTTTAAGTAATTTTTTTTCTGGGCAAAATCTAGTAGAATATGAAAGTCATGAGGATTTAAAACATGAGTTTTATTGGAGGACTGACACATTCGTTTACATACTGTGGATGCTTTCATACTTCTCTGGCAGAGCTTAATAGTTGCAATGGATGCTGTATGGCTCACAAAGCCTAAAATATTTACTGTCTGGTTCTTTTTCTTTTTTAATGTTCAGTTAACCACTGTATAGTACATAATTAGTTTTTGATGTAGTGTTCAGTGATTCATTACTTAAGTATAACACCCAGTGCTTATAAGAGCACATGCCCTCCTCAATACCCATCACCCTATTACCCCCTCCCCCCACTCTCCTCCCCTCTGAATCCCTCAGATTGTTTCCCGGGGTCCATGGTCTCTCATGGTTCATCTCCTTCTCTGATTCTCCCCCTTTGGCTTTCCCTCCCTTCCCCTATGGTCCTCCGTGCTATTGCTTATGTTCCACATATGAGTGAAACCGTATGATAATTGTCTTTCTCTGCTTGACTTACTTAACTTAGCATAATCCCCTCTGGTTCTTTACAAAAAAATTTGCCAGTTCCTGTTTTAGAGTAATATCCCCACCATTTTTTCAGTACTTTGGATTTTTGTAGAGTACAAGAAAGTTGTCTTACTGAATGGCCCCACCTTCTGGGTTTTTTAAATTATTTCCTTGTGGGTCATTTATCCTTTCTTCTATCTGTAATAGTTTAAATTCAAAGTTAAAATAAGAGGTTTCATTGAGTCAGTGTTGTGAACATTAAAAAGCATACAATGTTGAGTTTTCCCACTACTAATGATGCTGGATGTTAACACTGGTTATAGTGGTGACTGCTAGATCTCTCCATTGTAGAGATCCATTTTATAGTTATTAATTTGTATGGTAATATGTTATCACCTCCTTTTACAAATTGATCATCTCATGTACAAGTTCTGAATTAAATAGAAAATTGAATCAGGTCCTATTCAGAAAGGAATGATAATGAAATGCTTATACACCAGAACTTTGGTATGTTATCAGTGTTATACTCATTGGAAATTTAATACTCTTCAGTACATGGAGAAAACTAAAAATGAAGACTAGAACTTTCTGTTCTCAGCTTTATCTCCAGATTGTATCAATTGTCTGCTACTTAGTAGGCATTGATAAAATAATGAATAAGAATTCTACAAAGCTAGAAATTAAAAATGACATAAATTCTAAGCCAATATAAAAAAGCAATTAATAAAACTAAAATTACTAGAGCTTATTGATTATTAATCAAATTCTAACAGCTTTGGGTTTTTTCTGGGAAAAGCAATGAATACATCTAGAAGTAGAGTTTAGTGATTTAGAAATGAAACTGAAGTCTTGAAACAATGTTTTTTAACTTTAAATTTTTTTCTGTTAGAAGTATCTTTTTTTTTTTGAAATGTGGATATTTCTTTTTTTTTTTTTTTAAGATACTATTTATTTATTTGACAGAGAGAGAGCACAAGCAGGGGGAGTAGCAGGCAGAAGAAGCAGGCTCCCCGCTGAGCAGGGAGCCTGATACGGGGCTCGATCCCAGAGCCCTGGGACCATGACCCGAGCTGAAGGCAGACGCTTAACTGACTGAGCCACCCAGGCATCCCTGTTAGAAGTATATTAACATCAAATAGGCTTTGGTAAATCTGCTCAAGGTAAAAATAAGAATGATTATATTATAGTATCATTAGTAAGAAAGGGGATATAATCATAAATATGGAAGAAGAATTTTAAATTATAAGAAAGTACTTCAATTTATTCCAGCATATTTAGAAATCTAGAGAGAATGTATTATATTCCTAGGAAAAATGTAATTTCTCAAAATCAACCTAAGTTGATATCAGACACTTTTTAATTAATTTAAAGATTTTATTTATTTGACAGCGGACAGCGAGAGAGGGAACACAAGCAAGGGGAGTAGGAGAGGGAGAAGCAGGCCTCCTGCTGAGCAGGGAGCCTGATGCGGGGCTCAATCCCAGGACTCTGGGAACATGACCTGAGCCGAAGGCAGACGCTTAACGACTGAGCCACCCAGGCACCCCTAATTTAAATTTTTGAAAATGAAAAGAAAATAACCTTTTTCTTTTAAAAACAGCACTATGGGGGCACCTGGGTGGCTCAGTCAGTTAAGCATCTGCCTTCAGCTCAGGTCATAATCCCGGGATCGAGCCCCACGTCTGGCTCTCTGCTCAGCAGGGAGCCTGCTTCTCCCTCTCCCTCTACCACTCTGCCTACTTGTGTGTGCATGCACTCTCTCTGTCAAATAAATAAATAATCAAAAAATAAAAATAAAAACAGCACTATGGCACATATTCAGGTAAGAGTTAAGGAATTATTTCTAACAGAGTCTTTCTAGCTCATTGCTACATGGATTATATAATTATAACAAATCTCTAATAGGTCCTAAAAATCAAAAGCAAAATGAGTTTTCCATGTGAAATTAAGCATAGAAAATCTAAATACATTACATACCAATTGAAACAAAGGATCTACCAAAAGAAATATGAAACTAAAAAGCATTAATTTAGAATATCTAAGAGTTAATTTGTGGTTTCATTATAAATCTTGATGAATGACAAAACAATTGATCTGGTACTTTCAAGATTAGAAAAAAGCAACAAATGACAGGTTGTGGGCCAACCACCTATTTTTCTAAATAAAGTTTTATTCAAACAGCCATACTTGTTCATTTACATATTATCTAAAGGTGCTTTCTCATTTCAAAAGCAGAATTGACTAGTTGTAACATAGATCGTATGCCCCATAAGCTGAAAATATTTACTATTTGCTCTTAACTACTGGCCTTTTAAGAAACAGTTGGCCAACCTGTGATCTAGGTTCATTAGTTTTTCTAATCTTTATTTAACTTTAGGAATGAGTTGAATTATAGATAACTGATTTCTTCAATACTAAATGGAAACTTGCCCCCACTGCCACATTTTACCATTTTCTAAATCAGGATGCTATTTACAATTGATAACAACTTTCATTTCCTTCCAGGCAGATAAATGTCTTAAGTTAGTCATTTAAAATAACTTCCTCTGTATTTTCTGGCATTGTCAAGAAAGTGCCAGCATCAAATCATACTAGTTTTGATGAAATACTCTGTTTTTCCACAATTAGTGTTCAATCCTATAAAAGAATCAATACCTTCCAAATAAGAATGATTGTGGAAAATCACACCCAGTGTCAACTAATCATCTATGATGTCACTGTGATTGTCCCTTATAATGAACACTTCTATGTCCATTTATTGCAGATGGGGAATCCAGTATCCTATTCATTCATCATCTGACAGTTAACACCATTGTCCCATACAAGTTTAGATTTGAGAATTAAATATAACACAAGACAATAATTTGAGTTGTATAGTAAAATATGTCATTGCGATAGGGCAGCATGTTACTTCTCCAGGTTACTGTATATGCATGTTGAATATAGAGACATATCTCTACCCAGTGTTTTGAAAATTATGCCCCCAGGCACACCATTAGTACTTAATAGTACTTTTTAAAAAGTTACTATGCTTAAATAAGTTAATGAAATACTGAATACTAAATCTCTACCTTTGAACAATGAAAAGCTTATTATCAACCAAACATGATTAGAGATCTGTGGTAAAGAACATTTTAAAATGTTACCGGGGGGTGCCTCGGTGGTGCAGTCGGTTAATTTTCTGACTCTTGGGTCCTGAGACCAAGCCCTGCATCCGCTGGCTGTCTCTCTCCCTCTGTCCCTCCCCCACACTTGTGCTCGAGTGTGCCCTCTCTCTCTCTCTCAAATAAATAAATAAATCTTAAATAAGTAAAATGTTACCAGGGAATCCCCATTCCTAATGCCTATGAACATTTCCAGGAAATGTTGCCAAATCCAAGGGGAGTGACTCTAAGGTTGGAATTATCAGTCATTATTTCATGTTATTAGTGATGATTGGATGGCAGACAGCTCACATTATGAACCACAAATATCTTTGTTTTTCTGAATGTACAGCTCTATTTTTCTACAAACTGAAATATCTTTTAGCCCAATCTTTATGTACATATACCTCAATGAATTTAAATCTTGCCTTTTGACCATGATACAATTGTTGACAATTTTTTTTTTTTTTTTAAGATTTTGTTTATTTGACAAAGAGAGAGACAGCCAGAGAGAAAACACAAGCAGGGAGAGCAGGAGAGGGAGAAGCAGGCTTCCTGCCGAGCAGGGAGCCCGATGCGGGGCTCGATCCCGGGACTCCAGGATCATGACCTGAGCTGAAGGCAGATGCTTAACCATCTGAGCCACCCAGGTGCCCCAATTTTTCATCGTGGAAAAAAAAAGTGAATAGCTTTGCTCCTATATACTAGTGTTACTAGTTTTACCAAGGCATAGGTTGCATACATTTTCAGCCTTGGTATGTATTGCTAACTTCTTTATTTTTGACGTCTGACATCTGACAACTCAAGGCAAAGGTGAAGTATGTCTTAAGTTTCTCCTTCTAGTATGTGGTTTAGTTTTTAGGGTTCTTTTTAAGATTATTTATTTTAGAGAGAGAGAGAACATGGGGGAATGGGAGGATCAGAAGTAGAGGGAGAGGATCTTAAGCAGAATCCCCACTGAGCGCAGAGCCTGAGGCCAGGCTCAATCACAGGACCCTGAAGTCATGACCTGAGCTGATATCCAGAGTCTGACGCTTACCAGCTGAGCCACCCAGGTACCCCAGTTTTTAGTTTTTCTAATTACTAGTGAGTTGAATATTTTCCACATATTTTTATTAGCCAGCCATGCTACTTACTGTGATTTTTCTAGTTCTTTTACCCATTTATTTATTTTTTTTCTCCTGATGCCTTAAAAAATACTCAGTATCCAAATCCTTTGCTTTTTTCCCAGACTTATGTTGATTAGTGATGTTTTTTACTGTGTTCAGTACCCCTCATACAAATATTTTAAATTTTGATATAGTAAGTTTTTGGTCCTACCAAATATTCTTTTTTTTTTTTTTTTAAGATTTTATTTATTTGCGAGAGAGAGAATGAGAGACAGAGAGCATGAGAGGGAGGAGGGTCAGAGGGAGAAGCAGACTCCCTGCTGAGCAGGGAGCCCAATGCGGGACTCGATCCCGGGACTCCAGGATCATGACCTGAGCCGAAGGCAGTCGCTTAACCGACTGAGCCACCCAGGCGCCCCTACCAAATATTCTTATTTCTATTCATAATTTTATTAGACTATTTACTTTTCTAAATAATCAGTTATCTGAAAGTCAAAATGAAAATTCCTTTTCTTAATATTTATATGGATTATTTACTTTCATTGAAATAGCTTTGCCTTTGCTTAAAGCCAGTTTCCGCTCTTTTAATCTATCAGCATTTCATTAAACATTATTCAGCATTTCTCTAAATAATTGCTCTATTTATATTGCTAATAAAGCAAATCTTAGATTTAACAAATGAAGTGTCTTTAATTATATAGTGATCAGTTGCAAATGTAAGTTCTCTTAACATCTGCTGAAAATCAGAAATTTATTGTTTTTAAAAATCACCCCAAATCTGTAAATGTTGAGACAACATTCACAAAAGATTGAAACATTCATAAAACTTAGTGAATTTACAGTAATTTGTTTTCAGACATACTGCCATAGATTTGATTATTTTTTCTCTATTCTTATGTATTTTTATTTATATTCTAATACCTTCCCAGTTTTTTTTCCTTGGTCTTTTTTCCCATTGGGAAAAGTTTTTTTTGTTTTTTTTTAAAGATTTTATTTATTTGACAGAGAGAGACACAGCGAGAGAGGGAACACAAGCAGGGGGAGTGGGAGAGGGAGAAGCAGGCTCCCCGTGGAGCAGGGAGCCCACCGTGGGGCTCGCTCCCAGGACCCTGGGATCATGACCTGAGCCGAAGGCAGGCGCTTAATGACTGAGCCACCCAGGCGCCCCAGGGAAAAGTTTTATAGTTTATAGTTTCAGCATTCTTACCTGACAGACAAGGTAGCAGGATCTAAATGATCACCTAGTTGTTTCTTGGTCAGATTATTGGGACTGGTCAGAGTCCATGTGATCCTGAACTCCTTTAGGTCTTTTTTCTTTTTTCATCTGATAATACATTTTCAAACCATGGTAAAGTACACATAATATAAAATTTATGTTAAGACAATAAAACTTACTGTCTTAACATAAATTTTTAAGTGTACAGTTAGTGGTATTAAGTACATTCATATTGTTGTACAGTCATCACACCATCTATCTCTAGAACTCACCATCCTGCAAAACTGAAATTCTGTAACCATTAAACAGTAACTCCTTATTCCCATCTCCCCCTAATCCATGGCAGCCATCATTCTACTTTCTGTCTCTTAAGATTTGAACAGTTCTTGGTAAATAGAATCATACACTATTTGTATTTTTGTGACTAGTTTATTTCTAGCATCCCTGCTTTCTTTCGGTTACTGTTTGCATGGAATACTTTTTTCCACCCTTTCACTTTCAACTTGTTTGTGTCTCTGGTAAGTCTAAAGTAAGTCTCTTGTTCAATAATCTTTTTATTCATTCTGCCAAACCGTCTTTGATTGTAGCTTTTACTCCATTTATATTTAAAGTAATAACTAATAAAAGACTTATTTATATCATTTTGCTATTTGTTTTCTATTTGCCTTATAGTTTGTCCCTCATTTTCTGCATTATTGTCTTCTTTTGTGTTTAGTTGCTATTTTGCAATGAAGTATTTTAATTTCCTTGTCACTTATTTTTTTGTATTCTAAAGCTATTTTCTCTGTGATTACCATGGAGGATAACACTTAACATAATAACATTATAACATTCCAATTTGAACTTACACCAGCTTAAAGTTTGGGTCTCTTTTAATAATAAAGATTGACTGATTAACTTGTAGGATATTTAAGGCATAATCAGTTCTTTTTTTTTTTTTAAGGTATTATTTATTTATTTGACCGAGAGAGAGACAGTGAGAGAGGGAACACAAGCAGGGGGAGTGGGAGAGGGAGAAGCAGGCTTCCCGCCGAGCAGGGAGCCCGATGCGGGGCTCGATCCCAGGATCCTGGGATCATGACCTGAGCCGAAGGCAGACGCTTAACGGCTGAGCCACCTAGGCGCCCCAGCATAATCAGTTCTTATTAACTAAAATTTTGTGTGATTTTCCCCCACTATTATATTAAATGTGCCAGTTTGCTTTTTTATTTTTTTTTATTTATTTTTTTTTCAGTTTGCTTTTTTAAATGTTTTGCTTCTTATTAAAAGTAATAGTTCTTTTAAAATAATTGATAGATATTTCAACTCCTGAGAGATGAATGATTTAGCCTGTTGTTATATATTCTCTTAAGGATGTTGGCAGTTTTTTTTCTTTTTGGAATGCTATTGAATCCTATATCTATTTTGTTATTGTTTGTGACATGCCTCATACTGATGACCTTTTTGGACTTCCTTCTGTGTGGTTATTCTGAATGGTCATCAGTGTTGATCCATTTTTCCTTTTCTTAGTACAATTCTTTTTTTTTTTTTCTTAGTACAATTCTTATTGCTTTCATGCCTGCTTGGAATTCCTCTATTTCCCTCCCTATTTACACAGATTAACACAATTAGAAATGGTTATCTTGGGGCGCCTGGGTGGCTCAGTTGGTTAAGCGACTGCCTTCAGCTCAGGTCATGATCCCAGGGTCCTGGGATCGAGTCCCGCATCGGGCTCCCTGCTCTGTGGGGAGCCTGCTTCTCCCTCTCCCACTCCCCCTGCTTGTGTTCCCTCTCTCGCTGTGTCTCTCTCTGTCAAATAAATAAATAAAATCTTTAAAAAAAAAAAAAAGAAAAGAAAAGAAATGGTTATCTTCACTTTTTTAACAGACAACTGATGATAGGGCACCTGGCTGGCTCAGTCAGTAGAGCATGCAACTCTTGATCTCAGGGTCATGAGTTCAAGTCCCATATGGGGCATAGAGTCTACTTTTAAAAAAATTAATCAAGAGGCGCCACAGGATGGCTCAGTCAGTTAAGCATCCAACTCTTGGTTTCAGCTCAGGTCATGATCTCAGGGTTGTGGGATCAAGCCCCATCTTGGGCTCCGCACTCAGCGGGGAGTCTGCTCAAGATTCTCTCTCCCTCTGCTATTCCCCCCACTTGCTCACATGCTCTCTCTCTCTCTCAAATAAATAAATAAATCTTTTTTTTTTTTTACGATTTTATTCATTTACTAGAGAGACAGTGAGAGAAGGAACACAAGCAGGGGGAGGGGAAAGGGAGAAGCAGGCTTCCCGCAGAGCAGGGAGCCCGATGCGGGGCTCATTCCCAGGACCCTGAGATCATGACCCGAGCCGAAGGCATTTGCTTAACCAACTGAGCCACCCAGGTGCCCTAAATAAATAAATCTTTAAAAAAATTAATCAAGTCTCTTGGCTAAACAAAACCAAATTAAACTTGCAGTCTGGGGCATTCACTCCTCAGATATTAACTAATTAATTAATTAATAGACAACTGATGAGAACAAAAAAGTACCTGTTTGTATTAACACTCTAACTTATTGATGTGAACAGTACAATACATGTAACTTACTGTACATGTTTATATCATAACTATTTTATACATTTTTATATTAACTTTTCTCTAACCCTCTCATTTTAATGTTATCATTTTATGCCTGATTATTAAAATATTGTTGAGGTGCCTGGGTGGCTCAGTTGGTTAAAAGGAAACCTCTGCCTTCGCCTCAGGTCATAATCCCAGGGTTCTGGGTTCAAGCTCGGCATGGGGCTCCCTGCTTGGCAGGGAGTCCGCTTCTCCCTCTCCCTCTGCTCCGCCCCACTCGTTCTCTCTCTCTCTTTCAAATAAATAAAATCTTATAAAATAAAATAATAAAATATTGTCATTTTGTACTAAAATGGAACTTCACCTGAAGCGGTCCCATTACATTGACTCCTTTTTCTTTAGCACTGTCCATGACTTCCTTGAAAGCATTACGTTTTTTGAAAATGTGTTTAGACCTGTCCTTTTGCCTGTTTGCTTTCAATTTTGCCCTGAAACAGGGAATCAACCTCTCTCCTTATGTAAGCTAGAGAACAACATTAGAAACCAAAGTTTGGGTGTTGTGTGATGAGATGTGAAACTGGGGAGGGAAATGGAAGAAGATGACTAGGTTTTTTTCAGATGCTCTGGAAGTGAACCTGTATGTCCTCAATTCCAGGATCTTGGTTGAATTCAGTAAGTCTTTCTACCAGTAATAGTCTCCAGGAAATCACTGAATCCCACTGTGCTTAGTTGCATTTAGCCAAACTTAAAACTGTATCTTTGGCTCCCTTAGTAAGCAGTCTTACTTATAACCTGTGTGGAATTCATTATATTCCTCCTTTGAGGTAATATTCCAGTTGTTATTTGGTGTAATGACCATTCAGATGAGGGACTTCATTTATTGCTGCTGGGTGTAGCCACAGAACAAATATAATCAACAGGCTGACACTGGAATTTTCTAGCAGTTTCTGGGTAACTTTCTTGAAAGCATTTGCTCAGATCCTTTACTCCTTTTCTTCCCTTTCTCTATGCTATTGCCTGCATATGGACATCACATATTTGTCATATTCATATAGTTTCTCCAGACTTTTATGTGGTAGGGAAATACACTACCTGTCTGGCTGGAGCCGCTAGTTACTTTGTGGAACAAGGCTAGATAGGAAGTCTCATGAAAGAAAATAAATGTTCCTAATTGTGTTAATCTGCTTAGGCTACTATAACAAAATACTGTGGACTGGATTGAAACAACAAATTCATTTTCTCAGTTTTGGAGGCTAGAAGTCCATGATCAAGGTGCCAGTCAATCTGGTTTCAGGCTAAGTACTTTCTCCTTAGGTTGCAGATGGCCACCTTCTTGCTATGTTCTCACGTGGCAGAGCAAGCTCTCTGGTATCTCTTATGAGGGCACTAGTCTCATTATGAGGACCCCACCCTCATGACCCCCATCTAATTCTAATTACCTCTCAAAGGCCCCATCTCCAGATACCATCACATTGCAGTAGGGGCTTCAACATATGAATTTGGGGCTGGGGGCACAAAACATTCCATCCATAACACCAGTCCTTGAAAAATACAAGTATAGCAGATTTGCAAAAGTAAAATCAGTAATTCACCTGATATTTTTTCAGAATCAGGTTTCAGAATCATGATACCTGATCATTCCTTAAGGTTCCTTTTTTGTGCAGATCTTTGAGGCAGGCAAACATGAGTTGCAGAAGTCCATGAAAGCATACATATATTTATCAAAGGTGATATACTAGAATATTCATAGTAGCCCCTTATATTAGAGTCTAAAGTTGGAAAGTACCTGAATGCCCATCAACCGTAGAATGGATTGGGGCACCTGGGTGGCTCAGTCGTTAAGCATCTGCCTTCGGCTCAGGTCATGGTCCCAGGGTCCTGGGATCGAGCCCCGCATCGGGTTCCCTGCTCAGCGGGAAGCCTGCTTCTCCCTCTCCCACTCCCCCTGCTTGTGTTCCCTCTCTGGCTGTCTTTCTCTCTGTCAAATAAATAAAATCTTTATAAAAAAAACCAACAAACCGTAGAATGGATAAATTCTGGTATATTTACACAATAGAATAATATACAGCAATGACAATGAATCATCTAAAACTAGTCAGCATTATATATGAATCCCCCAAAGAAGAATGTTGTTGAGAAAAAGAAACCAGATACCAGGACTATGTAATATATAATTTCAATTATGTTTTCTAACAGTACAGATTGGTAAACTAATTTATGCTCTAATAAATTAGGACAGAGGTTTCCTTCAAAGGTAGTGACTGGAGGAAATCATGAAAGGGAACCTTGAAGGTGCTGGTAATGATGTTACTCTCAATCTGGGTGCTGGTTACAAAAGATTGTTTAGCTTAGAAAAATTCATTGCACTGTTCCCATGCATGTGCATGTTGGGTGAGAATCTGTCTTAGACCCTGAACAACTCTGCATATTATTGCTGAGTGTTTTGGGCTGAACTGTGCTCCCCCTCTGCCAAAAAAATTTTAAAAAATCACGAAGCCCTAACCCTCACTACCTTAGAATGTGACTGTATTTGGAGATAAGGCCTTTAAAGAGGAGTTTAAGGGGTGCCTGGGTGGCTCAGCTGGTTAAGTGTCTGCCTTCAGCTCAGGTCATGATCCCAGGGTCCTGGGATTAAGCCCCACGTCAGGCTCCCTGCTGCCTGCTTCTCCCCCTCCCTTTGCCTCTCTCTCTCTCTCTCTTCTTTAAAAAAAAATAGGTGATTAAGTTAAAATAAGGACCCTTGGGGTGAGCTCTAACCCAATCTCTGTGATGTTTTTATAACAAGAGGTTTGGACACAGAAATGACCATGTGAACACACAGCAAGAAGGCAGCCATCTGCAAGCCAGAGAGAGAGTGTCATCAGAACAAATCAACTCTGGCACCTTGATCTTGGACTTCTAGTTTTCAGAACTGTGAGAAAATTAATTTCTGTTGTTTAAGCCACCCAGTCAGTGATATTTTGTTATGGCGGTGCTAGCAAACTTACACTGTGTATACGAAAACCACAGATCTCTAACTACCTTTTATCAGGACATTCTCAGGGGTGTGCTTGCAGCAAGTAAGTTTGAGACATAAGGAAATGTCTCACTCTAGACAAAGAGGCTTGCTCATAGGCTGTTAGAAAGTAGCGTGCTCTTTAGGATCAGTGTTCCTCACCTGTAACATAACCCACCACCTTGTGGGTAGGCATCTGTCTAGAGCCACCTGCTTCCTGCCTCTGGGACTTTGGGGGCATGGAGAACTGACACAAACAAGAAGCTCAAGTTTCTTGGTGTGCCATGAGTAAAGTCCTTTGTTTTCAACCAGAAATCTCGTGTCTTCTGCCAGCTTCCATGGAACAGTAATAGGCTAGCTCAATAGCCATCACATAGGGTAAAATCTCAGCCTCTTCAGAAACCTTGACAGTGCATACTGTAAAAAATATATACATTTTTAGGTTCATGAGAGAATAGTCTTGACTTCTATCTCGCAAACTGACTTATTTGAAAAAGCCCCTCTCCAGTCCAAATATGTTGAGCAAGTCTGGATAACAGCCCTTCCTTCAGCACCAGGGACTGCAGTCTCTTTCTGGAGTGGAGACAGAAATTAGCCATGTTCTCTCCTTCATGCATATGCCATATTCATTCTCCCTCAAAGTTTTCACAGAGGAGACTCACAGCTTCCCTTATAACAAGGAAAGATTCTGGGGATCCACATCAGGACCAAAAATTTCTTGAGTATAGCTTAATCTGACTGAGTAAGAGACTGAATTTACTTTCTTGGTATTCCAAGTATAATAATTTTTTTTAAAGATTTTATTTATTTATTTAAACAAACAAAAATCAATTGTGTTTGTATACATGAATAATGAACTGAAAGAAATTAAGAAAACAATCCCATTTGCAATTGCATGAAAAAGAAAATACCTAGGAATAAATTTAACCAAGACTTAACAACTGAACCACCCAGGTGCCCCCAAATATAATAATTTTTGCTCTTAACCTCTCTGCATATAATGTTAGTGGCACTCCCTCTTGGGCCTGAGGGGGCAAAAATCCACTCGCTTTTTCTACAGCTTTGTTATCCATTCATTTCCCAACACTTCCAGGCCATTCTTACTTCTGTCAGGAAATAGAACTACTGCTTGGAGATTATACTGTAACTGTTGTTAAAATGATAATTGAAATAGATTTAAAAAAAAAAAAACAGACGGAAAGCAAATATTATTAAAAACACTAGACCGTGGAGCACCTCGGTGGTTCAGTCGGTTGAGCGTCTGCCTTCGGCTCAGGTCATGATCTCCGGATCCTGGGATTGAGCCCCATGTTGGGCTCTCTGCTCAGTGGGGAGTCTGCTTCTCCCTTTCCCTCTGTCCCTCCCCCAGCTTGTGCTCTCTCTCTCAAATAAATAAATAAAATCTTAAAACACACACACACACACACACACACACACACACACACACTAGACACGTTTGAAAAACGACAGACCTTAAAGCAGTTAACTGGTTTGATAGACCTGGGCAGGGAGGGAGGATGAGTAATTTAACAATTAGAGGAAGTTAAAGAGAAGAAAATTTAGATGTATAGAGATAGAAACTATGAGAGGCCATGAGGCAATATCATTGAATGAGAAGTGCCAACTTACTTGTAATCAGAATTCCAGAGAATCCATAGAGTGAAGGAGGAGAGGAGGTAAGAAGAATGTTAACAATTGAGAATTTCCCAGTACTGAAGAAACACATGAATCCTCAGATGACACAATAAAAAAAAAAAAGATTGTTGCCAAACATTTAAAGAACTAACACCTTCTCAAACTCCTCCAAAACATAGAAGAGGAGGGAGTACTTCCAAGCTTATTTTACAAGGCCAGTGTTACCCTGATACCAAAACCAGACAAGGATACTACAAGAAAAGAAAATTATAGGCAAATATCCCTAATGAACACGGATGCAAAAATCCTCAATACAATATTAGCAAATCAAATTCAGCAATACGTTAAAAGGATCATACCTGGTGATCAAATGGGATTTATTCCAGATTGAAAGGATGGTTCACCATCTACAAATCAATGTGATACACCACACTAACAAAATGAAGAATAAAAATCATATGATCACCTCAGTAGATTCAGAAAAAGCATTTGATGAAAATCAATATTCATTCATGATAAAAATTCTGAACAAAGTGGGCATATAGGGAAAGTACCTCAACTTAATAAAAGCCATATATGACAGACCCACAGGTAACATTGTACCAAACAGTGAAAAACTGAAAGCTTTTTCTCTAAGATCAGAAACAAGACAAAGGCGCCCACACTCACCACTTTTATTCAACATAGTATTGGAAGTCCTAGGTTAGAATCAGTAAGCAAGAAAAAGAAATAAAAGTCATCAAATTGGGAAGGAGGAAGTAAAACTGTCTCTATTTGCAAATGACATGTATAGTAAACCCTAAAGACCCCACCAAAAATCTGTTAGAATAAATGAAATTAGTAAAGTTGCAGGATACAAAATCAATATACAAAAATCAATTGTGTTTGTATATGTGAATAATGAACTGAAAGAAATTAAGAAAACAATCCCATTTGCAATTGCATGAAAAAGAAAACACCTAGGAATAAATTTAACCAAGGAGGTGAAAGACCTGTATATTGTAAAGTATAAAACAGTGATGAAAGAATTGAAGACACAAATGAAAGATATTCTGTGCTCATTTATTAAAAGAATTAATATTGTTTAAATGTCCATACTACCCAAGGTAATCTACAAATTCAGTGCAATCCCTTTAAAAATTCTAATGGCATCTCTCAAAGAAATAGAACAAAGAATCCTAAAATGTGTATTGAATCACAAGAGGCTGAATAGCCAAAGCAATCTTAAGAAAGAACAAAGTTTGAGGCTTCACACTTCCTGATTTCAAACTATTACAAAGCTACAGCCATCAAAACAGTATGGTATTGGTATTAAAATAGACACATAGATGACTGGAATGGAGCCCAGAAATAATCCCATGCTCTATGTTCAATTTATGACAAAGGAGCCAAGAATATACAATGGGGAAAGGATGGTTTCTTTAATGATGCTGGGGAAACTGGACAGCCAAATGCAAAAGAATGAAGCTGAATCATGATCTTATAGTCTACCCAGAATCAACTCAAAATGGATGAAAGACTTGACATAAGACTTGAAACCATAAAACTCCTAGAAGAAAACATAGGAGATACGCTTCTTGGCATTAGTCTTGGCGATTTTTTGGATTTGACACAAAAGCAAAGGGAACAAATGCAAAACTAAACAAGTGGGATGTATCAAACAAAAAAGCTGCACAGCAAAGGAAACCAACAAAATGAAAACGCAATCTACAGAATGGGAGAAAACATTTGCAAATTATATATTTCTAAGGGTGTAATATCCAAATTATGCAAAGAACTCACAACTCAATAGGAAAAAATTCAATTTAAAAAGTGGACCGAGGAACTGAATAGACATTTTTTCCAAAGAAGATATATAATTGGCCAATAAATGCATGGAAAGGTGCTCAACATGATTAATCATCAGGGTCATGCAAATCAAAACTATAATGAGATATCCTGTCACACCTGTTAGTATGGCTATTATCAAGACAAGAAATAACAAGTGTTGGGGAAATAACCCTATGAGTGTGGACTGTGCACTGTTGTTGGAAATGTAAATAGGTGAAGCTCCTATGGAAAACAGTAAAGAGTTCCTCAAAAAGTTAAAAACTACCATAAGATCCAGCAATTCCATTTCTGGGTATTTAACCAAAGGAAACAAAGTCATTATCTTGAAAAGATAAGTGCACTCCCATGGTCACTGCAGTATTATTGTAGTAGCCAAGACATGGAAACAACCTATGTCCATCCACAGATGAATGGATAAAGAAAATGTTACACACACACATACATATACACACAGAGGGATATTATTCAGCCACAAAGAAGGAAATACTGCCATGTGCAACAACATGGATAGACTTTGAGGGCACTATGCTAAATGAAAGAAGTTGGAGAAAGACAAATACTGTGTGTTTTCACTTATATGTGGAATCTAAAAAAAAAAACAAACTCAGAATAAATTGGTGGATGTCAAAGGCAAGGAGTCAGGAGTGGGTGAAATGGATGAAGGTGGTCAAAAGGTACAAACTTCCAGTTATAAGTAAGCTGTGGGGAAGTAATGTGCAGCATGGTAACTATAGTTGACATTATTGTATATTTGAAAGTTGCTAAGAGAATAAATCTTTAAAGTTCTCATCACTGGAAGAAATTTTGTAATTATGTGTGGTGATGGATATTAATTACACCGATTTGGTAATCATTTCACAATATATACATAAATCATTGTGTGTACACCTAAAACTAATACAATGTTATATGTCAGTTACACCTCAAATTTTATGTATTTTAGAGCACATGCACAAATGGGGGGAGGGGCAGAGGGAGAGAATCTTCAAGCAGACTCCCCGCTGAACATGGAGCCCAATGTGGGGCTTTATCTCACGACCTATGAGATCACAACCTGAGCTGAAACCAAGAGTTGGAAGCCCAACCGACTGAGTCACCCGGGGCCCCTATATCTCAATTTTTAAAAAGCCCACAGTGATGGGGGTGAGTCAAAAGGATACCAACTGGAGCCAACTGAAAAATCTCCTAATAGTTAGCACTGAACAATTTAAGCAACAAAATACATAACATCATGTTGGATTATAACCCAGCATATAAAGTAAATATCCAGAAATACATGATATAAATAAACGATTTAATAAATAAATGGGGGAGAATAAACAAATCTATGCAGTAGAAGTCCAAATAATGTATGTAGATTCTCCACCCTTAAGGAGGTGCATTATAACTCTCCAATCCTTGCATGTGGGTTGTGCATAATGACTTCATTCCAAAGAACACAGTATGGAAAGGGGAAAAAAGAGTAACTTTACAACGGAGAAATCTGACATGCTACCTCAGCTAGGTGATCAAGTTAACTTCATCAGTGAAAATTTATGTTTGTAGTATTATACTTGATATGATTTGGTGAAAATGGTGCTTTGCTTCCATGGTCTTCCTCCCAAAAACCCATTAACCCATGATTATGAGAAAAAGATCAGTCTCATTTGAGGGACATTCTACAAAATTCCTAACTAGTATTCCTCAAAACTTCCAATGTCATCAGAAGCAAGGAAAGTTTGATAAACTGTCACAGCCAGAAGAACCTATGGGAATATGACAACTAAATGTAACATGGTGTCCTAGATGGGATCCTAGAACAGAAAAAAGGACAGTAAGTAAAAACTAAATCTGAATAAAGTTATCAGATTAATACTTTATAATGTGTCAGCATTGGTTCATTAATTGTGACAAGTGTACATTAATAATGTAAGATAACAGTAGGGGAAACCTGGTGTGGGATTTATGGCAACAATCTATGCGATCTTCACAACTTTTCTGTTAAAGTTTACCAACAAAAATTCAGCATGCTCATAATAGAAGTTTTCAGCACACTAAAAATAGCATGCATTTCCTCAGCTTGATAAAAAGAATGTAGGAAAAACATACAGCTAACATCATATTTAATGGTGAACTTTGGAACACTTTCTCTTAAGGTTGGGAATAAGGTAAGGATGCCTGTTCTCACCACTTGTATTCAGCATTGTATTAAAGGTCCTAATCAGTGTGACACTGTAATAAAAAGAATAAATACGAGAAAAGATGAAGTAGAATGTTTTTAAAGCAATTACAAATTGAAGGATTTAGATCTTAAAAAGCTAAATAGCTAAGTAAACAAATCTGGTAAGACAAGGGTATAAGACAAATCTCCAAATTGGTCTCTCTGCCTTGACTGATAGCAAGTGTCCTCTGCTTATGGATATAAAACTTTTATTTGCAAATAACATGTTTGCATTTGAAGAGAACTCTATGGAATATTTTTAGAATATTAGTGAGTTTGTCAGCTTCACAGGATATAAGGTTAGTATACAAAATTCTATTGAATTTCTGTATTCTCCCAACAAACAATTGGCAAATGAAATGAACAATACCGTTTACCATGACATCAGAATCATCAAATTCTTGGGCTTAAATCTGCCTAAAAGGTGTGCATGATCCCTATTTTGAAAACTGACTATTGTTAGGATAAATTAAGGGAGACCTAAACAAGTGGAGAGATGCCATGTTCATTGGTAGGTTTGATATTCTTAAAATGTCCATTCTTTCTAAATAGATCCATAAAATTAATGCAACCCCTTTCAAAACTTCGAGCAACCTTCCTTGAAGAAATTACTAGTTGATTTGAAAATTTATATGGAAATGCAAAGGATCTAGAAGAGACAAAATATTATTTAAATGAAAAGCAAAATTGGAGGACATTACTGGATCTTACCACTCTCTACAGTAATCAAGGTAATGTGCCACTGATGTAAGGACAGATAAATATATATCAATGGGACAGAATACAGAGCCCTGAAATAGATAGTCAATTAATTTTTGACAGAACCAGTGCAATTCAATGAGAAAGGAAGGTTTTAGCAAATGTTATTTGGAACAATTTAGCTATTTCTGTGGAAAAAAGATTGAAACTTGGTGTCTACTTCCACCATACACAAAAATTAACTTGAGATAGATCAAAGACCTAAATGTTAAACCCTGAACCATAAAGTGTCTAGAAGAAAACATAGATGGACATCTGTATCACTTTGGTTGGAGAAAGGAAAGTTTTCTTGAACAGGACACACTAACCATATGCACTAACCATAAAAGGAGAAATGAGGGTGCCTGTGTGGCTCAGTCATTAAGAATCTGCCTTCAGCTCAGGTCATGATCCCAGAGTCCCAGGATGGAGTCCCACATCGGGCTTCTTGCTCAGCGGGGAGTCTGCTTCTCCCTCTACCAGCCCCCCTGCTTGTGTTCCCTCTCTCGCTATGTCTCTCTCTGTCAAATAAAATCTTTAAAAAAAAAGTGGAAGAAATGATATGTTGAACTTCATCAAAATATAAAATATCTGCTCATCAAAAAACACTGGCAATAGACAAGAACATCTTTAAATCAAAATAAACCCAATTTAAAGGGAGTGGGGGACAAATGACTTGGACACTTCGTAAATGATACATAAATGGTCAATAAGCACTAGAAAAAGGGGTCAACACAATTTATCAGCATTAAGTCACAATGACATACCTGTGCCCACTAAAATTATCTATGCCCACTAGAAATAAAAGAATGTGACCACATGAAATGTTGGCAAGTATATAGACCAACTGGAATGCTCATATATGGCCTGTGGGAGTATAAAGTGATACAACCTCTTTGGGAAAATATTCCTTTTTTTTTTTAAGATTTATTTGTTTATTTGAGAGAAAGAGCAAGGGGAGGGGCAGAGGGAGAGGGAGAGAAGCAGACTCCACACTGAGTGCGGAACCCGACTCAGGGCTCGATCCCAAGACCCTGAGATCATGACCTGAGCCGAAATCAAGAGTCTGATGCTTAATCAACTGAACCACCCAGGTGCCCTTTGGGAAAATATTCTTAAGAACCTAAATTCCTTGGGGTGCATGGGTGGCTCAGTCGGTTAAGTGGCTGCCTTTGGCTCAGGTCATGATCCTGGAGTTCTGGGATTGAGCCCCACATTGGGCTCCCTGCTCAGTGGGAGTTTGCTTCTCCCTCTGACCCTCCCCCCTCTCATGCTCTCACTCTCAAATAAATGAATAAAATCTTAAAAAAAAAAAACAACCTAAATTCCATCCTGAAGTGTGTACCCAAGAGAAATGAAAACATATCCACAGTATTGTCCAAGAATGTTCATAACAGCCTCACTCATAATACCTCTACCTGGAGATAATTCAAATATCCATCAACATGAGAATAAACAAATCATGGTATGTTCATACAATAATTAAAGAACAAACTACTGATATGCACAATATAGATGCATCTCAAACGTATTGAGCAAAATAAGCCCCAAACAGGAGTCTACATACTTTATGAATCCATTTATATGAAGTGTAAGAACAGGAAAAACTAAAGGCAATAAGAGTGGTTACCTTGAAGGAGGGAGTTGGAGAAATGACTGGAAATGGACACAAAAGAACTGGAAAGGGCTATGTGGAAATACTTTACCTTAGCCTGGGTGGTTGTTATAGGGGTGTATACAATTGTCAAAACTTGGTGAACTGAAAGTTTAATATCTGTACCTTTTATTGCATGTTAATTACACCTCAATGAAACAATAAAAACAAAATACACATAAGGAGCCTTATACTTTATTTCAAAGTTTGTGAAATACATTTAGATTACTGCATAAAGTCAGAAAACGATCACTAGAATGAACCCTAATGGTATTTTTAAGATTATACCAATTGACAATTCCTTTAAAAAAAATAAAAGTAGAAGTACCATATGAGCCAGCGATTCCACTTCTGAGCATATACCAAAAAAAAAAAATAATAAGATTTTGAAGAGATATTTATACACCCATGTTCATAGCAGCATTACTCATAAAAGCCAAAAGGTGGAAGCAACCCAAGTGCCCATCAACAGATAAATGGATAGATAAGATGTGGTATATACATACAATGGAATATTATTCCATCTTAAAAAGGAAGTACATTCTGACACATGCTACAACATAGATGAACCCTGAAGACATAGACACTATGCTAAGTGAAATAAGCCACAAAAGGACAAATACTTTAAGTTTCCACTCATATGAGGTACTTAGATTCGTAGAGACATAAAGTAGAATGGTAGGTGCCAGGAGTTGGGGAGTAGAGAAAATGAGAAGTTATTATATAATGGGAACAGAGTTTTAGTTTTGCGAGATGAAAAATCTTCTCTGGACAGATGCTGGTGATGGTTACACAACAATGTGAATGTACTTAATGCACTAAACTGTACACTTAAAAATGGCCAAAATAGCAAATTTTGTTATGTATCATTTACCACATTTTAAAATAATTTTTAAAATTGTATCTGTTGATAAAAATAAGTCAAGCTCAGTTTCTTCACCAAATTTTAACAATTGTATACACCCCTGTAACAACCACCCAGGCTAAGGTAAAGTATTTCCATATGGCCCTTTCCAGCTCTTTAAACTAAACATTTAATACCTTTCATCTTGTTTTTCCCTCTTCTGGAAATAGAATATTTGAGGAGATATTTTATGGGGGGGGGGTTGTATAGGAAAAACTCAATATGTTTTTCTTTACTCACACTGACAACATGTTTGACATTAGATGTGTGGGGTTTTTTTCCCCACACAGACCAATTCTCAAATATGAACTTGGTGTCCTGTAATTCAATTCAATTATGACACTAACTAGAGTCAGCACAGATCCCACAGGTTAAGGGCTCAGTCCCAGAAGACTGCCCTCCACTTCATACCCTAATCAGAGGTAGTTGGTACCCAGGTTACCCAGAACTGTCTGACTTGGATAGAATTTGCAGGCTCCCACAATCCCCTCCTCAGATTCAATAATTTGCTACAACAGCTCACACAACAAAAGAAAACAGTTTACTTACTATTGCTGGTTTATTACAAAGGATATTTTAAAGCATTCATATGAACAGTCAGATAAAGAGATACATAGGGTGAGGTGTGGAAGGGTCCTTAGTGCAGGAGCTTCTGTACCATGGAGTTGGGGTGCACCAGCCTCTGGCATGTAAATGTGTTCACCAACCTGGTAATCTCCCTGAGCCCCATACTTTTGGGAATTTTTTTATGGAGGCTTCATCATGTAGGCATGATTGATCATTAACTCTATCTCCAGCCCTTATTTAGAGGATGGGACACGTGGCTGAATGTTCCAAGCTTTTATACATGGCTTGGTCTTTCTAGTGACCAGCCCTTTCTAGGAGTCCACCAACAGTCACCATATTAGAACAAAAGACACTCCTATCTCCCAGGAGATTCCAAGGGATTTAGGAGTTCTGTGTCACAAACAGGTCCAAGACCAAATATTAGCAGGAACCAGAGGCAAAGACTTTATATGTGTATGTGTGTGTGTATATATATTTTTTCTTATTATTTTACATGAGGGAATTAACTCAGATAGGTGTATGTTTTAAATCTTTAGACTTACTCAACTTATTCTGACCTTGCAGACTGCTTCTCTGTGTTCTTGCTCCTTCCCTGGAAGCTTGCAGCTTCTCAAAGTTTTGGTTCTTCCCTTTTCTCCTAAACCCTTCTGCCTTGCACTTTGGCTTTTCTCTTAAGCTTCCAGGCATCTCGCCTAAGCTCTGGCTCCTCCTTCAAGGGCTCCCTGGCTCCTCTAACCACAAAATCTGCTTCTTCTGCTCTTCTGTCTTATGCCTTTGCTGAGCATGGGGTCTTTCCCAGAACTTATTAGCTTCTGTACATTGTCAACTCCATCTATTCCCTTTGGCTCTCAGACCTCTCCCCTGAAATCTGTCTCCTGCTCCAGGGTTTCTTCTCCATATTCCCAAGCTTCTGATCTCCTGGGCTACCAAAATTTTTTCCTCAGAATTTGTCACCTCCCTCAGGAGTCTGATTTCTGATGTCCAAGATCTTCTCTTGGGCTTCCAAACACCTCCTTCAAGCTCTAGCTTCTCCCTTGCTCTTGCAGACTCTCTCCTTGAGCTCTGTTCCCTCTCGCAAGGTACCCTCAAACTCCCTTGAGGTCCCAGGCCCCTCCTCTAGCCTTCAGTTCCTTTCCTATGTTCCCAGTACACTAAAATAGGCATACTCAGAATCTCATTTGGGCCTCTCAATGAGCCTCATTTGCACATGATAAAACTGAGAATTAGAATAAAGTAAACAATTGAAAAATTAAAAAAAAACAAAAACAAAAAAACAAAACCTGAGGCTTAGAGAGGTGAAATCACTGGCTCAAGATTACATGTCAAATTGAAAGGCAGGGATTCGGGGCGCTTGGGTGGCTCAGTCGGTCAAGTGTCTGCCTTTGGCTCAGGTCATGATCCCAGGGTCCTGGGATTGAGCCCCATGTTGGGCTCCCTGCTCAGTGGGGAGCTTGCTTCTCCCTCTCCTCCCCACTCACTCTTGATCTCTGTTACTATCTCTGTCTGTCTCTGTCTCTGAAACAAATTTAAAAAAAAATTTTTTTTAAAGGCAGGGATTCAAATCCTATTTGAATCCTAGACCTCCTATTTTCATCTACACACTTAAGATAGCTACATCTCCCATTAAAATAGCTACCCATTAGAAAAAGAGAGCTATATTCCAGGAATTGTGTTAAGTGTTTCACTGAGGTAGGCATCATTATCACCATTTTACTTTGAGGAAACCAAAAGCTAAGATTAAAGAGCTAATAAATGGCAGAAAAAGAACTGGAATGAGAGTTCTTCCAAATTCAAAATTGGCATTCCATCATTATTTCATTCTATTTCCGCATTATGTAGATGAGAACACTGAGGTTTAGAGACGTCCAGGAATTTTAGATCAAAGTTTGTGAAGGGGCAAAATTATGGATCTTCTCTGCTTCCTCTCAGATTAATGCTAAATAAATAAAAGCCCCACTGTACCATTCTCCCCCTAGGAACCTTTGAGGAAGGAAATACAAACCAAAGAAAAGAGCCCATGGACAGACTTTTCTATCAAAAGTTGATCAAAAAAAATAAAAAGATCAAATGCTGGCCCCTACCATCCAAAGGATGTACCCCACTGACTGAAAAAGCAATTGGCCCTGTTAGGACAAAGGTTATCTGTCTTCTCATGGGGATTCTAGGCTTGGGGAGGAAGAGAAATAAGCCAAAATATTGTTACAAATGAGAAATGTCATTTTATTCAGCACAAGGTAGCAAGTTTCTGGAACTGAATGAGTACAAGACCTTGTCTAGCCGCACCTTGAAGTGGGGAAAAGGGAAGGAGGCTTAAAATCCATTGCCAGGCTTATTTCCCACCAAGACCCCAAAGTCCTAATGTTAGGCCAAATCATAGAGTAGGAGTAGGGATGTTGGGCGGCTTGTCAATAAAGTAAGAATTGACTTGTGGTAGGTTTTTCCAGGCAAGTTCTAGGAATCCATACTGGGCGATACCCACAGGTTGGATAGTATGCACCCTGCTCTTTCCAGGCAAAGGTACAATGTTATGGAACTTGAGAGGACTTGCAGGGGCATGGGAATGACCCCAAAACAAGCCACAGAACAACCGTTCACCAAGTACCAGCTCCTGAGTTTTCAGGGCCTTTTTGTACATGATCTCTTGGGGTTGGAGTTCCTCTTTCTGCAGCAACTCTAGTAGAAGCCTCTGGATTTGAGGGGACTTAAATTTGTACAGATCCATGAGTTGGTAAAACTGTTCCATCCAAGCAGTGCTGTCTTTTGCATATTGTTGCTGCATCATCTGCAAAACATGGTACAGTGCCACAAATGTCTCCCATTGAGGCACCTCTTCCTTTTTTTTAGAGATGGGCTGTGTCTTCTTCAACTTGGGCAATGTGAGGGGCCTGTCTTTTCCCTTAAAAGCCCTCAGATCCTTCTGAAACATCAGTGCTAGAGTTTGTTTGTCCACAGAGGCATGGGCACCTGTGAAAATCTCTCTTGCAGCAGGATAGAAATGTTTCATTTCCATCTCTTTGAGAGCATTGGATAGTTGCCTTACCCGTGCACTCCTGTAAGGTTCTCCTAAAAGATGCCAATTTATAGCCTTTGGGACTCGAATCCTCTTGGTGGTTGATGGTAACACCGGTGAAGGTATGGACAGTGTGTCCCTCTTTGCCTTGTGAAATTTGAGGAGCTCTCCCTTATCCCTCAAGGCCTGGAAGTCCTTCTGGAATATCAAGTCCAGGGATTTTTTATCAACAGAGGGATAGACAGTTGGGGGAACATCTTTTCCGATTGGATAAAGGTGCGGTATCTCCTTAACAGCAGAGGATAATTGTTGTGCCTGCTTCTTCCTGTAGGACTCAGCTAAGAGATGCCAATTGAGAGCTTCTGGGGTTTGAGACCTCCTGGTAGCTGATGGTAACACTGGTTCAACAATAGGGAATGGCTCTAGCCGGCTCTCTTTTTCTTTTCTTTTAATTGGAGGGATCACTTTTAAGTGCACTGGACTCAAAGCATTCTTATGTTGTTGTGATATGTCTGTGTGACTTACCTCGAGGTTCTGCCTTAGGTGTTTAGCAATGGCTTTAAGATTGCACAGATGCATCCATTTCATGTATCCCTTTGAAGTGAAGTCTCTGAGGAGCTGGTGCAGTCTATGGAAACTGTCCCTGGAAAGCTGCTCTCCTGCTTCCAGTCTTATTAAGGCATTGTTAATCCAGTCCTCATCTGAGAAGCTTGCTTCTGAGTAGCATGGCCTTTCAGCTGGTATAGGAGTAAGGGATGGGGCTGGGGCTGGGGCTGGCCCTGGGACCTGGCCTTCAGTTTTTCTCACTGGAGAATCATGGTACTTAAAGAACCACTTCCACCTGTCACCTTTGGGCCAATGTTCAGGTTTCTGTGATTTCATGATAATATCTGATAAGTGGGACTCTGGCCTGTGGAGGCCTTCTGGAATCTGGGTCTCTAAGCCTATTCTCAAACCCCTCGCTTTCTCCAAGAGCATATCCTCTTGTCTTCCCCAAGAACTTGTCCTAGGGTGTGCTCCAAGAAGTTGATTTTCCTGTCCTTCCAAATCCAGATGAACTCTCAACACTTCCAGGGGCATTCTCTCTTTTTCCAAGGCTACTGGGAGTGGTATTTTGAAAGGGCTCTTCAGAACTGTTGGCCACATGACCTTATCCGTACGTGTGGGATCTCTCTTTCCATCAAGCAATCTTTCTTTCTTAAAAGGAATTTCCCTTCTAATTGTACCTTCCCTTTTCTCAGCAAGAGCCTCATCTTCTATTGCTAGCTTTGATAAGCTCACTTCTTCCTTGGAGAGCTCTGTTTTCAATTCTCTCTCTTCTGAGCGTATCACCTCCATAAGTCTGCTCTCCTCGTCCTTCTGCCTTTCCTCCTTTTCCTCCTCCTCCTCCTCTCTTTTCTCTATCTTCTCCATTTCCTCCTCTTCCTCCTCACTCAGGCTCTTCTCCTCCTCCTCATTTAGGCTCTCCTCCTCCTCACTCAGGCTCTTCTCCTCCTCCTCTCTCAGGCTCTCCTCCTCCTCACTCAGGCTCTCCTCCTTCTCCTCACTCAGGCTCTCCTCTTCCTCCTCATTTACCCTCTCCTCCTCCCCCTCACTCAGGCTCTCCTCCTCCTCCTCAGTCAAGCTCTCCTCCTCCTCATGTGGGCTCTCCTTTTTCTTCTTACTCAGCCTCTCTTTCTCTTGAGTCAACCTCTTTTCCTTTTTCCTTCTTTGGGTTGAACTCTCTTTCTTATGCTTCTTATCCAAGTTCTCCTCCAATTCCTCTTCACTCGGGCTTGCCTTCTTTTTCTTCTTCCTAATCAAATATTTCCCTTTCTCTCTCCTGGGCAATATTTCTTCCTCTTCTCCTTCCTCAGTGATGCCCTCCTCCTCTTTCCCCTTCATTGTTGGACCTTCCTTTATTTCCTCCTCAATCAAACTCTCAGATAAGCCTTCAAACAGGATATCTCTGATATTCTCTAATAAGTACTTTAGCTGAGTTTTTTCTGATTTATTCTTCTCAATTCTCCTTAGAAGTTTCTTTAGCTGCTTTTTTCCTAACAGATTTTGTTCCTGGACTTCCTTTAATATACTTTCTACCTGGACTTTATCTAATAGTATCTTTCCCTGGACCTTCTCTAATAACCTTTGGTTCTCCTCCAAGCTGTCTCTATCAGTCAGTGTTTTCTCTTTGGTGGCCAGTCTGTCATCTTCTACTTTTCTCTCTTCCTGATCCAGCTCCTTCTCTTGTTTCATTATTTCTCTCTCTTCCTTAAAAACTTCCCACCTCTGGCCATCCATTCCACTCTTCCCCATCATAGATGATCTTTCTTCCTCAGGTATTTCTGTTTCTTCCAGTGGTACTATACTTCTTTCTCTAACTATTTTAGGTAGGATCCTCAACAAGTAACTCTCTCTCTTCCTTATATCTTTTAACCTGGAACTAGCCTCTTTTTCTTCGGAACGAATCCCTTTCTCCATATTCAGTTTCCTCATTGCCTGTATTCTCTCCTCTTTGGTTCGTTTCCTTTTTTTCTTGGCAACACCCATCTCCTTGGTCCTAATGTCATAGGCCAGTTCCCTCTCTTCCTGGGACAATTCCTCTTCTTTCATAATTTCTTTCTCTTCCTCAGTTTTTTTCTTTGTCTTAGTTATGCCAATTCCCTCCCTGGCTATTGCCTTTTCTTTCTTATCAATACACCTCTCTTCCTTGGCCAGTTTACTGTCTTTCTGGGTCAGTCTTTTCGTCAGTGCTTTCTCCTGCAACGTTTTCTGCATTTCACCAGCATGTTCCTCCTCTTCTACAGACAACTTCTCTTTTTCCCAGGCCCATTGTTTTCTTTGATTGCTCTCTTTTTCCTCTTTCTGACGCCATATTCTCTCTTCCTGGGCCTGTTTCTGCTCTTTTAGGGCTAGTTGCTCTTTTTCATGGATCTGTTCTTTTTCATCAATGGATTTCTTATCTTTCCCAACCCATTTCTCCTCTTTCTTAGCTTGTTTCTCTTTTGGGGGGAACGCTGTCTCAATTTCCTCTATCTTTTTTTCCTCTTCTGGGATCAGTTTCATTTTTTCTCTGGCCTGTTTTTTTTCCCCCTCAGTCTGTTTCTCCACTTTTTGAGCCATTTTCTCCTCTTTCTGATCCTGTCTCTTTTCTTTCCAGGCCTGTTTCTTTTCTTCCTGTGACCACTTCTCCATTTCCCTAGCCTGTTCCTCCTCTCCTAAGTCAGCTTTCTTTTTTTCCCAGGCCCATTGCCTCTTTTTCTTGGTTGTTTCCTCCTCTTTCTGGGCCCTTCTCTCCTTTTCCACAAGCTTTTCCTCTTCTTCTAGGCCCAGTTTCTTTCTTTTCCGGGCTAACCATCTGTCCTTGGCTTCTTTCTCTTCTTTCTTAGTCTGGTGTTCTTTCTCCTGTTTCCCAATTTGTTTTTTCTTTTCTTGGATTTGTTTCTTTTTATAGGCCTCTTTTTTCTCCTTTCCTAACCATTTCTTCTTTTCTGGAGTCAATTTAATTTCTTGCTCTACCAAGCTGCCCCTTTCTGATGCCTGTTTTCCTTCTTCCACAGACAGTCCTTCCTCTTCACTAGACAAATGTTCCTCTTCCTGGGCCAATTTCCCCCTTTCCTGGATCTCTTCCTCAACATGTTTCTCTATACCCTGGATGTGTTTCTTCTTTTTGTGGGACTTTTTCTTCCTGCCTTTAACTTGTTTCTTTAAGTGCAGGATTAGTTCCTCTGCATCCCAGGCCAGTTTCTCTTCTTCCACACCTGGCTGCTTCTCTTCCTCAACCGGCTCCTCCTCTTCCACTCTCAGCTGCTCCTCTTTCTCACCCAGCTCCTTCTCTTCCTCACCCAGCTCCTCTTCTTTCTCACCCAGTTCCTCCTCTTCCTCAC
>NC_058418.1:14007522-14029350 GCF_002201575.2 Neomonachus schauinslandi | reverse complement strand
CAGAGCGAAAGAAACAGAGAGACAGGGAGGGAGACAGAGCGAAAGAAACAGAGAGACAGGGAGAGCCAGAGCCACAGACAGGGAGGGAGACAGAGACCCAGAAACTGGGATCAGGACAGACACAGAGATGCAGAGGGAGAGACAAAAGGACAGAGAAAGAAACGGCCCCAGAGAGACATCAAGATATTTCTCAGGCCAAGGGATCACAGGAAGGTCCCCAGGGACAGAGGCCTTAGCTCCAGGGGCAGACAGACACACAATGACGTTTGTCCCTCAGGCAGCCCAGAGCTGCTTGGAGAAACATATTTCTCCCTTTTAAAGCAGGGAAGGAAGTGGGAGGGGTTGGGCCGCTCGGGGCCTGGAGGGATCGGGGGAGCAGAGTGGGGAAGGGAATCCCAGGGTGGCAGAAGCAGCTGGAGGGGACCGAGTGGAGGGGTGAGGCTGAGCCCCAGGACTGGCCGCCCAAAGGAGAGGGCAGCAGAGGCACCAGCAGAAGCCGGACACAGATGGGGAGTGTCTCAGTGGGGAGGAGATGACAGGCCCCAGCGGCAGATGGGGAGAGACAAGCGGGGTGAGGAAGACAAAGACACCACTGGAGCTGAGGAAAGGCCTGAGAGACTCAGAGGGCTCTCCAGGGCTCCCTCTGCCGCCCCTGGGCCAGGCAGCGTCTTCCCTCCTCCCCAGGGACCCCCTTCTTCACCAGGATGCAGAGGCCCAGAGCAGGGAGGGAACACTCACCTCTGTGGGGTTCCTGCACGACTTCAGGAGTCCCTAAACCCCCCCGCCCCCCGCAAAAAAAGAAAAGAGTAAATAACCAGCCCCTCGGCCCCTCCAGCCCCTTCTCTTTCCCAACAAAGCCCCAAGGCAACAAGACAAAAGGAAGTCAGGCTCCAGGGTGGACTTCCCATCTGGTCGCCAGGGAAGAACATGGCCTGAGGGTCTTATAGAGCAACGGGGCGGGGGGGGGGGGGGGGAGGGCGGGTAAGTCAAGAAACTCTGCACCAGGATTAGCTCTAAGTCCAGAGAGGGCTGGAAGGTCACACAGCGTTTCCTAACAGCAAGGACACCGGCCTGCCTGGCTTTCACTCCCAGCTCTGTTCCTTCTGAGCTGTGACCCGGGGCGAGTGATTAAATCATTTTCCTCATCTGGAAGATGGAAACCATACACCCTTCACAGGATTTGTGAGGATTAAATGCGTTAAGTGGAAAGTAACTGAAACGGTGCCCGGCACATAGTAAGTGCTCAGTAAACATGTGGACTATTGTTGTGATTTTCAGGAAGGTGCAAGGTGGGGGAAGGCAGCTCTCCCTTTCACCTACCTGGATTTTCCGGCTTCTGTCCTCTTCGCTCTCTAATTCCAACAATTCATCAATGTTGACCTCCTCAGGCATGTCTGCCTCCTAAGGCAGGAGGGAGGAGTGGTCAGGGTCGCGTGCCTGTCCCTCCCTCGCCTTTGTCCAGGCCTCCGGAGAAGCCCCACCGGCCCCAGGGCCCAGCTGGCGGGTTCTGGAGCAACACTGTGGCAGTCAGGGACAGCACCGCCAAGGCGGGACATCTGGGTGTTGGGGGGAGGGGGGACAGAAGGGTTGACAGAGGCCCAGGGCCCTGTACCAGCTCAGATTCCAGGCAGCCCCAGAGCCCCGAGAGCCCTGGGGCTGGCACAGGTCTCTCTCCTCGGCCCCAGTTCCCAAGAGGGGAACAGGCCTGGTCGAGTATTGGAATGTCAGATTCTGTGATTCAGGAGAGGGGCTGCCTCTGCCCTTTCAAGGAAAAGTCTAAGCACTAGGTGTGGGGGAGGGGTGCAGGCCGGCCAGAGCCGGCTGGGGGGGCCCCTTGCCTAAGAGGACCGGAAGGGAGGGTAGGGCTCAGGCCAGCCCCCAGGGCCAAGAGTGCAGCCCGGTCAGACCAGAGAGATGACCACCAACGGCCCCCAGAGTGGGTGGGTGGGATGAGCCACGGAGCCCAACTCTGAGCGGCCCAGAGGGGGATTCCTCGGATAGCCTGTTGGGGCAAAAAGCCAAACGCAGGCTGGCTCACTAGCCCTGTGGGGGACAGAATCCAGCTGTCAAAGCATGAGATCCCTGAGGCTACAGATTTTTTTCCTCCCCCACCCAAAGCCCTTCTGACTTCACTGTGGGCCTCAGGGCTGGGTGGTCCCGGGTTTGTGTGCGGAGAAGGGGGGTGAGCAAAGGCCTGGATAGTCTGTAAGTGGGTCACACCCCTGTGCGAAGCTCTGCGTGTGAGCCAGAGGCCAAGGCCAAGGGGCCAGGGCCCGCTTGAGAGTGCAGAGGTATGGGGTGTCATGGGCGTGGACTGCACGGGGGCGGGGGGTGGCTACGGTCCGATGACTGTGAGACATGTGGCCCTGGTTTAGCTGCGTTTGTCTCACTGTCGTGTGTCACAACCACTGTAATGCCCACCATCGGAGGATGACTTTAGAGGATGCCACCTACCGATGGCCGCTGGGCTACTCTGTCTACCTATAGGAGACTCCCTGTGTGCCTGACAACGGTGGGACCTCATGTTGCCGTGAGGGGCCATGCCTTGTGTCACCTTCGAGCTGTGCATGCTGTCTGTCCGCCGACACAACCACCACGTCCCTGGGATTGTGTTTCGTGTGTGGTGCAGTGTGACTTCAAGCGGAGACTCAAGCGGAAGGTGTGAAATGTGTGTCCGTAGCCTGTGCGTCCCATTGGAGGCTGTCGCTCCCGCCCCGCGTGTACCTACAGCGCGCGGTTTTCTGTCTGCGTGCAGCTGTACTTTCTGCCGTTTTCCGTCTGTGAGCGGCTGTAGCGCCTGTCACTGTGTTTGCATGTGGTTCTTGGCTTTTGCTTTTAGGAGGCAACGGATGGCTGTTACTCGAAACATTCCGGGCCCCAGGGGAGGGGTAGCTAGAGCGCTGTGCGCACTGCTCCTTCGCGGGTCTCTGAGCGGCTGTAACTGGAGTCCTTTTGTGTGGGTGTAGCTGTGCGGGGTGTCTGCGTTCGGCTGTGGCCTGTGCTATTGTGTCTGTGGGTGCTGATCTGTAGGGGACCACAGCCTGTGTCCCTGAGAGTCTGTCAGGGGCGCTAACTTGTCGCTGTGCGCGTCTGTGAATGCTGTTGCTTTCTTTGCTGGGCGTCTCTGGGTCTCCGTATCTAAGTTTGGCTTTGAGACATCCCCTTCCCCCAACCTCTCTCCAGATATGGCCGCTCTGGCTCCCCAACTTTGCCTCCTCGCCCCCCCATATGCTCAACCACTATGCACAACCATCTCTGGAGACCCAAGTGTGTTTCTGGGTCCACAAGCAGAGAGCCATGGAGGGGAGACAGCAAGCGCCATGCATGCCTGGTCCCGGGGAGTGCGCTCTCTTCTGTGACCGAGGCCAGCACAAGCAACAGAGACCCCCAAGGGCGTAGGGTGTCCGGGCCCGGGGTCTGTCGCTCCGAGATCCCCACCCCCTTTCGCCCCCGTACCCCTCCCTGCCTCACCCTGCCGCGGTACAGCTCCTCCAAGCGCCCGTCGATCCACTTCTCCACGTCTAGCCGCCGCTGCAGCTCCCGCCGGTCGTACTTGACGGTGACACGCGCGTGTCGTTTCTGCAACCCCCCGGGGCTGCCCCCCGGGCCGCGAGCCCGCGACGGAGACTGCAGCTTGCTCAGCACCCGCTTGCCCAGCCGCTGAGCTGCCATTGCGATCCCGGCCCCGGCCCCCCGCGCCGCGCTGTGCGGCTTCGCCCGGCGCCCAGGGGGCCTCTTACGGGCCGGGGCGGGGCCGGCCGGGGGCGGGGGCTTGGGCTCGCCCCGGGGCCAGCTCCGCCCCAGTCTCCCGGGCCTCAGTTTCCCCGCCGGCAGCTCAGGGACTGGTCGCTGCACCGCGTAAAGCCCGCAGCCGTGCCCAGTCCAGGTATGCGCGCGGTCGGGGAGTCCCAGGCCGGGGCCGGGCGGCTGGGGCTCCCGGGGCCTGGATCCCGGGGGGCGGGGTCCCGGGACAGGCTCTTGGGGACCGGGCCTGCCTGCGCGCCCTGGTGGCTGCAAGGGGCAGTGCAGGAGCCCCCGTGCCGCCTTTCTCTGCAAGGGAAGATCCAGCCAGAGAACTCACAGTACAACATTTATTCGTTCTTTCATTTATTCACTCATCCATGCAGCCTTTCGTTCACTTATTCACTCACTCTATTCAACAAATATGTATTCGTTTGACATCATGACATCTGTTAGCCTCTGTCTCTCATATCAGACTGCTCGAGCAGGATAGCATCCAGACGGTCCTCTCTCCCTCTGGTGATTACCAGGCCCCTTCTCCCCGACTCCCTTCCCCATGGGTTTCTTAGTGACCTAAGCAGGGGGAGACGGGCGCGCGTCACATGCACACACACCAGGAGTATGTTCTAGGCACTAGAGATAGAGCAGTGAACAAACAAGTCAGGGAGTTGACATTTTTGTGTTGGAAACAGTCAATAATAAGCACTACTACACAGCTTATTAGAATATGATAAGTTTTTTTTTTTAAGAATTTATTCATTTATTTGAAAGAGAGAGACATAGCGAGAGAGGGAACACAAGCAAGGGGAGTGGGGGAGGGAGAAGCAGGCTTCCCGCGGAGCAGGGAGCAGGATGTGGGGCTTGATCCCAGGACCCTGAGATCATGACCTGAGCAGAAGGCAGACGCTTAACAACTGAGCCACCCAGGCGCCCCACAATATGATATGAAATATGAAGCAGGAAGGAGAAATGAAGTGAAGGAGGGGTTGCAATTTTAGCAAGGGTAATCACAGAAGTCCCTTACTTCACCAGTCTTACCACTTCTGATTACAAGCAGCAAGAACGATACTTTAAAACTTAAATTTGGCCATGTCCCATTCCTGTTTAAAACTATCCATAAATAGGCAATGGTTTCTTAGATATAACATCAAAAGCGGAAGCAACAAGAGAAAAAATAGGTAAATTGGACTTCATTGAAATTAAAAACTTTTGTGTTTCAGGGGTGCCTGGCTGGCTCAGTCCATGGAGCTTGCATCCCTTGATCTCAGGGTCCTGAGTTCGAGCCCCATGTTGGGCATAGAGCTTACTTAAAAAAAAAAAAAGTTTTGTGTTTCAAAGGCCATCATTAAGAAAGTGAAGAGACAACCCACAGAATGGAGAAAGAATTTCAAATCATATACCTGATAAGGTCCTTGTTGTTGGGTTTTTTTAGATTTTATTTATTGATTTTTTAAATTTTTTAAAGATTTTATTTATTTGAGAGAGAGTGAGAGAGGGAGCACGTGAACAGGGGCAGAGGGAGAGGGAGAAGACTCCCCTGCTAAGCAGGAAGCCCGACGTGGGGTTCGATCCCAGCTAAAGGCAGACGCTTTACCGACTGAGCCACCCAGGTACCCCTATTTATTTATTTGAGACAGAGAGAGGGTGGGGGAGGGGCAGAGAGTGAGACAGAGAGAGAATCCCCTGCAGACTCTGCACGGAGTGCAGAGGCCCACTCAGGGCTCAATCCCATGACCCCAAGACCACAACTGGAGCTGAAACCAAGAGTTGGGCACCCAACTGACCGAGCCACCCAGGTGCCCCCAATAAGATACTTGTAATTAAAATAAAGAAGTGGTGAAACTCAATAATAATGATAAGACAAATAACCTAATGAAAAAATGGACAAAGGCTCTGAATAGACATTTCTCTAAAAAAGATATACAGGGCACCTGGGTGGCTCAGTCAGTTAAGCGTCTGCCTTCTGCTCAGGTCATGATCTCAGGGTCCTGGGATCAAGTCCTGCATCAGGCTTCTTGCTCAGCAGGGGTCTGCTTCTCTGCTTCTCCCCTGGCTCATGCGCATTCTCTCTCGGGCGCTCACTCTCTTTCTCTCTCAAATAAATAAATAAAATAAAATAAATTTTTTTTTTTAAGATTTTATTTATTTAGGGCGCCTGGGTGGCTCAGTTGGTTAAGCGACTGCCTTCGGCTCAGGTCGTGTTCCTGGAGTCCCAGGATCATGACCTGAGCCAAAGGCAGATGCCCAACCATCTGAGCCACCCAGGCACCCCATAAATAAAATATTTTAAAAAACTAAAATAAATAAAAAACATATACAAAGACCAGTAAGCGTTTGAAAAGATGCTCAACATGTTAATTATCAGGAAAATGTGAATCAAAACCATAAGGAGATACCACTTCATACCCAGTAGGATGGCTATAATTTATTTCTTCTTTAATGTTTATTTATTTTCTATAGTAAGCTGTACACCCAATGTGGAGCTTGAACTCATGACCCCCCAGATCAAGAGTTGCAGGCTCTTCCAGCCAGGCACCCCAGATGGCTGTAATTTCTTTTAAATGGAAAATACCAAGTGTTGGCAAGGCTGTGGAGAAATCAGAACCTTCATACATTGATGTTGGGAATGTAAAATGGTGCAGCCACTTTGGAAAAGAGTCTGGCAGTTCCTCAAAAGGTTAAACTTAGAGTTACCATATGAATCAGCAATTCTACTCCTAGGACTACACTAGAGAACTGAAAGCATATGTTCACACAAAAACTTGTACGTTAATGTTCGTTGCAGCGTTGTTCATATTAGCCAAAAGGTGGAAACAACATAGCGCATCAACTAATGAATGGATACATAGAATGTGGTAAGTCCATACAATGGACTGGTATTTGGCAATAAAAAGAAATTAAGTACTGACACATGCTTCACCATAGATGAACCTTGAAAACATGCTAAGTGAGAGAGGCCAGACTCAAAAGGCCACATGGTGTATGATTCTACTTATATGAAATGTCCAGAATAGACAAATCCATAGACAGAAAATAGATTAGTGGTTGCCTGGTGCTGAGAGAATTCTGGGGAAAGGGAGTGACTGTTGGCCAGTATGGGGTTTCTTTTGAGGATGATGCAATTTTCTAAATTGTAGTGCGATGGTGGCGTAACTTTATTAATATACTAAAAACCAAAAAAAAAAACCCACCCTAAAAACCATTGAAATGTACGTTTTATTTATTTATTTATATTTGTTTGTTTGTTTGTTTGTTCATCTATTTTTTTTAAAGATTTTATTTATTTATTTGAGAGAGAGGGAACATAAGCAGGGGCAGAGTCAGAGGGAGAAGCAGACTCCCCACTGAGCAGGGAGCCCTACGCGGGGCTCGATCCCAGGTCCCTGGGATCATGACCTGAGTCAAAGGCAGATGCCCAACGACTGAGCCACCCAGGCGCCCCTATCTATTTATTTTTAAGATTTTGTTTGTTTATTTGACAGAGACAGAGTGAGAGAGGGAACACAAGCAGGGGGAGTGGGAGAGGGAGAAGCAGGCCTCCAGCGGAACAGGGAGCCCGATGCAGGGCTTGATCCCAGGACCCTGAGACCATGACCTGAGCCAAAGGCAGACGCTTAATGACTGAGCCACCCAGGCGCCCCCAATTGTACATACATTATAAAAGGGTAAATTATATGGTATGTGGCTTATATCCCAATAAAGCTGTTATATTCAAAACAACAACTGTCCATAGCTCCCCATTGTCCTAGGGGCATTCAAAGCTCTGTCAAGCCTGTGGTATCTCTCTCAGTTGGATGGGGGGGGGCAAATGTGGGGCTATAATCAGGTAGGGTGGGGGCCGGTGGCACAGGAGGTGAGAGGATTCACCTAAGGCAGAACAAAGGAAATAGTTTAATGAATACACCGCAAGGGAGAGGCAATCAGGACAGCAGAGAAGAGGCCGTCTTCAAGGAGGCAGTGGGTGGTGGCTGTGTTTTATTTTATTTATTTTTTAAATTTTATTTATTTGAGAGAGAGAGAGCACAAGGGGGGTGCAGAGGGAGAGGGAGAAGCCGACTCCCACTGAGCAGGGGGTGGGGGCCAGTATTTAAAGCGGGAAGGTGTTGTACGTAGGCCATTGGTCAGTTAGGGCCTGTGGCTATTTTGAGGTGGGTCGCCTGCTGGGGCTGTCTGGATTTAGCCAGGCACTTTTGCCTGGATCAAGTTTCCATTGCTCAAGCCTGTTGTCTCAAAGTAGCCTCTACAAAGCATGATCCCTTCTCAACACCTTTGCCCTAATAGTCTTTCTGTCGGGGAAGCTCTTCCTTGAGAGTGATATCAGCAGGGCTCATTCCTTCATCTCCCTCAAATGTCACCTGCGCAGTGGGGTCTTGTCTGAACACCCTACCTCACTCATATTTTCAGTCCTATGTCCCGTACCTGGCTCTATGTTTTATCCATAATATTGCCCTTCAACATTGTATATAATTTACTCATTTTATTTATTGTCTGTTTTCCAACTAGTGATGTGCCGAAAGGCAAAAGGAGTACAGGCAAAAAGGGGGTGCACTGTCTGTAGAGAATTTAAAATATAAATAAATAAAACTGACCAAAAGTTGGCCCAGGGTTTATTATACCATGCACTGACAAATTCTAAGCAGTATCAGTGATAAAATAATCCTCCAAAATAGTCCAAAATCTTTTTGTTGGTCTGCTTGTAGACAATTGATGCAATTACTGTTGAGTTTATTTATTTTTTAACAATTTATTTATTTATTTGAAAGAGAGAGCGAGAGAAAGCAGAAGCAGGGGGAGGGGCAGAGGGAGAGATTGAGATGCAAGCTCCCCGCTGAGGTCGGCGCCCAACATGGGCTCAATCTCGATCGTGACCTGAGCCGAAATCAAGAGTAAACACCCAACCAACTGAGCCACCCAGACTCCCCTGGTTTTTTGGTGGTTTTTTTTTAAGATTTTATTTATTTGAGAGAGAGAGAGAGAGAGAGAGAGAGAGAATGAATGGGGGAGGGGCAGAGGGAGCAGACTCGCCGCTGAGCAGGGGGTTTGAAGCCAGAACTGAGATCACACCCTGAGCCAAAGGCAGCGACTTAACGGACTGAGTCACCCAGGCGCTCCCCTTACCCTGTTGAGTTTTAATAATAGGCTTCCAGTTAGTTATTTTTTTTTTTAAGATTTTATTAATTTATTTGAGACAGAGAGAATGAGAGAGAGAGCACATGAGAGGGGGGAGGGTCAGAGGCAGAAGCAGGCTCCCTGCCGAGCAGGGAGCCCAATGCGGGACTCGATCCAGGGACTCCGGGATCATGACCTGAGCCGAAGGCAGTCGCTCAACCAACTGAGCCACCCAGGCACCCAGTTAGTTATTTTTATTACTGTATCCTTTAGTAAACATTGTATTTGTAATAGTGTTCTATTGCTACAGAATAAATTACCACAAACTTTGTGGCTTAAAACTTATTATCTCATGGTTTCTAGAGATGGTTTAGCTGGGTCCTCTGCTCCAGGGTCTCACTGAGCTATAATCCAGGTGTCAGCCAGAGCTGCCATCTCATCAGAGGCTCAATTGGGGAAAGATCTGCTTCCAACTGCTTGACCTTGCAAAGATGAGGTCTTCATTTTCTTGCTGGTTATCAGTAGGGGCTGCTTGAGCTTCCAGCTCAAGCCCTGGCTTAGAGGAATGGGGTGGGTGGGGCGTTCAGGTGCCTGAGAGAGCTTTGTCCTCACATTGAGACTCTTGTCCTTGAGTCCTTGGATCTCACTGCCAGATTAAAGAAGATGCTGGGCAAAAAATGTATCTTTTTTAAATTTTTGAAAAAGATTTTATTTATTTATTTGACAGAGAGAGAGAGAGAGAGCGAGAGCAGGAACACAAGCAGGGGGAGTGGGAGAGGGTGAAGCCAACTTCCCGCTGAGCAGGGAGCCCGATGCGGGGCTCAATCCCAGGACCCTGGGATCATGACCTGAGCCGAAGGCAGCTGCTTACCGACTGAGCCACCCAGGCGCCCCCCAAAATATTCTTTTTAATAAAAAAAAATGGTGAGGGCACCTGGGTGGCTCAGTTGGTATAGCACACGACTCTTGATCTTGAGGTTGTTGAGTTCCTGCCCCACGCAGGATGTAGAGATTACTTAAAAATAATTTTTTTAAATGTACACAAAACTTTAATTGCTGCAAGTAAACACCGTTTTGATAACCCAATTAAGGCTCCTCATATATTATTATGCCAGGAGGGAGGCTGAATAGTGGGAGTGGCCCTGGATCCTGTAAGGCACTGCTGCCTTTCTTGCCTCAGGACTTTTGCATTTGCTGTTCGGATGCTTGGAATGTTTGTCCCTCAGCCCTTCTGATCCTTCAGCGTTCATTATCAAAGCCAGGTTGGTCGGAGGGTTGTGGGTTATTGTTAAGCTGTTTAACATTATCAAAGCCACCTCCGCACTTCCACCAGCTCAGTCCCTGATCGTTCAGTCTGTGCTTCCCTTGTCACATCCCCCAATCATTCTAATCACTCTGTCCTATGCTTCTGTCATCACTACTCTCGGTTGTTCCTGTCTGGTGAGGAAGGGACTAGTCTGGCTTGGTCATCGCTGGGTTCCCAGAAACGCGCCTAGTAGGCGTTCAGTGAACGTTCAATTTAGGAAGGAATAAATCCCTCACCCTCAAAGGAGGGCAGAAACGAGGCGAGCTTCATCGCCACATTTTCAGGAACCACAGACTTCCAGGAAGAGCATTCTGTACCCTCTTCTCCTACCCCGAGGCCCAGTCCAAGGGTGAAAGGTACTAGGACGTCACCGAGCCCCGGCGCAGGGAGGCAGGGGCCCCAGGGCTCAGCAGGTTTGCGCCTCCCCGCAGGCTAGCTCCTACCCTGGGCGGACCAACTCAAGCCCCACCCTTCCCCCCCCCATCCTGGGGCCAGCCCAGGTGCGCCGAGGGAGGAGGATCGCCGCGCAGGTGCGAGCTCCCTGCGCCTGCGCTCTGCGCGCCCCGCCCCGCCAGGTGCGCCCCGCCCCTCTCCCTGACCGGCCACCTTCGATAGCCGCTCGGAGGCGGCCGCCATTGGCTCTACCGCCTACCGAGTGTTTGGAAGTGTGGTGGGGTTCTGAGCCGGGGGAGAGTCGCTGAGTGTCGCCGGGGGGAAGGCGAGTGAGGGGCGGACAGAAGCATCGTGGGCGTAGGAGGCAGAGTGTCCGCACACCGAAGGTCCGACGAGTAGGGGCCTTCCCGGGCGCTTCGGCAGGAGCGCCGGCGAAGCACCTCGCAGACCCTCTGGGAGCGCCCGCACCTGAACACGAGGCTCTCCAGCGCGCGTGCGCGGCAAGGGTCTTCCCGCACCTGATCGCGAGACCCTAACGGTCGGCGGCTCGAGGCTTCGCCTGCGCTGCCGGGTGGAGCCCGTCATGGCGCAGCTGTGTGAGCCGAGGCGTTGCGGGGCGCTCCTCGCCCTGCTGGCCTCGCTGCTCCTCTTCCGGGCTGAGGCGGCCGAGGGAGAACGTGGCGTCCACGGTGAGGGCCGGGGCGGGTCTCCCGGGAGGAGTGGAAGGCCGAGGGCGGGGCGTTAGGTTCCGGGGGCTAAGTTGGGGTGCGAGGGGCCTTGGGCAGGGTCTGAACGGGGCGAATGGGCGGGAGAGGGAATAGGGGGCGACCTGGTGAAGCTCAGGGGGTGTGGTGGGGCGGGCTCTGGGAGATTGAGCCTGCGGATGAGGCTCGGGAGCCCCTGGGAGTGAGGGCGGGCGGCGGAGCCAGGGTTGGGAAGGTTTCCTGCGGGTGAGGGAGGAGACTTAGGACTATTGACCAAGAAGGAGTGGCATTGGCCCTTCCTGTGGCAGGAAGGGGGTGAGAGGCCCAACAGAAGACCGGCCTCCTCCTGGCAGAGGGAAGTTCTGCTGCCCAGGAGATCCCTGGGAGGCCAGGCCTGCGAGGGTGGGGGTTGGATTAGGTGACGTAATGGCAATTTTAGCCTCTGGGAAGAAGCCCCCACGCCCACCTCTTTAGATTTATTGGACCACAGCCTCCGGAGAAATCTTACCTGGTTCAGTTGCAGTAGAGCGCCTCCAAAAAGAAAGGTGTTTCTCAGTGATATCCAAAGGAAGGAGAAGAAGGACAAAAGTGTTGGAGGGGAGAAACTTTGCCAAGGTGCAAGAGTGGGGACCCCTTGGTGTAAGAAGAGTATTGGCATTGAGAAGCTGGGGTTGGGTTCGTGGAACTGGTCCTTAACAGGTTGGTAGAGAATAAGGCCCAATTTAGATTTCTACATTCTCTGGAAGTTTGGTCTGGGAAGGTCTTTTTGAACAAGTGTTGTCATAACCTCAACTGCTTCAGACAAGCACAGCCAGGCTTTGGAAAAAACCTTCTTTTCAAAGAAGAATTCGTTGATTCAAGCAAAACTTACTGAGCCCCAGATGTGTCAGGGATGATGCTGGACCCGGTTATAACAGTTGTGACTCAGACAAGCCAGGTCCCTGCACTTAAAAGAGCTTATATTCTAGTGGGAGAGACAGAGACAGTGAGTAAACATTTAGATAAAGAGCAGTCACTGCAGTATTAAATTACTAAGAAGTAAATGAACAAGGTGAAGTACACAAACAACGTGATGTAAGATGATGGGGCTGCTTTAGCTCAGGTGGTCGGGGGAGGTCTCTCTGAGGAGGGTAACGTCTTGAGCCTTAACACAAAGACCTAGTAGGTGAGAGTCCAGCTGGAGGTAACGGAGTACAGAGTCCTCGAGGGCGCAAGCCTGGTGGTATTCAAGGAAAAGACAAGAGAACCATCCTAGCTGGAGTAGAAGTGGGGGTAGGGAGAGAATTGGAGGAGGATGTGAGGTGGGAGAAGTAGGCAGGAGCCAGGTGGCTTCCTAGGCCAGCATTTTGGGTGGAAAGAAAGCAGGGTGTGTGTACACCAAGTCATCACCTGTGGTGGCTTCTGAAGGCTGTTAATTTCCCCACAGCAGAGGCAGAGAGGAGAAAATGAGCTAATGGGGATGTCCAGGGTCACTGGGGAGAGAGTCAGCTCTGTAGGTCAAGGAATAAACAATGCAGGTGTTGGGCACCTGGGTGGCTAGGTTGGTTAAGCGTCTCCCTTTGGCTCAGGTCCTGATCCCAGCATCCTGCTCAGCGGAGAGTCTGCTTCTCTCACTTACTCTGCCCTTCCCCCCCCTGCTTGTGCGCGAGCTCTCTCTCTCTCAGATAAATAAATGAAATCTTAAAAAAATAAATAAAACAGGGGCGCCTGGGTGGCTCAGTCGGTTAAGCGTCTGCCTTCGGCTCAGGTCATGATCCCAGGGTCCTGGGATGGAGCCCCGCATTGGGCTCCCTGCTCATCGGAGAGCCTGCTTCTCCCTGTGCCCCTCCCTGCTGCTCTGCCTACTTGTGCGCTCTCTCTCTCTGTCAAATAAATAAAATCTAAAAAAATAACTCATAAAAAAATGCAGGTGTTGAACATTCTTGCAGTCTGGACTAGAATTTGACAGCCCTTCTGGACTTTTTTCAATGATGTAATTATGTTAGGATGTACCCTCCAGTTACCTGCCCTGGGACTTTATCAAAACTGAGTTTAGGGGGCGCCTGAGTGGCTCAGTCATTAAGTGTCTGCCTTCGGCTCTGGTCCTGGGATTGAGCCCCGCATCGGGCTCCCTGCTCCGCGGGAAGCCTGCTTCTCCCTCTCCCACTCCCCCTGCTTGTGTTCCCTCTCTCGCTGTGTCTCTCTCTGTCAAATAAATAAATAAAATCTTAAAACAAAACAAAACTGAGTTTAGGGTTAACCTCTACTGCTTACTCTGAGCTCCCATGTGTTTAATCCTTGAAAGAACCTGGTGCAGTGGTGAAGTTAGACAGGTCTTGCCTAAGGTCACACAATCGTAATTGACAAAGTCAAGTCTGGCTTCAGAGGCCTTCTCTTTTCCTAATGGGGCCTTTCTGGCTGCTGCAGCTGGCTGGCCCTCCTGACCTTTCAAAAGTACTCCTGTCTGGTTGGGTGAACTAATGACCTTGCTTATCTGAAGTTCTGTTTGTTTGAAAGCTTTCAGTAGTTTAATTTGAGGCCGGAAGTAGTTTTGATTTTTTACCCCCTTCTGATTGCTTTGATGAGTATGGTGAGAGGGGGAGGTGTGTAGTGAATGTGTGTGAGGGGGTGATCGTAATAGTTGGTCAAGGAACTTGACCTGTGTGAAGACATAAGGGGGCGGAGGGGTAGAGGAAAGGTGGTAGGGTCAGTGGATTGTTGGAGTTAAGGTTTTGGAGGGAATGAACTAGAAAGAGGATACAATGGGCAGTGAGTGGGATGCTTGGAGCTGAGGTTCCAAGAAGCTGTGCTTATTGAGACAAGGTCTAGGCATAACCATTGTGGGGCGAGGCTGAGGAGAGGACAAGATCGCTGGAGAAGAGGTCTAGGAACCAAGAGGCCAGGATGGTCTGAGTGTTACCCACCTGGATATGGAAATCAATGAGAATGATGAGAGAGGCAGCATGAGAGACAGTGAGCCAGGAGCTAAAGTCATGAAATGAGGAGTAGTGATCTGGGCTAATGGATGATGCACAAGGTGGGGTACAGTCTACTTTGATGATGAGATTAATAGCTGGAGTTTTGAGAGGACAGAGGGTGAATCGTGTAGAAGCAGCATCAGGAGCAGGGAGACCAACCCTCTTGGGCATGTCCTCAAGGGAGAGCAGGGTCTGGTTAGAGTAAGAAAGTGATGAGAATGTTCCGAGAGGAGATTGAGGAAATGAGAGATTTTGCTTAAGGTAGTTGCTAAGTTCCCAAGTCCTGGAAGTTAGGGGGAAGAGAGATGGAACAAAATAGGATGTATGGGGATGAGGGGGGTAATTCAGGAGTCTGGGGCTGATGAGGTGATAAGCAAGTGATAGGAGTGCCATGTGGTTTCAAGGCTGACAATGTTGGGCAGGCACTGGGTGTTGGAGGGCAGACAGGAAGGGGTTTGGGGTATAGCGGACACTTGGGAGTCTGGACAAAGGGTGTCCTGAATCCGGACCCTTGCAGATGGAGGTGGGGAAAAGCTGATGCTGCTCTGGGTGTTTCTGGCATTCAGAGAGAGTGCCAGTCTGCCATGGAAAGCGCACAGAGATCATAAACTGGCTGTTCCCAAGAGGCCTCAAACAGGCGCTATGTGACCTGTAGTTTCTAGAATTGGGAATTTTTTTTATGGAAAAATTTGGCTGGGGCTCTGCCTGAAAAATGTGAAGATCAGTGGCACCAGGTCAGTGTTCCTGCATAGCACCCACAGTGCTCCTTTTGGAAAGGATATGTACTACTCTCCCTGTCTTTTTTTTTTTTTTTTTAAGATTTTATTTATTTCACAGAGAGAGACACAGTGAGAGAGGGAACACAAGCAGGGCGAGCAGGAGAGGGAGAAGCAGACTCCCTGCTGAGCAGGGAGCCCGACGCGGGGCTTGATCCCAGGACCCTGAGATCATGACCTGAGCCGAAGGCAGACGCTTAACGACTGAGCCATACAGGCGCCCTCCCTCAGTCTTTATGTATTTGGCCCACCCCACCATATCTCTAAGCATTTGAGTTGTGGACCCCCCCCCCACTCTTAAGAATATGCTCCATTTAGTAAATGGAGGTAGAGAAAACATAACAGCTCCTTATAAATTGTATAGTGTGGGGTGTGTGTATCATTGCTGTTAGGGAGGGAAAAGCCCTTTATCAGGTGGCCACAAATGTGTGTGTTAAAAAAAACTTTTTTTTTTTTTAATCTCTTCCCCTGGTGACAAGTCCTGTTATTTGGAGTGGCCCAAAATATGTAATTTTTCACTCAATTCAAGGGCAGATAATACAGTTGGCCCTTGAATAACACAGGGATTAGGGGCACCTCTGTGCAGTTGAAAATCCACATGTAACTTTTGATTCCCTGAAAACTTAACCTACTGATAGCCTACTGTTGACTGGAAGCCTTACCAATGACATAAACAGTCAATTAACACATATTTTGTGTTACACGTATTAAATATTGTATTCTTACAATAAAGTAAGCTAGAGAAAAGAAAATGTTATTAAAATCATCAAGAGAAACGTCAATTGTGTATTCCTTTTCAGAATAAAACTTTTTTTTTTTTAAAGATTTTATTTATTTATGGGACAGCACAAGTAGGCAGAGGGAGAGGAAGAAGCAGGCTCTCCGCTGAGCAGGGAGCTGGACGTGGGGCTCGATCCCAGGACCCCAGGATCATGACGGGAGCCGAAGGCAGCTGCTTAACCGACTGAGCCACCCAGGTGCCCCCAGAATAAAACCTTAAAAATTCCTTTAGGAAGTTCAAGTGTAGTTTCTGCTGCCAATAACTTTATGCCTGACCTTGGGCATCAAAGCTTGGCATTAATGGGTACTGGGCTTATGGACTTTTGTTGATTGTTCTTGGGACTTTCCACTGGAGAAAAGTGCAGCAGCCTTCATTTGAGAGCCTCTACTGCACTTTCAAGTGATCTTCAGTTTCCATTAACCTCTTGGGTTAATTACAGTTTCTCCAGCACCTTGACTTAAAGGACAAACTTCCCAGCACTTCTCCAGTAAGCATATTCTTAGTCACCACTCCTATCTTTTCACCCCCATGGATGGTTGTAAACTGAGTGGTCAGAGATATGACAAAGAGCTAAAGTGCAGTTGGTGTTGGTGATCAGCTGAGGGTTCTCCAAAGTAGCATCTTCTAGTATTTTTTTTTTTTTAAGATTTATTTATTTATTTGAGAGAGAACGAGGGCACCCTTGTGAGTGGCGGGGAGGGGCAGAGGGAGAGAATCTTCAAGCCGACTCTGAGCATGGAGCCCTAATGCTGCAGGGCTCATCCCATTACCCATGAGATCATGACCTGAGCCGAAACCAAGAGTCTGGCGCTCAACTGACTGAGCCATCCAGGCGCCCGTAGCATCTTCTGGTATTCCTGCCTTCACAGAAGAGGCATTTGTTTTGCTTGCAGTTAAGGCAGTTTGTTCCAGGATACTTTGAAATATTTATTCAACACTTTTTTTTTTTTTAAAGATTTTATTTATTTATTTGAGAGAGAGAGAATGAGAGACAGAGAGCATGAGAGGGAGGAGGGTCAGAGGGAGAAGCAGACTCCCTGCCAAGCAGGGAGCCCGATGCGGGACTCGATCCAGGGACTCCAGGATCATGACCCGAGCCGAAGGCAGTCGCTTAACCAACTGAGCCACCCAGGCGCCCCAACGCTTTTTTTTTTTAAGTTTTTTTGTTTGTTTTTGTTTTTTTTTTGGTCAGAGAGAATGAGAGTGTGAGAGAGGTAGGCAGAGGGAGAAGCAGGCTCCCCGCTGAGCAAGGAGCCTGATATGGCACTCAATCCCAGGACCGTGGGATCATGACCTGAGCCGAAGGCAGACGCTTAACCGACTGAGCCATCCAGGTGTCCCTTAAAAGATTTTATTTATTTGATAGTGAGCACAAGCAGGGGGAATGGCAGGCAGAGAGAGAGGGAGAAGCAGGCTCCTCGCTGAGCAGGGAGCCCCACGTGGGGCTCAATCCCAGGACCCTGGAATCATGACCTGAGCCGAAGGCAGACGCTTACCCAACTGAGCCACCCATGCGCCCCTATTCAACACATATTTATTGGACACCTACCCCGTGCCAGGTACAGTTTTAGGCCCAGGAAACAGAGCATTGAACAAAACCAATGACCTCCAAATGCATGGCAGCTACCTTGTAATGAAGACAGTAAGTAGTACAGTAATAAAATGAGCAGTGAGGGGCGCCTGGGTGGCTCAGTCATTAAGCGTCTGCCTTTGGCTCAGGTCGTGGTCCCGGGGTCCTGGGATCGAGCCCCGCGTTGGGCTCCCTGCTCCGCAGGAAGCCTGCTTCTCCCTCTCACACTCTCCTTGCTTGTGTTCCCTCTCTCGCTGCCTCTCTCTCTGTCAAATAAATAAAATCTAAAAAATAAAAAAATAAAATAAAATAAAATGAGCAATGAATGTGTATTTGGTGTGCTAGTACTGAAAACATGGCCTTTGAAGCTCAAATGGTGATAGTCCCTAAAGAACCTTGAGGGCCTCACCTTCAGGTCCACTGAAACACTCCTTTACCCTGGTCAGCATTTGAGAGCTCAGCCATGATAGAGAAAGCAAACTTCTCCTCTTTCACCCAGGTCCCCGCGCACTTCTCATTTTTCCTATCCCCAGGGTCATTTGCAGCTCTCACGCTTGTCTTGAGGTAGTTGGCCAGGTGTCCAAGCCTCTACCATGTGCTGAGGCCAAGTAAGTGATGAGGTAGCCTGAGATTCATGTGAGAGGGGAGAGAACCCTGACGGGGTCACACTGAAATGATTTCATGGACCCCAGGAAGCCTTGGTGGCCCACTGGTCATATGACTGACGCAGTTTTCACAGTGACCCTAGAAGCATTAGGGTGTGGATTATGGGTGTCTTTGCAGTCCTGGTCACAAATGTCATTTCATGTTCCTGACAAGGTCTTTTATTTTTTTATTTTTTTTAAGATTTATTTATTTGACAGAGAGAGAGACCGCAAGAGAGGGAACACAAGCAGGGGGAGTGGGAGAGGGAGAAGCAGGCTTCCCGCCAGCAGGGAGCCCGATGCGGGGCTTGATCCCAGGACCCTGGGATCATGACCTGAGCCGAAGGCAGACGCGTAACGACTGAGCCACCCAGGCGCCCCAAGATTTTTTTTTTTTTTTAAGATTTTATTTGTTTATTTGACAGAGAGAGAGCACAAGTAGGCAGAGAGGCAGGCAGAGGGAGAGGGAGAAGCAGACTCTCCACTGAGCAGGAAGCCCCGTGGGGCTCGATCCCCGGACCCCGGGATCATGACCTGAGCTGAAGGCAGCCGCTTAACCGTCTGAGCCACCCAGGCACCCCCTGACAAGATCTTTTTGAAAACTGAAAAGGGATGCCATGGATGCTGAGGCCCAGTAACTTTAGAGTTTACTTTGAAATTATTTGATGTACATTTTTCATGATTGGAAATCCATTTTAGAAATGAGGGCAAAAAATTTAGCTGTTGTTTTACGCACTAGTGTTTGAGATGGATCTCACCCAACAGGGTCCTAGGTCTGTGGCTTCTAAAGTCCTTGAGTTCATATGTCACTTGAGTTCATGTCATATTTTATGTGTGTCCCTGGGTCTGTCATTTAGAGTTTAGGACATGCTCTTAAGGGGGTGAAAAATTTTATCATCATAGTTTGTGACCTTTCAAAGGGCCACTCCTTATAAATAGATATACAGTATGTATGTGGTATTGAAATTTAATGGGATGTAATTGAAAAAACATGTCTAAAAAGGTTCCTTAGGGGAATGATAATGAAAAAAAGTTCGAGAAACACTGTTTGAGGGAGAGGGCCGTTAGCTTTCATCAATTTGTGAAAATGGTCCATGATTCAGAAAAGGTTAAGAATCCCTTGAATTAACAGGCAGTCCCATGAAAGACATTGAAACTGTCCTTCCAAGTTATTCTGATGGGCTACTGTGATTCTAGTTATAGATTTAGGTAAGGGTAGAATTTATAGTCTTGTTTGAGTGATGACTATGAGGTGACAGTGGGTAGGAGTGGTGGTTTGCATTGTGCCGATGGTTTCTAAAATGTAAACTTTTATATCTAAATATTTTATATCTAAAATGCCAAGATTTTATATCTAAAACAAGATATTATGAGTCTTATAATTTAAGTTGGATTTGTCATTGTAAATGTTCTTTCCTCATAAATACCTAAGGATTATTTTAAAGTTTCTGAATTATTTATCCTAATAATGACAACTTCCAGGCACCCAAACCTAGAGGAGATGGGTAGTTAGTAGCTTTCTTTACTGAAAACAGAAGCATTCAAGTATGTAGAACCTACCCAGCTAACCAAAATAGGTGAATTTCTACATCGTTTTGAAATAAAACTGATCGTAAAATAAATGTCAACTCTGGAATTTGGCACAGTGGAATTAAAACAGCCATGAGTACCTCCCTGATATTCAGTACCTCTTCAGTTACACAGAACTTTTAAAGATTCTCGCATTCTTTGGTGAAGAGATACTGAAGGTCCAAATGGGTAACCAGGGCATATTTTTTCTTATTTTCCCCAGGCTCTGAACACTTAATTGCAGGATAATGTGGGGTTGCAGGACTTTGGTCTACGTGATAGTTTGCCATTGTCCTACTCTGGGTGAAGATAAGGAATGGTGTCACTTGAGGCGTGGTAAATGGTCACACAGCAGAAAAACGGAGGAGTAATGGTTAAGTTGGTTTGATCAACTCTGACTTGAGGTTGTACTTGTGGTTTTCCATATCCCCTGTGTCCTGTCAGCTACCATATTCAGTTGGACTTTCTAGTGAACTGTGTCATCCTTTTTTTTACCTTCATTCCCACTGTTCCTATATTAGTCTGGGCTCATAAAAATATATTATCTAGTATTTATTCAAAGCTTTGTGCTAAATGTTTTTAGGGCTTTTTTCTTTTTAAAATTTTTTTCTTATTATTTATTTGAGAGAGAGCAGGGGGAGGGGCAGAGGGAGAGAGAAAAGGAGAAACAGACTCAGCTGAGCAGGGAGCCCAGTGTGGGACCTGATCCCAGGACTCTGGGATCATGACCTGAGCTGAAGGCAGACGCTTAACCGACTGAGCCACCCAGGTGCCCCTGTTTTAAGGGCTTATAATGGAATACAAAACTCCTTTAATCTTCACAGCACTCTTACGTCACTGGTCTGTGTGTCAAAGAAATCCCTCCCATTTGAGTTGTTTTTAAGCAACACATCTGAGGAGATGCCTGGGTGGCTCAGTCAATTAAGCGTCTGCCTTCGGCTCAGGTCATGATCTCAGGGTCCTGGGATAGAGTCCTGCATTGGGCTCCTTGCTCAGTGGGGAGCCTGCTTCTCCCTCTACCTGCCGCTCCCCCTGGCTTCTGTGCTCTCACTCTCTGACAAATAAATAAATAAAATCTTAAAAAAACAAAAACACATCTGTGCATGCCCCCATAATTTATCTCGGTAGGGACTATGGAGGAAAAACTGATGAATCTCCTTGCTTTATTACTCAACTGAATTCAAGTGCCTTTTCCCAGATAAGCCATTGTCAGGACAGCCTCAAGATTAATAAATAATGCATTCCAAAGCAGGCAACATAAATCTAGATGTCATAGAAGGGGACTTTTTGCTAACAAACTTGCCAGAAAACACTTAGATCCAGAACACATATAAATTACAGAGACCCCCTCACTTAAACTTGGGCTGAGTTCTAATGTCCTAAAGATAGTTGTCTTGCTAACATTCTCAGCTTTTACCGCTAAACTAATTAGAATTTTTTTAAAGATTTTATTTATTTATTTTTGGTAAAGATTTTATTTATTTGACAGAGAGAGACAGCGAGAGATGGAACACAAGCAGGGGGAGTGGGAGAGGGAGAAGCAGGCTTCTCACGGAGCAGGGAGCCCGATGCGGGGTCTCAATCCCAAGACCCTGGGATCATGACCTGAGCCAAAGGCAGACGCTTAATAACTGAGCCACCCAGATGCCCCTAAACTAATTAGATTTTAAAGAGAAAACTGTTTACTACAGAATATTTCTGACACCATATGAATGGGCTTTTCCACATCAAGCAGTTCTCCAGTTCTCAGTGGACACCCATTTAACTCAGTTCTGACACCAACTCTGTGGAGTTAGCACAGACCCTACAGGTTACCAGCTCAGTCCCACAACCTGCTCCTCCCACACCTTCAGTTGAAAGTCCCAGGTTGTCTCCTGTACTTTCAACCTACCTGCTATAAATCAAAGGTTCCCACAACCCTCTCGGATTTAATAATTTGCTAGAATGGCTCACAGAACTCAGATACATTTACCAGTGTATTATAAAGGATATAGATGAACAGCCAGATGAAGACATGGAGGGAAGTCTGGGAGGGTCCCTAGCACAGAAGCTTCTGTCCTTGTGGTGTTTGGGGTGAGCCAGCCTCCTGGTACATGATGTGTTCACCGACCCATCTCTTCTAACCCCTTTGGTTAAGGTTTTTCAGGAAGCTTCAGCATGTAGGCATGATTGATTATTAACTCAAACTCCCATCCCCCACCTCTTCCTGGAGGATGGGGGTGGGGCGAAAGTTACAACCCGTCAGTCTTTCCCTTGTCTTTCTGGCAACCAGCCCCCA
>NC_058418.1:13923233-14007122 GCF_002201575.2 Neomonachus schauinslandi | reverse complement strand
GCCAGCCACCAGTCATCTCATTATCACTCCAGAGATTCCCAGGCTCTTAGCTCTTGTGTCAGGAACCCGGGTCAAAAACCAATTATTAGAAGAAAGGTGCTCCTAGCACTTAAGAAACCACAAAGGAGGTGGGGGCGGTGACCAAATATCTATCCCTTCCTATGTCAGAGATAGATGGAATCCATAATCAGAGTTTTGCCTTATCTTCCTGAGCCTCCCAAGCTTCCTGTTTACATAGATTTTAGAATCTATGTAAATCTGCATTTTTTTTTTTTAAGCAGCTAGGCCTAAATCCGTGAGTATGTGGCTTGCTGAGTTAAAGAATATGGGGTTTATATATTTTCCAGCTTTATTGTTAGGTTAGTATGCGTTTGTTGCATGTGCTATTGTTCCCATGTTACGAGTGAGGAGATAGGCACAGGAAGGTTAGAACTGCCTCTAGGTAAGACGGGGCTCGTAAGAGGCAGCCAGGGACTCCTGCACACAATCTTTTACCAGAACGAGGATCTGTCCTACATGCTTTTGCCAAATGCTTCTTCCATATGTGTCACACCCCTACACCAGAGCCTTTGGTCATTTCCTTTGTACCTTACATTGGCTTACAAGCTCTTTGAATTTCAGATGTGATTGAAATATTTTACATTGTGTGATTTGTTTTGTTTTGTTTTTCTGCCCAAGTGAGTCTTGTTCTACTTGTAAATCTCTGGAGGGCAAAAGACCACATCCCCAGTCAGTGCCTTCCATATAGGATGGCTACTCAGCCTAGTTTACCTTGGAGGGTTCCAATTTATGCCACCATATGTCACAGAGCGACTATTAAGAACACCCCCTTTCATTCTGAAAAATGTCTTGATCCAGAGGGTATACTGTATGGTGACCCTATTTACATATAATAACTATTCAAACACTTGTTGCTTAGTACTGCTCAAGATACTAAGGAATTCAGGGGCGCCTGGGTGGCTCAATCGTTGAGCGTCTGCCTTCGGCTCAGGTCATGGTCCCAGGGTCCTGGGATCGAGCCCCGCATCTGGCTCCCTGCTCAGTGGGAAGCCTGCTTCTCCCTCTCCCACTCTCCCTGCTTGTGTTCCCTCTCTCGCTGTGTCTTTCTCTGTCAAATAAATAAATAAAATCTTTTTTTTTTTTTTTTTAAAGATTTTATTTATTTATTTGAGACAGAGAGAATGAGAGAGAGGAGGGTCAGAGGGAGAAGCAGACTCGCCGCCAAGCAGGGAGCCCGATGCGGGACTCGATCCCGGGACTCCAGGATCATGACCTGAGCCGAAGGCAGTCGCTTAACCAACTGAGCCACCCAGGCGCCCTAAATAAATAAAATCTTAAAAAAAAAAAAATACTAAGGAATTTAGCACATTCAATTTTATTTATCCTATAGTTTTAAGTTGTTTTTTTTTTTTTAAGATTTTATTTATTTGACAGAAAGATAGCAAGAGCAGGAACACAAGCAAGGGGAGTGGGAGGGGAGAAGTAGGCTTCCCACGGAGCAGGGAGCCCAATGCGGGGCTTGATCCCAGGACCCTGGGATCATGACCTGAGCCGAAGGTAGACGCTCAATGACTGAGCCACCCAGGCGCCCCTAGTTTTGTTTTTTAACCGAAATTTTTAAAACAGAAGGGACCATAATCCACTGTCCTGATAAAACCACAGCTGACCCTTAAAAAACAAAAGTAATGCATTCACAAGATTAGAATACTCACATTGTACTGAAAGATACAGATGGAAAGGAAAAACTGTGGAAAAGCCTCTCCCCCTCTTTTAGGCCCTTTCCTTAAACGTATATTTATACACGCGTCTAAATTAAAAGTTTAGAAAGGAATTATAATATGTAAACCATTCTGCTTTTCCTCCTCTTAGTCTTAGACATTTTCAATACCAGCACACACACCTTTGCCTGTTTTTAACAGTGCTAAGTATTCTGTTGTGTGTATGTCTCACAAGTTACTTAACCAGCACAAACAAGATGTCTTGACGTTGAATTTTCAGCTGTTACAGGTCTGTGAACACCAAGCCCTTTGTGGATGTGGTAATCGTTGCCCCCGTTCTTTAAAACACTTGGATTACATGACTTTTCATTGCTTTCTTTGCTTTTTGATACTGAGGAGTGAACTGTACTCTTATTTTTTGTGTATAAATAAGATTTTCAAATGTCTGAGGATTATTATAACAGAATTTCTCTTTGGCCATTGTCCTTAGAATTCTAAGTTGCTTTCATGGAAAGAGAAGTGCTGTTTTTAGTGATGGAAGGGGTGTGCTACAGAGTTCTTGGCAAAGGATAAACCTGAGGAATGCATGGTCAGTGTTGTTATAAGAAATGTGAGCGCTGGGAGACTGTTTGATCGCTTCTGACTGCACATGTAAGACTGGCTGCGTGCTGTAATGATAGGGGTGGAAAATCTGAACAGGGTGTTCTTATAAACACTCTAGAGACTAAACTGTAGTTCGTGGTTGCTGCCTGTGTATGGCCTGCGAGCTAAGTATGGTTTTTACTTTTTGTAGTGTTTGAAAAAGTCAAGAATATTTCAAGATACGTAAAAATTACATGAAATAAAGTTTTAGTGTTCATAAGTAAGGTTTGACTGGAATGACAGCCATGCTCATTCATTTACGTGTTTGTCTTAAGGCTGCCTCCGTACTGCAGTGATGCAGTTGAGAAGGTAGACTGTGACCCACAAAGCCTGAAGAAAGGCCAGCCTTGTTTGCCTGGTTTTTGACATGTACGGATTTCAGTTACCATGGTATATGAACTCTGGGTACTTGGGTCAAATACGAGTTTCAGCTATTAGCTCTTCAGCCACAGATCACTATGTAAATGACATATGCGTGGGGATTGGTCACTGTATGTCTGTGACTCCGTTCACACACAGCAAAGCATGTGGTTGTGTTGCCTCCTTGTTTCCCAGTGATCATCCTGTGTTACGGTTTACAAAAATGCTTAATCGATAGAGGAGATTGGCCAAAAAAGATGAAAAGTGCTTCCAAGAGAAAAAGTGGTAATGCTGGAGGCACAATTCCGATGGGACAGAGGGGGAGTGATGGAAGCGCTCGCCCACCTCGGGAATGTTGACGCTGCCTTGATTTGGGAGACCCGAAAAGCTGTAGGAGCCCTAGTGAGGGTCTGCTCATCCACAGAAATGAGGAAAGTGGTGGCAAAAAGGATGATGTCCCAGTGGAAGGAACACAACTCTCAGAGCAATTGTGACATTGAAATAGCAAAGGATAAAATGTTGGACGCTGATCCAAACCTAGAAAGATGTAGAACATTTCTTTTTTTTTTTTTTTTTTTTTAAAGATTTTATTTATTTGTGAGAGAGAGAATGAGAGACAGAGAGCATGAGAGGGAGGAGGGTCAGAGGGAGAAGCAGACTCCCTGCCGAGCAGGGAGCCCAATGCGGGACTCGATCCCGGGACTCCAGGATCATGACCTGAGCCGAAGGCAGTTGCCCAACCAACTGAGCCACCCAGGCGCCCTGTAGAACATTTCTTTAAGATGAATTGCAAATAATGCTTGCTCCACATCAGAAGTTACACGGCTAAAGACCATCGTAAGCGCTGTTCAAGCGACTCTTGGTAATTTTTTTTTTAACAAATTTAAACACCTTAGTACTCAAGTTTCTAATATTTAGCCAGATTGTACTAAGTAAATATTTTTTTTTAAAGATTTTATTTATTTATTTGACAGAGAGACAGCGAGAGAGGGAACACAAGCAGGGCGAGTGTGAGAGGGAGAAGCAGGCTTCCCGCCGAGCAGGGAACCCGATGCGGGGCTCGATCCTAAGACCCTGGGATCATGACCTGAGCCGAAGGCAGATGCTTAACGACTGAGCCACCCAGGCGCCCCTGTACTAAGTAAATATTAATTTTACTATTTTTCATTCTATATATTTAAAACCCACAGTTTTTAATGTTTTGACAAATTTAAAGGACTTGGAAGATAGAAATTTTCCTGTTGCTTTCCACACTATGGTGCAGAGCAAGTACTGCCTGTGTTCAGTGTTTGGCCCACCATAAAAGTTTACTGAGCTTTGCTCTAGAAAAACAGATGGGTGTGAGGAAGAGGACCATTTCATGAGTGTCTTCAGGCTGGTGAGATGATCCCAGGCTTGCTTTTATTAGGCAGTGAGGCAAGGTGTCAGGTTTCTTCAGTGTGTAGCACCCAGGGGAGTAAAAAGTGTATCAAGGGCTAGACTCCTAGGAAAGTTCTTCTCATTTGTTTTAGAAGTAAACTTACTCTGAAGGGGCATAAGAAAAATAAGGGGCTCCTGGGTGGCTCAGTCTGTTAAGCGTCTGCCTTCGGCTCAAGTCGTGTTCCCCGGGTCCTGGGATCAAGTCTCACATTGGGCTCCCTGTTCGGTGGGGAGTCTGCTTCTCCCTCTCCCTCTGTCCCTCTCAGCCCCCACTCGTGTTCTCTCTCACTGTCTCAAATAAATAAATAAAATCTTAAAAAAAAACAAACAAAAGAACAAGTTCAAGGTGGTTGTTGATTCAAGAGAGCAGGTAGGATTGAAGTAAGGGGTATACAAAGGGTTGGAATTTGGTAAAGCTGAGAAGTAGATACACTTGTGTTACAGTATTTTCTGTACTTTTCAGAATGTTTGAAATAGTTTATTAAAATAACTTAATTTTGGGGTGCCTGGGTGGCTCAGTTGTCAAGCTTCTGCCTTTGGCTCAGGTGATGATCCCAGCCAGGATCCTGGGGTCGAGCCCGGCATCCGGCTCCCTGCTCCGCGGGAAGCCTGCTTCTCCAGAACTCTCCCGCTCCCCCTGCTTGTGTTCCCTCTCTCGGTGTCTCCGTCTGTCAAATAAATAAGTAAAATCTTAAAAAAAAAATTTTTTTTAGAGTAGGCAACTGCAATAGTGCCTTTTTGGAGAATGATTAGATATCGTCTTCTTAGGCCTGTAGAGTTAAATTAGATTGGCAGTGCCTGGGAGCCTAAAATTCCTGTGATGTTCTTGTTAGCAGGTGACAGCAGGTTATTCCAGCCGATTGCACATGGAGTGAAGGTGTCTGAGCCATTGGCTTGTTGTCTTTGTTGAAGCTCTGGTGACTTTAGAACCGGAGGAACCTGTTTTCCATGACGAAGACCAGGGTGTTTGGCAATTTTATAATAGCTAATGTTCAAAATGCCTGCTGGGGTTTTGTAATTTAGGTTCATATTTCAGATAATATGTGATTTTTAACCATTTCTGATGCTTTTCCAAGAGAACGTTAGGGTTTCCTAAAGACAGAAATTCCATTTTTACATACTCTGAAGCGAGTATTTCCAAATTTGGTGCTCCTCAGCTTTTCTCCGTTTTTCCTCTGCATTGAAAACTTACAGGATGTATTTCATTTTGCACTAGCATTTGTGAGCATGCAAATAGGACTACAGACATAGTTTTCTTTCTTCTTTTTTAAGATTTTATTTATTTATTTGACAGAGAGAGACACAGCGAGAGAGGGAACACAAGCAGGGGGAGTGGGAGAGGGAGAAACAGGCAGGAGCTGACATTGGGCTCTGGGGCTCCATCCCAGGACCCTGGGATCGTGACCTGAGCCGAAGGCAGACGCTTAACGACTGAGCCACCCAGGCGCCCCTAGAGACGTATTTCTCATGGTTGTTTTCCAATGCTGTTCTAAAACCAATATATCATTTTATCATCTCTTAATAGTAATAGAATTATTTATTAAGGAATAACTTCCTGAAAATTGGTCCTACCAAGTTCCCCTCAGCGTTGGCCAGTTGGTGTGGTGCGGTCCGAGACCCTGTCATTGGGTGTGACTGTAAACAGGCCCAGCAAAGGGCCTGGCCTTTTGAGCCCTCGGACTGTGTTAAGGACCCTGAGGAATGTTTTGGCTTTTAGGCATCTTGGGTTTCATGTTTTTCCCACTGCGTGTTGTGTGGCTTTTTCTTTCTGCCTGTCTGAGGGAGGGGTGGTTATGTTAATGCCCAGCTCTCATCGGACCAGTGTGAATTCAGATTCAGCTCTGCTTCTGGTTAGCTTAGCCTTGGTGTCCTCATTTGTTTTTTTGTTTTTTTGTTTTTTCCGGTGTCCTCATTTGTAAAGTGAGCGTGTTACTACCCGCTCCGCAGTTTTATCGTGACTGTTAGAAATAGTGCACATAATGTGCCTAGCATAATGCTTTAGTGAAGGTAGCAGAAGGGGTTTCAAGAAATAAGTAATGCTCAGCATTTTGGTTCTTTTTTTTTTGAAGATTTTATTTATTTATTTGACAGAGACACAGCGAGAGAGGGAACACAAGCAGGGGGTAGTGGGAGAGGGAGAAGCAGGCTTCCCGCTGAGCAGGGAGCCCAGTGTGGGGCTCCATCCCAGGACCCTGGGACCATGACCTGAGCCAAAGGCAGACGCTTAACGACTGAGCCACCCAGGTGCCCCTCTTCACATTTTATTTTTAAGGAATCTCTACACCAAACTTGGGGCTTGACCTTACAACCCTGAGATCAAAAGTCACATGTTCTATTGACTGCGCCAGCCAGGTGCCCCCACTTTGGTTCATTTTTATTTTAATCTGGATCTCCCAAAGTACCATGCTTTAATGAAAAAAAAAAAAAAAAGCCCTTTAAAGAAGGTGATAAGTCATGGAGGCCTTGTTACATCCTGAAGTATTTCTGGCTTTTTGTACCAGCCACGTGGAGAACAGTGAAAGAGAGTGCACTGATGCTTTTTCATGAGTTCACGTGTTTTTTTTTTTAAGATTTTATTTATTTATTTGACAGAGAGAGACACAGTGAGAGAGGGAACACAAGCAGGGGGAGTGGGAGAGGGAGAAGCAGGCTTCCCACTGAGCAGGGAGCACGACACGGGGCTTGATCCCAGGACCCTGGGATCATGACCTGAGCCTAAGGCAGATGCTTAACAACTGAGCCACCCAGGCGCCCCTTGAGTTCACTTCTTAAGCCTAGACAGTAACAGTTTCTCTCATAGAGGCTTAAAAGCAATTTAGTTAGTAAAAGCATGGGGCAAAGTGAGAATTTTCTCCACTTGACAGGGAGCTTCTAGACTCGCAGAAAGGACTCTGACACATGGTTAAATTTCACCTTGATGGAACCTAGCTTCAGGCAATTATTCTGCTACTTGGAGCTCTTACTTTTACTCTAATCAAATTTGTGTAAAAAAAAAAAAGTAAGATTTTTTTTCTGTCTTTATTACAGAAATTTTCAAATATACACACAGTTCTGTGAGCCCACATGGACCATCACTCAGCTTCAGCAACTGTCAACATTCTGTCTTTACAGACATAACTATGTTTTTAGTCCAAGTTTTCTCTTAAAAAAGAGACGTTTCTAGGGGCGCCTGGGTGGCTCAGTCAGTTAAGCATCCGACTCTTGATCTCAACTCAGGTCTTGATCTCAGGGTGGTGAGTTCAAGCCCCATGTTGGGCCCCACATTGGGTGTGGAGCCTACTAAAAAAAAAAAAAAAGACATTTCCAAATTCCCCTGGGACAAAAGTGAAGGTTCCCCACCCTCCATCCCCTCCTACCCCACCCAGGGAACCTAAAAATAAGGCTGTTTTCTGAAACTTAAACTACGAAGTCAATGTGTCGTCATTAAGAGCAGGTGAGAGCTGCTCTCTGGGACATAGTGGCCTCCCCGGCCCTCAGGATTTGTTGTGAAGAGACCATCACATCTACAGGAAGAATGTTCCAGTCAGGAAGAGGCATCAGTCAGGAAAGGAGGTATCCCAGAGGCACACCTTGACTGTGGTATCTTGACTGAAGTGTGTCCTGAGTCGTCTGCTGTGCGCCTCTGGGCTGCCTGGTAGATCTGACGGAGCAGGGTGTTCATGGGAGTCTTGCAGCAAACTTTTCCTTATTCTGACTCCAAGGGACCTGCTCCGTTTCCGCCTGCTTTCTGAGGTGGTGTGTTGATTGATGTGTACATCAACACGCTTGGCTGGTGTTTCTCAGCATCCTCCTGTGCCCTCTGCCAGCAAGGGCCCGCATCCCTGCGTCTCATCAGCTGGGGCACCGCAAGTGTCTGAGCTGACAGGGATGAGGGCCAGATTCTGGGCAGTGTGACTTAGCTAAGATCGCTGCTCTCCAGCCCTGGATAGGGTCTTCTCTTCATTATATACTCTCAGCCCCTTCTTCACCTGCACCGAGCGTGTACCCGGCACCCTTCCTCAGGAAAAGCTACCACATTTCCACCCTTGACGAGGTAGGTGGTCAGCCTGTCGCATTCTCTGCTGTGGTGTCTGGAGGTTCCCATCTTAGCTGCTTCGAGCTTTGTTCGGCATTCTCTCAGGTTTTTGTTTTGAGATGCAGTTCACCTGTGATACAGTTCACCCATTTAAAGGGTGCAGTTCCTGTCTCGGATTCTTTGTCTGAAAGACTGTCCCTGAAACTGCTCAGGAAGCAAGGACACCAAGCAGTCCGAGTGATTGGCAGGGCACTGGATAGGCTGTTCACCTCTGTAGCAGTTGGGTCCTCCCCGCCTTGAGGTCGTTTTCACTTGTGGGTCATATGTGGTTCCTGTGAGGCTCTTCTCCATCTTGTCTTGTCAATAGCAGTGCTGCCTCAGACATTTGACAGCTGCCATTGAGCAAATCATACGCCAGAGAACTCTTTTCCTACGGTGTTTTCCTTGGGCCTTGTTGATTGTATATGTTTTGTGACCTTTGGCACGTTGTCAAAAGTACCTGCAACAGGTGCACACCCAGCTGATTCTGGCTAATGTGTTATGGACAGGAGGTGCCCCTATTTTTTCTTAAACTGCTTAATTAAAGTATTTACATACCATAAAATCAGCATACAATCTAGTGCTTTTTAGTACATTTACAGAGTTGTACAACCATCCCCACAATCTAATTTTAGAATATTTCCATCATCCCCAAAAATCCCTGTGCCCATTTGCAGTCCTTACCATCCCCCAACAGCCCCCCTGCCCAGCACCAGGCAAACAGTAATCTACTTCCTGTCTCTCTTGATTTGCCTTTTCTGGACATATAATGATTCTTTTCATATGAAGTATCCAGTTAAGGTACTTTTTAATTGGTGATTTAAAGGATGGTTGCTTTCAAATTAACAGAAAATTTCTTACTTCAGAATATGCTTTTTCTGCTGCACTAGTTACCTGTGATTTATCGGTGTGTATGAGAGTACCTTGAGGTTTTGCTCAATACTACAAGCCTTTTTGTCCATAGATCAATGTTTTGTGGAACATTTGGTTTCATGCCCATTATTGTGACATATTTTAGGAGAAACGAGGTCTTGCCCTCTGCTTTCGAAAGCTGTCCCCTAGTTAGTGAAGTAAACCTAACAAACATGAAAATAATCAGGAGTAAATGACAGCATATAACCAAGTGTTGGGCCCTGGGATACTTTTATTTGAGATGTTTATTGAGCACCCTGCTCAGATTGGAATGCCCTCATGCCAGAAGACAGAGGTGGGTGGAGGCCAGGGAAGGTAAGGGAGGTGATGCGGACTCAGGATCCCACGAAGATTATAGGGTGCTAGGGCAGACGTTGAAACACATTGTCAGGTCACTCCCTTTCAGCTTGCTTTCCATCCTCCTGATTCCTCCAGGAGAAGGTCTTATTTTGGTGCAGATGGTGCCTCCAGCACTTGCTTATCTCTACCTTCTTAAGAGACAGCAGCTATCTAGGCCTTTTGGAGGCAAATGTAGCTGGCTGGTGTTTCATAACATTTTTGTTTCCCTTGTACTAGAGGAGGGTCACATTTGGGGGCACCTTGAAACCCAGGCCCCACTTGGAATGTTCGGGTGTGGCCGTTACAAGTACTGGAGCGGAGGAGTGCCCTCAGCTGCCTTGGGAGGCGGGAGGACTAGAGTTAGGACCTTCTTTCTGAGGCTCTTGCGGAAATTTGAGTGTGAAGTGGTTGACCTGCTCAAACAGTGGATAAGGAAGGTTAAGACACATCCTTCAATGCGAGGCTCCCCCTTGGAGTCAGCCGTGTTTTTTGCCTTTGAAAGCCATATTTCTACACTGAATGGTGTCCGTCTTTAATAAATGGGGGCAGGGACAGAATCAACATGCAACTGAAATACAGTTAAGTTGGGTGGGTTGGTATCTTTGTTAGATGATGTGTTTCTTTCCTAAACAAGGAAGGAATCACTAAGCCTGGTGGCAGCACTTTAGAAACGGCTCACAGAGAAGCTGTGCTGGATCTTGGGGCTCGGGAAAACTGTGGGCCTCCTCTGATGGGTCTGTGTGTCTTCTCTGCTGGCAGGATTGCCCTGCTAAGCCAACTGGTCTCTGCTTTGTGTTTTAGACTTCTGTCGAGTTCCGAAGACAGAGGGAAGATGCCACGCCTCCTCCCCTAGATGGTGGTACAATGTCACTGATGGATCCTGCCAGCAGTTTGTGTATGGTGGCTGTGAAGGGAATAAAAATAACTACATGACCAAGGAGGAGTGTCTTGAGAAATGTGCTGGTGTCACAGGTAAGACATTGGTCCCTGGGGAAATGGTGTAACCTAGAGACAGCTTATTAACTGGGATGTGATGCCTTTTGCATTGTGCCCATTCTTCACGGCTGAACCTGTGGGACTTTTTTTTTTTTTTTTAAGATTTTATTTATTTGACAGAGACACAGCGAGAGAGGGAACACAAGCAGGGGGAGTGGGAGAGGGAGAAGCAGGTCTCCCGCCAAGCAGGGAGCCCGACGCGGGGCTCGATCCCAGGACCCCGGGATCATGACCCGAGTGGAGGGCAGATGCTTAATGACTGAGCCACCCAGGAGATCCTGGGGGATGTTTTTATTTTTTTAAAAAGATTTTACTTATTTATTTGACAGAGAGAGACACAGCGAGAGAGGGAACCCAAGCAGGGGGAGTGGGAGAGGGAGAAGCAGGCTTCCTGCCGAGCAGGGAACAGGCTGGGCACTGTTTTGGGATCATACAGGCAAGTCCCTCACCTTTTGGGGGGCAACTGGCAACCGTACCAGATGGTGACTGAGGAAAATACCATTTATTGTACTTTTTTTGTTGTCCGCTATGATCCGGCATGGGAGCAGGAATTAAAGGGAAACATTTTTTTGCTACCTTTTCTGTCCTTCCTCCACTAAGAGTCAGCTGTGGCACGTGTGCCTGCCTGTTTGAGTTTCTCCTTATTTTTTAGGAAAACAGTTGAAATTGTAAGAACACAAGCAGTGAACAGTGGGCATTCAGACAGGATGTTGCTACAAAGGGTCACGGGTTCTTGAGTTTCGCTGGGAGAAGGCAGACAGCTGTCTCCCTACAGGTGGTCCAGAGTCTGAGGGCCCAGAAAGCTCGTTTGTTGGCAGCTGAGTGTGGCTCCACTGAGTCTGGTTGAAGCGTCTCTCCCGAGTCTGGGAGGAGAGCTAACACTGCCAGAGCAGCTCGCTGCTGGAGCCTTCCGCCAGCATATCCTCTGCCAAGCAGGCATCCTCGGTGGGAAGCCAAATGAGAATGAGAATGTCAGTGTATTAATTTATAATGAGAACCAGAACTACCCAGGGGACCAGACACTCGGGTCTCGGAGTCTGCTGTGGTGTTAGTCCATGTGGGCGAGCCTCTCCGCCGGACTCCCAGAAGATCGCTTGCTGTGGAGAGGCACAGAACAAGGCGCGCTGGTTTGTGATGTGGATGTTTGATGGCATCAGGTGATGTCGGCCCCGTGCCTCTGCCCCGGCTCTGCTGGGACCAGCGGGGAGGCAGGGTGGCCAACTCCTGTCCTTCCTGGACCCTGCCGGTGCTTCCTTTTTCCTACTTCCCTAACCAGTGGGCCTCTCTGCCCCGTGCCATCACTCTGTGTGCACGTGTGAGATAAACTCTACATAGCTGCACAGGTCGCCACAGCTCGGCGGCCTCAAGTATGCTGAGACTGCTGCATACCTTTTTAAATTCATGGGGTGAGTTAATACAGTTAAACAGATTATTTGGCCTTGGAAGCCATTCTGTCTTTTTAAAGTCATTTCAGACATCTTTGATCTGATTACCAGCGAGGGATCTTAAAGTTTAACCCACAGGGGCAGTCTTGGTTCCTTATTTCCAAGTTCCAGCAGGCTTGTGGTCCGGCACGTACATCGAAGGGCCCACCACAAAAGGAGAAATAGGAGTCACCGTGAGAGGCATGTGGGACCACGGCTGCTTGGGAACTCTGCTCGCTGTATGTCATGGGGCATTCCTGAGGTGCACTTTCTCACTGTGTCGTTGTCCTCTTGTAGAGAACACCATTGATGATCTGGCCACCAGCAGGAATGGAGCAGATTTCTCTGTCCCACGTGGTAGGTTCTTAAAACCACCGAGGGTGGAGTGAGGGCCATCTGGACCACGGAAGGACATGTGTGATTTGGGAGTCGTATAAGGGCTCCCACCTCCCGGTCTGTTTATTCCGAATTGACAAGCCGGGGCTCTGCCTGGGCTGCCAGCTTCCGGCTCCTGGCTGGCATCCTTACACTGGGGAGTTCACGTTGTCCAGCGGACGAGAGGGCCGAGGGATGCTACAGTGCTTCCGGGCTCGCCTCCGCTTCCTCCTGGGGGACAAGGCATTGTGGATGTTGCTGTGGCCTGCAGCGCAGGCCCCTTCCTTCTCCCTGGGCTGGCCTCAAGTCCCCTGGCCTCTGCCTGCTGTGCTCTCACTGGCCCACCCCACCTCTCCTTGCCTCTTCTGTCTCCTTGCCTCTTCTGTCTCCTTGGTTCTCGGTTGTCCTTGCCGTCCCCCTCCCTGTGCTGAGTCCTCTGTCTTCTGCCACCCCCGCCTCCATTCCCACTGCAGTCCTTGATCTCGAGCTTTGTGTTAACTTGCTTTGTAGTGCTGACAGTAGCTGCCCCCTTCCTCCTACATGCTTGGAGGATTCTGCATGCATCAGGAGCCTGGGGTGAGTGGTCCAGATGCACTGGCAAGTCCAGCCCAGCTTTCTTGAAGGCCAGTTCCCAGGCAGTGGGCTCTGTTGGGCAAGACCTGCTGTGGAGGAGGGACTCTGCCCCCGTCCCATTTGAGGGCAGCCCCCCAGTTGGCCAGTGGCTCTGCACTGATTGCAGCCTTGGCTTTGGTCCTCTAGTTCTGACATCAGTGCTCACGTGAGAGTGAGCGTTTATTCAGTGGTTGGCTGGCTCATTAGAGTCACTTTCCAGTTTTGCTGGGCCAGGAATCCTGCGACTGTCCTGACCATTGCTTTGCCTGGGTTCACTCTTTATTCCTAAGCTGGCCTCCAAGGTCATCTAGAATCCTCAGGCACTGGCATGTTATCTCTGTTTTAGAAGAAAATATCTCCAGGAGAGTGAGGGGCCTTCTCACTATGTCAGAGAATGAGCAAGACCATCTTCCTCATCACCCCAGAAATTGTGGCTGGGATGAGTTTCCGTAGTGACCCCTGAGGTGACAGGCAGGCCTCACCATCCAGCATGCATTCCAGTTTATGATAGAGCCCATGAGGACTGGGAGGCGACAGGCCTACCCATGGAGGGGACTCCACTCCTAGGTGCCGGCGGGTCCTTGCTCCCTCAGTGGGCCCTGTTGGTCTCTGCTCCAGCCAGGCTGTGTGTACTGTGTCCATCCTAGCCTCCCTGACTTGGATGTTTCTGTTTTAGTTTCCAGAAAACAGGATTCTGATGACCTCTCCAGTGATATTTTCGACTACGAAGGTATAACTTTTTAAAAATATATATGGGGGCACCTGGGTGGCTCAGTTGGTTAAGCGACTGCCTTCGGCTCAGGTCATGATCCTGGAGTCCCGGGATCGAGTCCCGCATCGGGCTCCCTGCTCGGCTGGGAGTCTGCTTCTCCCTCTGACCCTCCTCCCTCTCATGCTCTCTGTCTCTCATTCTCTCTGTCTCAAATAAATAAGTAAAATCTTTAAAAAAAATAAATTAATTTAAAAAATAAAATAAAATAAAAATATATGTGTATGGGGGGGTGCCTGGGTGGCTCAGTCATTGGGCATCTGCCTCCGGCTCAGGTCATGATCCCAGGGTCCTGGGGTCGAGCCCCGCGTCGGGTTCCCTGCTCAATGGGAGACCTGCTTCTCCCTCTCTCACTCCCCCTGCTTGTGTTCCCTCTCTCACTGTGTCTCTCTCTAATAAATGGATAAAATCTTAAAAAAAAAAAAAAAATTTATGGGAAAAACATGTTTTCTTCCTTAGTTGGGAGTTGAGACACACCTGAGTATTTCCACTAAGGAAGGCTTAGCGCGGAGCTTCCCGACCTTCCGCAGGTGGTGGAACTCACAGGCACGCCCCAGGGCTGCGGGAAGCGCGTGTGGCACAGCCGTGGGTGGGGACACTTCCCGGCGGGAGGCCGTGTGGTATGCTGGCTCCTGCCTCTCCCCAGCTGGGGGGCTCTGCCTCCTGAGGATGAAACGAGGGACCCACGACAGATCTCTTAGAGACCAAGTCAGTACGCGTGAAGGGCCTAGAACAGTGCCTGACATGGAGTGATCTCCTTACCAGTGGGGTCTGGCTGTAAGGAGGAAGATACCCCAAAACATGGAGGAGTGTCCAGTGGGCCCAACTGGCCACGTCTGTATTTACAGGCCCTTCTAGCAGAGAGCTGTGTCTCTGTTGGCTGGCAGCAGTGTGACTGCTCAGGAACATTCCAGCTCCGCTTCACAGCTGAGCCCTGCTAATTTGTCCTCCTTGGGTTGTGTTGTTCCCAGAATACTGCACTGCCAAAGCAGTCACTGGGCCTTGCCGCGCGTCCTTCCCACGCTGGTACTTCAATGCGGAGAAGAACTCTTGTGACAACTTCATCTACGGAGGGTGCCGGGGCAATAAAAACAGCTATCTCTCTAAGGAGGAGTGCATGCACCACTGCTTTGGTGAGCCTGCCTGATTCCTAAATGCAAGAAACAATGGTGGGTGGGTGGGTGAGGCCTCTTGTGAGGACCGTGGGATGGGTCCATTTCCCCATCCCTAAAAGGAAGACCTTGGCAATGCTGTCATTTGGACGCTACCATTCTCTGGCTCCCTTGTGGGGAAGAGGGAGGCTTTGGACCCAGCTGTTGCACAGACGTGTCCTAGGTTCCCACCAGGGTGGCAAGGCCTCAGAACCCTCAAAAGAGCTGGAAGAAGTCCCTCAGAAAGAGCCTCTTGTGAACACCTAGTTGGTGGCAGCTCTGGAGGGCAGGAGGACTGTGAGCTGACCTTAGGGTTGTGTGTTCTTTTCCAGGCAAGCAGTTGTATCCTGTTCTACCCCGTGGCACTAAAGGTAAGAGGCCGCTGGCCCTCCTCCACCCGCCTTCCTTGACTAAGCTCTGCAGTGTTTTTGTAGGCTCATGTGGTCTCTGACACATAATCCTTGACCGTAAACATCTTTTGGGTTGAAAGTCCTGTTTCTGCACGAGAGTGGTCAGACAGCTTGGGACATACGGTGGATGTTTGTCCCTCCATGCAGTATAATGGGGCTGGAGGGAGGCAGTCTCTACCTGGGCGTCCTGGGGTGACTGGAGGACGAGTTCTGCTGTTAGGCTTATGGGGTCTGCTGCACACAGGCCTGAGACTGGCTCCAGATTTGGAGGGAACTTTGCTGCCGTGGGGTGTGCTGAGTTGGTCACGGTGACAGGAAGTTGGAGAGCCCTTGCTGTGTGTGGGCCGAGCGAGGCAGGCCCAGTGCTGTCGTCCCCAAGCAGGCTGGTCTGACAAGACCCCGGGCCTCCTCTCACTTTTGTTTCGGATTCCGAGCCTGAGGCATGGATGATTGTGTTTGCACAAAGGACTGGCCACACTGGTCTGGCCTCTTTCCACCTGTTTTCCTGTTCAGGAGCCCAGAGCTGGCCTGCGTGTCTGCTGTGTTTTAGAGCAGCGAAGCTAGAATCTGGGTTGCCCGGCATGGGGCAGAACGCAGCCCGGGTATGGAGGGTTGCGGGTGGAGAAGGGGCTGCCCCTGTCCGTCCTCTAGCCACATGGGGAGAGGGAGCCAGGCAGCTGCCGTGGGAGGCCACATTCTTTAGCTGGAGACCCGCCTGAAAGAAAGCGCCTTGGCTGACGAGGGAGACAGTGGTGGGGCAGCCACTGTTCAGTTTACCGGGCAGTGAGGAGCATGAGGGTCCCCTCCCGGCACTGCTCTGAACGCGCCCTTGCCTCTGCCCTCACCTCATTCCGCACGCAGCCACCCCGGCCACTGCCGGCCGCATCCTTCTCTGGCTGGTCAGTGTGCTGTGTGACCACACAACCTTGGGGTTTTATGTTTACGCACGCCAGAGGTGTGTGCTTTTTACGTCCTGGTGCCCATTTGGTGGCTTGGGACTCCTGCACCAGTTGCCCCTGAGACGTGGAAATGCGCAGTGGAAGTGGGATTCTTTTTCAGAAGGAACACAGAGAGCCACTGGGTGCACGTAGCGCAGCGCCTCCTTTTCTCCGGAACCTGCTGCTCGGGACTGTAGACTCCTCGATGACTTCCCAGGCGGGCGGGTGCCCGTTCTCCAGACCCTCCCAGGCTGGGGTCAGGGGAGGTCTGGCGCAAGGGCTGCTGGTCCTCGCCCTGAGCCCACCTGCACGAGTCCCGTATGAGCCCTTTGCGGCCCTGCACTGGCTCTGCTCCTCCTCGTCCTTCCGGTTCTGAAGCCTTTCTCTCCTCCACAGTGGTGGTCCTGGCGGGGCTCTTCGTGATGGTCCTGATCGTCTTGCTGGGCGCCTCCGTGGTCTGCCTGATCCGGGTGGCCCGGAGGAACCAGGAGCGCACGCTCAGCACCGTCTGGAGCTCTGGGGATGACAAGGAGCACCTGGTGAAGAACACCTACGTCCTGTGAAGGCCCTGCGAGCCAGAGGCCGCCCTTCCTCAGGCTTCCCTGCGGATGACAAGCACCTGGGATGGGAGGGGAGACCAGTGTAGCATGTGTGTGCTTTTTAAAATAGAGTGATTGGTTTGTATTTTGCGATCATTAGGGCTTCGGGTCTGTTTGTTACTCCAGAAGGTAAGAGGGCTGCTTCCTGCTCTCCTGGCTGGGTTTGTGTTGGGAACCCTCTTGGAGGAGGGCTCTGCCTCACACTGCAGGTGGTCTGGCGCCAGATCAGAGTTGGCTGCTCTTCAGTTTAGTTCTTTGCTCCAGGTTTTAGTTTTCTTGGCTTACATTCAATAATCCTGTAGTGTCCTTTCCCATCACAAAAGTAATGTCTTAATAGTTTCCTTTATTTGTGTGTTTTTGTTTTTTGTTTTGTTTTTTTAGTAAGCAGAAACAAGCCTTTTTTTTATTAGGATTCTGAAAGGAAGAGAAAAAAATGTACAAGTTTAATAAAAAGGGCCTTTTAAAATAAATTTCAGCAAGTGCTTGCTTTCTTTATGGGATTGCTGATTTAAACTCTACCAAAATTAACACAGAACAACACTGTGAGATGTCCCGTTCTGGAAATGGACTCCTTAAAAAAATTTCATCTTTCAAATCTTTTTGAATGAAATACATCTTACATTGCGACTGGGTGCCCATAAAATTTCACCAAACAACACTTAGCCTTACCACCTGTGGTAATCTCTGGCATTTCCTTCTTCTATGTCACTTTTGAAAAATTCTAGACATACCCCACTCAATTGGTTTTTGTTTTTCTTTGTTTTGTTTTTGTTGTTGTGTTTTTTTTAAGATTTTATTTATTTGTGAGAGAGAGAGAATGAGAGACAGAGAGCATGAGAGGGAGGAGGGTCAGAGGGAGAAGCAGACTCCCAGCCGAGCAGGGAGCCCGATGCGGGACTCGATCCCGGGACTCCAGGATCATGACCTGAGCCGAAGGCAGTCGCTTAACCGACTGAGCCACCCAGGCGCCCTTTGTTGTTGTTTTTTAAATAATGACCCACTACAGACTAATCCACACCTTGAAACACTGCCTTTGAGGTCGGGCACAGGAGGCTTGGAGTGAGGATGCATCCTGTCCAGGGGAAGACCGAGACCTTCCTGAGACTGGGGTGGCTTTGACCAAAATCACTTTGGCATCCATGATTTTCATCTTTCCCCAAGGCTCTGCAGTCTCTCTCGGGTCTCCACGTGCTTCTGCAGTGAAATGGGGACAGGGTACCATCTGGCTGAATTCGGCCTCCAGGCTTGGCCCCAATTCTGCTGCCTACCTGTGGGTGTTCCCTTCTTGCCTCTAGACTCTGGAGGCTCTTCCTTTCTTCCTCCCTGCCCACACATGTAGTCATGAACATGGAGCAGCTTTGGGGGAACCCATGGGGTCAGGCAGGCGTCCTGAGGCCTCCACTTGCATGGGTGACTCAGGAAGCCGGGCAAGGCCTCCTTCCCTTCCACCCTTCTTAGAAATCCCCTCAGGGGCGCCTGGGTGGCTCAGTTGGTTAAGCGACTGCCTTCGGCTCAGGTCTTGATCCTGGAGTCCTGGGATCGAGTCCCGCATCGGGCTCCCTGCTCGGCGGGGAGCCTGCTTCTCCCTCTGACCCTCTCCCCTCTCATGTGCTCTCTGGCTCTCTCATTCTCTCTGTCTCAAATAAATAAATAAAATCTTTAAAAAAAAAAAAAAAAAGAAATCCCCTCAGGCCAAAAAAGGTCACATTCTGCGCACTGGGGGAGAGACTTGCACCCCATAGGGCTTAGAAATCTATTCCAGAGGCAAGTTGGGCAAATACCTCAAGTCCTCCTTTGTAGCCTTCCTCATTTGTGGAGACGTTGCTCAGGGATTCTGGCCCTGTCCCTGCCAAGCCTTCTAGGCAGCCTGGCAGTCTAGCCTCAGAGATGATGGTGAGAAAATGAAACCTGCCTGCCGTATCCAGATAGATAGGGACCCGGCTCTGGGAGAGCCTGTGGTCCAGAGAAGGAGGCGTTGGGAAGAGACTCTCCACCCACCATTCTCGGTGTGCAGCAGTGAGCTGGTCACTCAACTCCTTTGAACCTCCAGTTTCCTCACTTGTACTCTGGGTGGGTGTGAGGGTTACATGAGATCATAGATCACCCAAGGGAAGTGCTCAGTAAGGGGGCCTCCTTCAGGGGGCTGGTGTCCACCTCTGCCTACCTGCTTGTCTCCTTATTCCTCCTCAGTAGCTGGCAGCTCTCCTCTACACCCAGCCTGCCACCGCATGAGCCACCCTCAAGCTCCCTACAGGGGACCTTGAGCCCAGTGATGCCTCTGGCTGAGCAGGGGGCCTTTCTCCACCTACTCAAGCAAGGCTTGTCTCTCCATAACTTAGTCATGTGAAAGATAAAAAGTGGATTTTTTTTTTTTTTAAGATTTTATTTATTTGAGAGAGAGAGCACAAGGGGCAGGGGCAGAGGGAGAGGAAGAAGCAGACTCCCCACTGAGCAGGGAGCTCTGACGTGGGGCTCGATCCCAGGACCCTGGGATCATGACCTGAGCCGAAGGCAGACGCTTAACCGACTAAGCCACTCAGGTGCCCCTCTTTATTTATTTATTTATTTTTAAAAGATTTTATTTATTTATTTGAGAGAGGGAATGAGAGACAGCACAAGAGGAAAGAGGGTCAGAGGGAGAAGCAGACCCCCCGCTGAGCAGGGAGCCCGATGCGGGACTCGATCCCGGGACTCCAGGATCATGACCTGAGCCGAAGGCAGTCGCTTAACCAACTGAGCCACCCAGGCACCCTCTTTATTTATTTTTAAAGATTTTATTAAGTAATCTCTACACCCAATGAGGGGCTCAAACTCAACAACCCCAAAATCAAGAGTCGCATGCTCCACTCACTGAGCCAGCCAGGCGCCCCTGTGTTTGGATTTTAAAAGAAACTGTTGGGAATCACTTTAAAGTAATTCTGCAGTAGGAAGATCATCAAGTGAATTCTCTTAACACCATCAAGACCAGTTGAACTTTAAGTTTTCCTTTTTTTTTTTTAATTTTATTTATTTATTTGACAGAGACACAGCAAGAGAGGGAACACAAGCAGGGGGAGTGGGAGAGGGAGAGGCAGGCTCCCCAACCCCCGCCCCCGGATGCGGGGCTCAATCCCAGGACCCTGGGATCATGACCTGAGCCAAAGGCAGACGCTTAACGACTGAGCCACCCAGGTGCCCCAAACTTTAGGTTTTCATACAGTGTCCTTTCATGTTTCCCATGCAGAAGTTGTCATGCTGACTCACTTCTGCCAACACGTGTCCCGTTTGTCTCATGGGTTGGGAGGCCCCATCGCTCCTGGCTGATGGACTCCGTCAGACCTGTGGCCCCCGCTTGGCCGGCCAGTGGCGTCTCGCCACCGTGCTTTTTCAGGCTGTGGGGCTGCTGTTGCAGTCCAGGAAGCCAACTCCTGCCACGCCACTGTGGCCCTTGAAACTAAACTGCCCGTTTGGGACATTCTGGACCATTTACAGGCTAACAATGGTGCTCTTGTTGGAAAGACTGCCCAACAATGGGCCAATAGCCAAGGTATTCAATGCCCATTTCACAGCCTTTGTCATCCTCAGGCTGTCCATATCACTCAGAGGTGGGATGGATTTTTAAAAAATCACCTCGACAAAGACCTGTCACCATCCCCTCCTGCTCCATACACTTCAGTAAGGAGTTTGTTCACTGACTGTGGCTGTCCGTAGAAAAGGGTTACTTCTAGGCCATCTCCTGGGGAAAGATCAGGTCAAAGGGATTGGGAGCTACATAGTCTATTTTGAAACTTGGGATTCTTTTCTCCTCATTTCTGCGTATGATGCATCTTTCTCCCCTCCAGCGTCAAGCCCCGGCCCACCTGATTGGTGCACCTTCTCGGTAGCCGGCCGACCAGAGGGGGGCCTCGGGGATTGAAATTAATTTTGAAGAGTCTGCCTGGATTCTTCCTTGGACTGACTGGTCCTCCATGAAGAAAGTGACCACTTGGGCATTGAGTGCCCTGCTTGCTGAGTCTCCCTGCAGTGGTCTGCATGGTGCGTGGAACTTGGTAAACACACCAGCTGCATTCACACGTGAGCCAAACGAAAGGTCTGGGGGTGAGTAGGTGATAGAAGAGGTGCAGCTCTATCTACTGAGATGGGAAGTCCTGGGGTGGGGGGGAACCCCTCAGATCCGGGACGGTAGGAGGTGCAACCAGTGCTCCGTCCTCTGGATCCAACACCACAACCTGCCAGGCATCTGGTCCGCTGCCCCCCGTACCTGGCGACGTGGCCCGTCCTGGATGATTGTGCTGTGCCTGGCGCCAGCAGCAGCAGAGCTTAAATGTGGGTCCCACCCTAGACACAAACGTGGACCTGCACGGCCTTGTTCCACCCTGGCTGATGAACAAAATAACAAAGTCACACTTGTGATGCCCAAGCAGCGCCAGGGCTGTGCCACGGAGAGTGGTTGAGGCTGCGACCAGTCAGTGGCACCGCCCTGTGGTGGTGGTCAGCGTCAGGCTTAGTAGGTCCTCAGCTGGAGCGCCCTGTGCCCCAGCATTCCGTGTGTTTGCACGTGGGAAGGAATGAGCCACGGTGTCTCCCCGGTGCGCGTGAGGGTTGCTTTGGGGCCTTGTCATTGTTGGTCACGACACCAAAGAGCTGCAGGTCAGTCTGAAGTCCCTGGTGTGGGTCCTAATGGGTGATAGACTAGTCTCCTAGTCTCCGACTACATCCTGGCTGGCTGAAGTATGCCCGCTCCTTCACGGCTGGAAAGCTCCGGGACCTGGACGGCGGGTTGGCCTATCCGCAGGACTCGCTGCTTCTTGGAGTCCTATTCCTAGGTCGCTTTAATTAAACGCTGTGTGAGAGAAACGGAATGAATTCGCTCTCAGGCTGTTAGATCAATCAGAGTGGCCTATTTGTGTGAAAATTCACCAGGAGGGGTGGATTGTTGGCAGAGACAGGCCTCCAGCGGGGGTCTGTCACGCTGCTACAAGGCTTCCTGGGCGTGCCAAGAATGTGTGAGCCTGACAGCTGTTCACCTGGGCCGGTTCTCAGGTTGGGCCTGCAGCGAGCGCCTTGAGGGACGAGAGAATGGCTCCCTCTAGGACACACAGGCTTGCCTGCTGCTTACCGGCAAGTGGCAGGTTCCCCAACTCACGGGGCCAAGAAAACCACACGCTGATGCTCCCGGTGCTTGCTGCGAGTAATAAGCTTTTTGTCTCTGACCTGGGAATCTCCAGGCCTCTGCCAGCATTTTGAAAAGTTACCAGCTAACTTGTTAGCTTGCAAATAGAGTGAAAGCAAATCCCGGACACAAGAGTCAGCTGGGTGGTGGCCAAGTTTGGCTTTCCGCAGCCGGGCTGTCTGCCCCTTGGCCCATCCCAAAGGGTGGTCTGTCAAGATGTTCTGATCATTAGTGTTCCAGAATGTCCAGGGCCAGGGCAGCACTTCGGTCTTGTGGGAAAGGAAACTGAGTCCCTACGTACTGTGTGCTTAAAAGTCATCCATCTCCTAGGATGTGGTTAAATTCAAAGAAAACATTCCAGTCCAGGGATTATGATGTTTATGGGACCAGGGCACTCCGTTCGTGTAAACTTCAGGCAAGAGACGAAAGCAGGCCTTGAGCAAGTTGCTTTTCCAGGGAGCCATGTCAGTCCTCAGATGTGTTGGAGCGCAGCATGCCAATGGAGGACCGTGTCCCAGTGGCCCACTGCTCGGTCCTACCCCACCTTGGCTTCCCTGGCCACTGAAGTTGGCATCCAGCAATCTCTTCCTAAATTGCAGTGACTAAGTACAAACTTCAGGGTCGGGGGTGAGCCTCCAAAGAGTGTCTGCTGGTGAAACGCTAGAGAAAGGGGAAGCTGAGCTAGTAGTGAATGGCAGCATCACAGGCCAGGTGGGAACACAAGTCCCTTTTTCCTACAAAGGAGAAGGCATTGCTTACACCCTTAGGACTGAGTCATGTTAGGCAGAAATAAGGAGGAAACAAGCAGAGGAGGACAGAGCTGTTAGAGGTCAGGGGCAGGCTGGGCCTGGGGAGGGACGTAAGCTACTGTCCCTGCCCCTAGTAGCTGGCTAGGGGACTACTGAGGGCAGGGGCTCTTTTCCGAAGAGCAGAAGGCTGGACGTGCTCATCTTAGGCCCTCACACCTGCTTTTCATCAAGCATTTGGGTTCACCTTCCCAGCTTTAATCTGGCCTTCATTTGTAAGTCTTCTGGGCTAGAGCAAGGGAATTGAGGGTATATTCACTGCCACCAAGAGGGAGTAGTGACCGACAGGCTCCCACGTCCATTTCCCCTTCCTTTCAGTAAAGTCCCCAGGTTTTTGCTGGGTACGCGGCCGCCCAGCTCGGAGCTGTATTCTCCTAGCCTCCCCTGCTGCTAGATGTGACCGTGTGTCTGACCTGGCCAAAGGGACAGGTGCTGCTTTCAACTGCAGTCCTTAGAAGGAATTGGTGTGCCCTCTCCTTGCCCTTTCCCTTCCCTCGAATCCGATGGTGGAGGCCAGCTTCCCTCTCTGTTCAGGGCAACACCCGGGAAGGATGCAGAGCAACCAGTTAGGAGCCCGGGTCCCTGGGTGTTTAGGGGAAAAAAAAGTGGAGCTATCTTGTTAAGGCTCTTTCTGGTCTCTGTGAAAGTGGCCACATCCTAACTATGATACAGGAGTGAATAGAGGGCAATTTGGAGGATCAGGCCGTGCTCTTCCCCGGGCCCATTCACCCTCCCCACAATCTTAGCCAATTAGTAAAGAGCTACTTCCTCTTGGGTCTAGAAGGCCTCCCGCTACCGATCTGCAACCTATTAGCCCAGTGTCCTTGGACACGAAACCAACTTTTTGAGGCTCAACTGCCTCATATACAACATGGGATCTTAACTGCCAGGTTCACAAGTAAGCATATGAGATCGTGTTCGTGAATAATAAAAACTCACATTTGCTGAGCATCTATTTACCTTGTGCCAGGCAGGCTCCAGACACAACCGTCACTTTATGAGGTAAGTCTTCCACTTTATAGAGGACAGAACTGCGGTGCGGACTGGTTGACTTATTTATCCACAGAGCAGTAAGAGGTAGAGTGAGGATTCACCTGTGAGCAGACTGACCTCCACAACCCAAACTCTTAGCCACTCTGTGCTTGCTCTAACCTGCCGTTACATTAGCAGAGGGCCTGGCATCAGGTAACCTCACTAACTCACCAAATGATAGCACCAAATTCTGAGTCACACTGTTCTGGGTGCTGAGCAAAGCCGATGAGGTCCCTAACCCTCATGGAATTTGTTTTGCTTGGAAAAACACTTACATCCTGCATCCACTTGTGGGTAAAGCACAATCATCATTCACCACCTCTTCTTATTCAGAGTAAAGATCAAAGGTCTTTTTTTTTTTTTAAGATTTATTTATTTATTTATTTATTTGACAGAGAGAGACACAGCGAGAGAGGGAACACAAGCAGGGGGAGCGGGAGAAGCAGGCTTCCCGCGGAACAAGGAGCCTGATGTGGGACTCGATCCCAGGACCCTGGGATCATGACCTGAGCCGAAGGCGGACACTTAACGACTGAGCCACCCAGGCGCCCCAAGATCAAAGGTCTTTTGATGTACAAGTCCTCTACCCCTCCACCCCTCCCATCCTTCCTCCTCTCCTGTCTTTCCCTCCATTCTCACTGCCACTCTGAAGTTCTTGCAGTTCTTCATCACTCAGGTACATTCTTGCCTCAGGACCTTTGCACTTGCTATTCCCACTGCCTAGAACACTTCCTCCATGTGTTTGCATGGTTTATCTCCTCATCTTCAGATTTTTAAAAGACAATCTTTCTTTTTTAAAGATTGTATTTATTTGAGAGAGAGAGAGCGCACAAGAGGGAAGAGTGGCAGAGGGAGAGGGAGAAGCAGACTCCCTGCTGAGCAGGGAGCCTGACGTGGGGCCGTATCCCGGGACTCTGAGATCACAACCAAAGGCAGATGCCCAACCGACTGAGCCACCCAGGCGCCCCTCATCTTCAGATCTTTATTCAAAAAAGACTTGCCTGAAGCTTTCCCTGGTAACTCTTACCTAAAATCCAACCTCTCCCCAACATACCATGTAGTTATTAACCTAGCTCCCTTTCTTGCTATATTTCTCTTCTTAGCACATATTACTTTTTAAAATCAGCTTTTATTGAGGCATAAGTTACATAAAACCCATTTCAAATGTACACTTCAGGGGTTTCTAATAATTAAAAAAGATTTATTTTTAGAGGTTGGGGGAGGGGCAAAGGGAGAGGGAGAGAGAATCTTAAGCAGACTCCTTGCTGAGCGTGGAGCCCAACACGGGGCTCGATCCCACCACACAGAAGTCACAACCTGAGCCGAAACCAAGAGTAGGATACTTAACTGACTGCACTACCCAGGTGCCCCGGTTCTTAATAATTTTTACCAAGTGGTGCAATTTTCAGCATAAATCAGTTTTCAAACGTGTTTTCATCCCCCACAATTAGATCTCTTACGCTCAATTACAGTTAATCCCTATTCCCCATGCAGCTCCCAGCACCCCCTAACCTGCTGCCTCAATAATTCTTCTCTGAACACTTGACACGAACGCTTTCCTACAGCATGCAGTCTTTCGGGTCTGGCTTCTTTCACCTAGCAGAATGTTTTTGAGGTTCATGCATGATGCAATGTCCATTCCTTTGTATGGCAGAGTAGTGTCCCGTTACATATTCACATTTTGTCTATCCACTTACCAACTGATGGGACATTTTCGCTTCCAGTCGTTTTCTAACATTCTGTACATTTTACACCTCGTTTCCCCCACTAGAATGTCAGTCCCGTGAGGCCGGGATTTTTGCTGGTTTTGTTAACCTCTGTATCCCCATCACCTGAACTGTGCCGGGCACATAGTAGGTAGTCAACAAATATATGCCGAAGGAATTGATGATGAAGATAACTTACTATCTTTAAGGGCTGAGCTGGTCATCAAGCAGGGGAAAGAGGTTGCCTTGACGGGCAGTGGGGAGGAGCCAGCAGTCAGGGCAGGCCTCTCCGAGGAATGTGCTTTGGAGCAGAGACCTGAGGGCACGCGGTCATCACCACGCCCAGGCCCCAGCCACCACTCCTGCCTGCCTGCTCCTGCAAGTGTGGTGACCCAGCTGCTGGTGGCAAGGCTGGCCCGGGACGGACTTGCAAGGACACTTGGCCGCACAGCAAGGGGAGCAGATGGCTCAGCGCCCCCGCCCCAGCCCCCAGCAGCCTGACTGGCCCAGCCAGGCATGGGGAGCCCCTTCCCCTGAGCACCCTCCAGGGAGAGCCAGAGGGGCCAGGGCCTTGGACTTGAGCCACACTGTGTGGGTGTGAATCCCAGCTCTAGCCATTCATACTACATTGGCCCCTCAGCATCTTACTTGTTTGGTCCCTCAGTGTTCTCATCTGTAAAATAGGAATAGTAACAATACATTTCTTCTAATTAAAAAAGCCAAAACATTATCTTAACAAGCACATAGTCTGTGCCAGGCACAGTTCTAGAAACTAATCCATGACAACAACCCCATATGGAGGCTGCCATGTACAGATGAAGAAACACGCATAGAGAGGCAGAGTGACTTTCCTGCGCTCACCCCACTACTGAGTGGGTCTTCAAATTCAGGAGGCGGATTCCAAGTTCATGCTCTTCACCCCTTCAGACACTGCTTCTCACGCAGCCATCCAGGAGTTGTTAAAGTGAGCTAATGTGCGTGAGCCCTTTGGAACAGCGCCAGGCCCGCAGTGAGTACACGGAGTGCTGGCATTATGATGGTGCACAGGGCACAGGGAGACAGCCTCCCTCTCATTTCTTCAGAAGCAGGCATCTGACCCTTCTGGGGGAAGCGGTGACAGCTCCAGCCCTCCCCCCAGAAATCTACAGCTGCCCACACATTCCCCCCTCACTTGCCAAGGCTCACCAGGTGGAAATTTAGCAATCAACTGTCCACCCACCCCATTTCCCAAGAAGAAAAGTTGGGTGGTGCTGGGGAGGGGCTATGAGTCAAGGCTAAGGACTCTGAGCCACGTTGGGTGGGGCTCCTCCCAAGTCCTTGGGCAGGCGGTTCCCACTGCCCCTCCCCAGGCCCTCCCCCTGCCCTCCGGGCCCTTGCGGTCGTCCCCACAGACCTTCTCTCACCACCATGGAGTTCGACCTGGCCGCAGGTGCGCTCTTGGGAAGTGGGGCTCTTGAGGCACAGGGGGCCAGGCTAAAACCCAGAAACCTCCAAGGGCGCACGCGCTGCACCTGCACCAACCCACCCAACTTTTCTCCACAGCCGTCGACTCCAAGGAGCCCCAGGGGACAGGCCAAGTGGGAGACCACAAACACAGCCCCCACAAAGTTCAGGCCGCGTCAGAGGCGGGGGCGGCTGATAAACCGAGGGTAAGTCACCTCAGGAGCCCGCACATCCCTCCCGGTATCGGGGGGTGGCTGGGGGGTAGGCCTTTGAACCCAGGGCCCCGCCGAGCCTGGGGCTTCCTAGGGCAGGGGCTGGGTCAGGGGTCCGGCCCTTACTGCCTCGCCTCCAACGAGCAGGGTGGCGGTCACCGCAGCTCCTCAGACTCCAGCAGCGACAGCTCCAGCGACTCGGACATGGAAGCAAAGGTAAGAGGCTCCCCGCAAGCAGCCGCCCCAGGTGAGGGGAGAGCCCGGGGCAATCGTCTCAGCGGCAGACCCCTCGCTCTCCCCTTCCCTCCCCTCCGCCCTCGGCCCCACAGCCTCCCGCTGCCGCTTCCGAAGGGCACAAGAGCACGCCGGCCAAGGTCAAGAAGCCCAAGGTGAAAAAGAAGGAGAAGAAAGGGAAGGCGAAGAAGGAGGCTCCTCACTGACGGGCCGGGCGAGGCTCATTAAACCTTCTCTCGACTCTCTGGTCGCCTTCTGGTCGCGAAGTGGGGCACCGGCCCCGCCCCACCCATCCCCCTTCCCGGGCCGGGCCTGCCCCCTGCCGGGCGGCCGCGCCAAGCACAAGCTGCCTACGCCGTGCCCATCACGGTTTATTGTTTCCGGAACAGTGGCCGCTCCGCGGGGCGGCCGGTGCAGCTGGACATGTCGGCACCTCGGCCCGGAGGGGGTGGGGGGTGGGGTCTCGGGATCGGGGCGGCGCCGGTGTCCCCGCGGGCGGGCGGAGGGGCGGCGGCGGCCGCGCGGAGCAGCAGCTGGCGGCGCGGGCCGGGCCGCCCTCACCGCACCAGGTGGAAGGTGAGCCAGTACATGAGCAGGGGCTGCGCCGCCGCCACGGCCATGGTCAGGTACATGCGCAGCTGGTTCCGGGCCCCGCGCACCGGGACGCCCTCGGCCGCTGCCTCCGCCAGGATCTTCAGCCGCAGCGTCCGGATCTGGGGCGGGAGGGGGTGCACCCTTGAGTCCCGGGCCGGGCGCGGGTGCCTGGATGTACTTCCAAGCCCTGCCTCTCTCCCTCCTCCGGGGCGGCTGGGCTCAAGTGTCTCTGCTCGAGGGGAGCCTAGGTTCCCCCCACATCTCCTTTAATAGATGGTGAGGACTTGCTCCGCCCCAAGGCTTGGGAGCAAATGTGAGGGTTGCAAGCTCAGGCAGCAGGCGAGGCCCCTGAATGAGATGCGGAGCTGCATACCCTGCCTGGGGAGGGTGCCTGCGGAGGGTGGCAGGCTCAGCCGGGCCGCTGTCACCCCGCTTATGAGGGCCGATGACAGTTTTCAACACAAGCCAGAAAGGATTTTTTTTTTTTAACTTTTAAATGACATCTAAGTCAAAGTGTATCTGAGGGTCCGATTTGGCCAACCAGTTTTTGCCCTCTGCTCCTCACATATGCTCACACTGCCTCCGCCCAGGACCCTGAGGTGCGTTTATAATCATCCCCCTTTTTTACAAAAGGGGAAGCAGGTTTAAAGAGAGGAAGGGATTTGCTGGGGACCCAGAGAAGCTACTTCCAGGGGTACCAAAACTTTTTTCATCCTCACAGAAATTCTGGCAGGAAAGCCCACCATGGAAGAGTGGGGTGAGGGTGAGAGCCTACCCCAACAGCCCAGCTGGCTCCTTCTCTTCCTTCCAGCCCCAGCTTAGACACCTCCTCTTCCAGGAAGCCCTCCTGACCCCCAGGCTGGGACAACTACTTTAAGGCTCCTCAGTTCAGCAACGTGGCTCTCGTCTCAACTCCTCCCCTGACATCCTCTGTTTGGATGCCTCCAGGGACCCCGACTCTGAGGGCTTGTCCCCTCAAGCCTCATCCTCCCCTGAGCCCCAGCTCACCATGAACACAAAGATAGACACGCAGCACCAGCCCAGCACCAGGTAGTAGCCAATCTTCCCAAAGAGCAAGCCCATAAGGACCCCGCCAATCATCCTGGGAAGAGAGGGGAAGGCTGGTCTGAGGAAGAGGCCTTGGGGCTGGGGCTGGAGGGGGGGGGGAATGGGGTACTCACCCAACATATTTATAGCCCAAGAAGGCCACCAGATCGAGAGTGGTGAGGTCAGTGTTGACAGTGACCAGGTAGAGACTGAGCAGGATGGCCAGCACCTCCAAGGTCAGCCAGGCCAACGCAGAGCTTGCCTGCAGCCCGAGGAGGTCTGGGGAGAACCTGCCGGCACCAAGCTGTCACTCCAGTGGCCGGTTCACACCCTCCCAGAGCATCCACCTGGGGACACCTGTGTTGGGTGGGGCTAGAGACTCCACAGTGACCAAGATGGATCTGGACCCTGTCCTCATGGAAATCTCATGCCAGGGAAGGCAGACCTGTCCTCAGTGATGGCCCCGGGAGGTCAGGGCTGGGATGAGGGGAGCGCAGGGCAGGGGAGGTGCCTGACCCAGTCGGGAAAAGGCGTCAGAGAGGGCTCTCCAGAGAGGGCATCTGAGCCGAGGCCTGAAGGAATAAGGAGCTGACTTGCAAAGAAGGACCACGGCCTCTGCCATATCCCCAGTGCCCCAACAATGAACTGATTCTCATGAGAATCGTTTTCGATGCCACAAAAGAAAGAAACTGGAGCGTAGGAGTGAGACGTGGGGGGCTTGACCCAGCTGGAGGGTGGGAAGGCTTCCCTGAGTAAGTGATATCAGAGTGGAGACATCGCAGGTGAGCAGGTGCTCAGCAGGTGATACAGGGGAGGAACATACTCCTGAGCAAAGGGCACTGGATGTGCAAAGGCCCTGGGGTGGCGGCGGGTGGCACCAGGCCCTCTGGAGGATGGAAAGAGGCCTAGTGCAGCGAAGCAGAGTGAGGAGGAGGGGCAGAGAGAGGCTGCGTGGAGGCAGTGCGGTGCGCGAGACTAAGGAGCCAGGGCTGGATCTGGGGACGGGAGAGCCCTGGGCAGCTTCTAGCAGGGTGGACAGGACATGGCCAGACCCACATCTCAGACCAGATCTTCCTGGCTGCGGTTGGGAGTCAGGGTGCAGAGGGTATGTGAGCAAGGCAGCTGGTTAGGAGGCAGTGAGGATGGGCCGGATCTGGTGGTGGAGGCTAAGAAGAAGGATGGAGTTAGAGTCACCTGCCACAGGTGTGGTGATGGGCTGCACGTGGGTGGAGAGCAAGGGGAGAGGTGAGGGTGACGCTGACCGTGACCCCAAGGGCTCTGTCCTGGGCCAACTGGGAGCACGGTGGGGCTGCTCCAAGACAGGAGATCCAAGAGACCTTCCTGACTGCCCCTCTGCCCCCCAAACCTCACCCCACTTTGCCTATTCCAGGCCTCCCTTACCTATCCTGGGTCCCCAGCGCCAGGCCAGCCACCAAGACATAAGTGATGAAAGCCATAGCTGTGGGAGGCAGACACACAGACACTGGTCAGAGGAAGATGGACCATCCTGGGCCACTAGGCACCTAACCCTCTGCCCTAGACGTGCCCACCCAGAGGGAGGAGGGTGTGGGGCGGTGACGGGGAGGGGGAGACCTGGAATGTAGAGGTCAGGAGCGTTGATGTCAAAGCGGGGGGCCACTGGTGTATCCTGCTGGTACTGCACTTCCCAGTCCTGTGGGGAGAGTGAGGGGAGCAGGCGTGGGACCCCCAGAGCGGGCTTCTCCCACACTGCTTCCAGGCCCTCTCTTGGGGCAAACCTACCCCCCCCCTGCCCCTCACACCTGCCCGGCTTCTGACTCACCCTCTATCCCCACCCCTCCACCCGCCCCCCCCCCCGACTTTGCCCCTCCTCAGACAGTGCTCCCCTCAGTGGGCGCAGTGCTGACCTGGTGCAGGTAGGGGAAGAAGAGCAGGCCCAGCTTTTTGCCCACATACATGGTGTCCACAGCAAAGTAGTACTTGAGCTTGGTGACGGGGATGAAGCGGTCAATCTGGGGGGAGGCAGAGCCCAAGCCTGAAGCCCTGGCCTCACGTCCCCACCCCCCCCACACACACATACCCAGCCACCCCGCCCACTCACATTCTTATCTACCAGCTCCTTGCCCTGGGCGGCCAGGCTGCTCCCGTAGGCCATGGCCATGTTGGACACAGGATCCGCCAGGAAGGCAGCCTGGGGCGAGGCAGAAGGCGCAGGGTAGCCCAGGCCGCCGGGTGCCCGCTGGGCCCCGTAGCCCCGGCTCTGGGCCGAACTCGTGTCATCGAAGAGCTGGTGGGGGTCGGCCATGCCCGGCTGGGACACCGGGATCCTCCGCTTGGACGCTGCAGGGGAAGAGGAAGGGGAGCTTTGTTCAGGCTGCAGGGCTCTCCTTCCGCTGTAGCGAAGCACTGGTTTGGAGGTCAGATGGGCGCCGAGGCAGGTGCGGGCCCGGCTCTGTCTGCCTGGCATCTTTCCATCCAATCACCACAGTAACGTCGACAGCTGCTATGTGCTGGGCCTACTGTGCACAGGATCCTGTCCTGAGCCTTCTACAAACACAGTCTCTGTCAGCGTCTCCCCTTCGTGCTCCCCTCGCTGGTTGGCTCCAGCCACGTGGGCTTCAAAGTTCAGCAAACACGCCAGGCACATTCCCACCTCAGGGCCTTTGCACTGGCTGTTCTCTGCCTGAATCCTTCCCCTGCCCCATGGCTCCCTCCCCTCCTCGAGGTCTTGGCTCTACGGTACCTTCCCTACCACTGTCTACGACCACACAGTCCTGGGCAGCACTCCCCACCCCCGTTCCCTGCTGCACTTATATCCAGAACTCTGCACCAGCTGACAGGCTGGTTGCTTTCTTTATTTTGTTCACTGTCTCCCCACTAAAATGGGAGCCCCCCAAGTGGGGAGCTTGGTTTTGTTCATGCCTGGATCCCCAGCCCCTGACAGAAGGCTAGAGTAGGGGGCTGATGAAACTCTGAGAAATGAGGGCCCACCCCACGTTACAGAGGTGGTGACCAAGGCCGGGACAGGGGAAATGACCTGCGTGCAGGGCTGTAGCCCAGGTGCCTGCTCCATGGTGGGGGGGGGGGGCAGGAAGAGGGGAGGAGGGGGGGAGCTGCTCCAGGGGTGGGGGAGAAACAGGGATGGAGGGGAGGGGGCTGGGCTGCTTCTGGACGGAGTTTGGAGGGACAGGACCTGCTGGAGGCGTGCTTAGTGGGGGTAGGGTAAGGACGAGGGAGGAGAAGGGGAATGTGGAGAGGACAGATTTGGTCCAGCACCCTGGCTCCGGGGCCCCTGCTCCTAACACCACAGCAGACAGTTACCAAGCTCCTCCTGTGGGCCCAGGGAACGGGAGACAGGGTTACAATCGGGTGGGGGAGAGGAACCAAATAATCCACATCCTGACTCTGTCCGCACCTCAATTCTCTCTTCTGTGGGACAGTTCATGGCCCAAGGCCAAGTGACGCTCATAAACTCCTCAGCCCCTGGCCTGTCGATCCCTGTCACCTATTGTCAATGACTAGTCCCTCGACTGTTCCTCTCAGTTATTTGTCACCTGAAAACAGACCCAGGCGTGCTCAATCCCAAAGCCAGCGGCACTGGCCCCAGCCCACTTAGCCCCAAGGCTCACTGGCCTTTCCCCTCTCCCACTTCTGGGAGCTTTGGTGCAAGCCCTTCCTTCCTCCCTGTTGCCCCCCTTTAGCCCTCGATATTTGGGGTTCTGCCCCCCACTGGCCTCCTAAACGCCCCTCTACAATGCCAGTCTGAGGCCGTTAGCCACTGTCATCCGACTCGAGCAGCATGTGATGCCCCTGTCCCCAGTGCCAGCCTCCAGCTCTCTGCTCTCTTGGCTTTGAGACACTGACCCTTCCTCCTCCTCTTTCCAGAGCCCCACAAACACCTCTTGAGCACCCCTGTGTGTTAGGCCCTGCTGCAGGCGTGGTAGATATAGCAACGATCAAAAAGACAAAAACTCCTGCGGTGGGGCACCTGGCTGGCTCGTTAAGCGTCTGCCTTCAGCTCAGGTCATGATCCCAGGATCCTGGGATCGAGCCCCACGTCGGGCTCCCTGCTCAGCGGGGAGTCTGCTTCTCCCTCTCCCTCTGCCTGCCGCTCTCCTTGCTTGTGCTCACAGGGCTCACTCTCTCTCTGACAAATAAATAAAACCTTAAAAAAAAAAAAAAAGACAAAAACTCCTGCCTTTACGGAGCTGACAGTCTCCGGATTGGTCCCTCTCCACCCATGATTTTTTTTCAGCTCCCTGAAACGTGTGGCCCAATTTCCCACACTTCTGGCTTTGCCTCTCACCTAGAGCAATCTCACCCGCCCACAGCTTTCCCAGCCCTGGGCAGTGGGCCCTGTCTCCAGCCGCCACTTCTCTCCCCACACCCAGGTCTGGCCGGCTCCCACCAGTGCCCCCACCCCAGTGTCCAAGTCCCTGACTCCCCTGCTTTCTGGCACCCAACCAACTAATTGCCAGTTCTCACCCACTATGTCTCCATGTTTACCCTCCCCTTTCAGACCCTCTGGTCTTGAACCTGACTTCAATGTCCTCCAACCCTTTCTCCAGTCAGCAGCCAGTGTGATCTTTTTAAATGCACAAGAGAACATTTCCTGTCCCCTGCCTATGATCAGTACCCACAGTGCTGGGAATAAAATCCACATGCCTACAAGGCCCTGCAAGACCCCAGCCCTGCCAACCACCCTCGTTTGCTACCTCTTTTGGGGCTCACTGCATCCAGTCACACACTGGCCTCTTGGGCCCTGACTCTGCCAAGCTCCTAGTCCACACAGGCTTTTGAACATGCACTGCTATCACTCTGGAACATCTTTCCATCATTAACACCTGCCAGCATAGCACCTTGTTCTTTCTCATAATATCCAGTTGTTCTTTTCCCCTTCTGTGCACTTACCACATTTGCTAAATATTCACTTGTCCATTTGTTTACTTGGCACAGGCCTCTCACCACAAATCCCCTTCTCTGAGCAAATTCCTCATCGTTAGATGTACCTCTTCCAAGAAGCTTCACCGACACGCCCAGGCTGCGTCACATGCCTAATCTGGGCTACCACAATCCCTCCATCCCGGTCCTGACCCCTTCGCCTGTGCTTCCCTCATCAGGCCCCCATCGCTCCAAACTGCTCCTTTCTTCTGCTCCTTACTGGTAGCTCCCTGAGGACAGGAACGAGGGCAGTAGCCCCAGCATCACCCACCACAGGGCCAGCCAGGCACCTTATTAATGGCCGAAGGGAGGAATGAGCACATCAGGCCTCTGAACCTCCCCGGCATCTGGGATTTTTCCCTTTACAGTCCTCATTACTGCCCAGATTTTCTCGCTGACTTGTTTGTTCCGAGTTTAGTGTCTGTCTCACCGCTGAACTCTGAGTTGTAAGTTACCAAGGACTAGTGCTAGGCTGGTTATTACCAGGTACCCAAATTCCAGCACAGGGCCTGCCTGGCCCAACGGGAGCCGAGGCAGGATACGCTCAATGAATAAATGAGATGCACGCACACTCGCGGAGAGGAAGAGGAACTTAAAGAGAGATACAAATTAACAGAGACGGGAAAAGGGGGTGAAGAGTATAAGATATACAGGTTCAAATCTTAAATGAGAGGTAAACACGGCCCTCTCAGCTCACGAAGGGCTCTGAACGCTGTCCCGCGGGGCGTGGGCGACAGCCCGAGGCCACCGAAGGGTGGGGAGAAGGCTGATCGCGAACTGCAAATGAATGAAAGTCCCGTTCTCCTGCACATCACACAATATCCTGCCCAAAGTTGTTTTCTTCCAAAGGAATTTCCTAAAGAGAAGATGGCTCGAGCCCAACGCGCCCCCTACCCGGACCTGGCATCCCAGCGCTGTGCACGCCCCGAGGCTCCAGCTCCCTGACCCCGTGACCTCCGACCCACAACGACCTCGCCAACTGCCGCGGCGGCCCCGCCACGCCCCCGCCAGCCACCCCCCGCCCCCGCCCCGATCTCCTTGACAGGCCACGTACGCCACTTACGCTGCCGGGGCGTCCCCGCCGCCGCCAAGCCTGCCGGGTGCATCCTTCACCGTCGCAGCCACCGCCACCACCGCCACCACCGCCACCGCCGCCGCCCCAGCCACGGTTCGAAATGTGCCCGCCCGGCTCCCGTAGGCACGGCCCACCGACGACGCGACAGCCAATGGGCGTCACGATCGCTCAGAGGCCACGCCCCTCGCGGAGGCCTTCACGAGTTGGCAGTGGGCAAGAGGCGGGGACTGGAGGCCGGTGGCGGAAGGCGAGAGTCAGCACTATTGGGACGGGGGGCGGGGCCGAGAACAATGCTAGGAGCAGGCGGTATCGTGCATGATGGGAAATGTAGGCATCGAGAGATGAGACCGATGGGCAATGGAGTTCCTTATAGGCGCTCAATTTGGGTGGCTGAGGGCACTGGGGAGCCAGGGAAGGGTGTGAAGCGGAGGGAGGAGAGATCCATTTGTGTTCTCGAGGGGGCTAAACGGAGTTGTGCGGACTCTAACGCTTATACAATCTCGGCAGACCTTAGGTATTAAAGTGAGTATTTAGAGTGAGAAAAGGACACCCAATAAGTTAGGTAGGAAGAACCAGGTGTCATAAAAACGCTCTTGCGTTGCTTCCTGGCTTGCCCCGTCTGCAGAAACCACCCTGCAACCTCCAGCCACACAGAGCACACACAGGCACACTTGCAAATGAGGAGCCCTAAAAATGAAGTTTCCTTAGTCTCTCTCTGACCCTCAGTGTCCCCCTTTCTCTCCCCTTCTCTGTCCCTCAGTCCCCTCCGCTTATCTCAGGCAAAAATAATGGTAGAAGCGACTTCTGGGCAGTGATAGCACTCCGGAAGGATGTCAGCTAGTGACCCTGTCACTGTGGCTTTCCCTTTCCTCCTCTGAGATGTTGTCTTTTCTAGAGACCTTGAGGACTGTTCTGGTCTCTCAGTTATGAGTCCTGGGCCAGTCCCGGTCCTTTTTTCATGACTGAGGTACCCCTATTCCTCCTCTGCACCCCTGACTTAGCATCCATCCCTTGGGCTCCACCACCATTTTTTCATCCTCAGCTCTCCCTAAGTTCTTCCGTGAATATTTTGTAACATTCACAGCATTTTATTAATAAAGCAAGCGTTTTGGCTTCCTACTGGCCTCATATTTACTCCTTACCAGTTGTGTGACTGGACCCTTTTTTAGCCTAAATGTTCTCATCTGTTTAATGGGAATGATGTAGGAGAGCTTGAGGATTCGAACAACGCCGCTGCGTCTACAGGGCCTGACATATCGTAAGCCTTTGATCACTGGCAGCTGCTGTTGCTGTTTGTATTATCAGGTGCCTCTTCCTGTGGGTTGTCAGCCTCAAGTTGGGCTCTGCCCCTAGAACTGTCACAGCTTCATAAACAGAACCAGCTGGGGTGTGTCTGAGCTGGGCCCCAAGCCCCACTCCTCTGCCATTCTGATGTGGTCGGGATTCCTGGCTGCCCTCCAATGGCCGTTAGAGTGTTGAGTTACCTCTGGAGGGGTATGTGGAGAAAAACAGGGAACAGGGAGGACCCCCCCCCCCAAATAGAGGTGTGTACTGTGGTTCTGCTAGGAAGAGAGACCCCGGCTCACTCCTATTTTCCCTTAATGTCTCAGCTCAGACATCCCTTTCCTCAGGAAGCTCTCTTGACCTCCCTAAGCTGGATCAGTTATCTCCTCCGGGTTCCTGGGGGCTCCATCCACAGTCCTTTCGGTGTCCCCCATCCCAGATCCAGTCACTCTGTCTGTGCTTCCCTCATCTCACCCCGACCCTCTGGGCTGCCACTCTGGGTGTCCCCTCCCCCCGCCCCCGTGGCCAAGGTCTAGAACTCGAAGTGCTGGGAGCCCCCCACGGGCTAGGTCTAGAACTGTCTGGGTCACAGCTGTGTCCCCACCAAAGGGCCAGACACAAAGTAGGCGCTGAGCAGAGATTGGAGCTAAGGATCCCCACTCTGTCCGTGAGGGATTCTGTGGTGTCCCTTACTGTGAATTATTATCATTATTATTTTTATTTAAATTCAAGTTAGTTAACATACAGTGTATTATTAATTTAGGGGTAGAACTTAGTAATTCCCAGTGCTCATTCCATCAAGTGCCCTCCTTAACACTCATCACCCAGTTACCCCATCCTTTCACCCACCTCCCCTCCAGCAACCTTCACTTTGTTCTGTACAGTTAAGAGTCTCTGAATTATTTTTTTAAAGATGTATTTATTTTAGAAAGAGAGAATGTGTGCGCCTGTGAGTAGGGGGGAAGGGCAGGGGGAGAGAGTCTTCAAGCAGACTCCCGGCTGAGTGGAGTCCAACCCAGGCGGATCCCACAACCCACGAGATCACTCCCTGAGCGCAAACCAAGAGTCCTGCGCGCCCAACACACTGAGCCACCCAGGCGCCCCCCTCCTTGTGAATTATACAGGCGTCCCCTCCGCGCGGGAGCAACCCCACTCCAGAACGCAGGACTGGGCGAACGGAGCAAGGACCGGATTTCAGTTTGTCCCCTTGTCCCCTCCGCCACGCGCCCCGAGGCAGTGCACAACCTTCAGGATGGCCCCGGGGAGTTGGGGAGCGACTTCTCGGTCTGCCAGAGGACAAGAGTTCAGATTTTCTCTAACATAGGGAGCCGAGACTCCTGGGAGGACCAGAGGGAAGGAATGGAAGGAATGGACGAACTCCCCACCCTTTCCATCCTCTTTGGCGTCCCGCGTCCGGCAGCGCGGGGCTCCGCCCTCCCCGCGCTCAACACCTGCCGCGGGGGCGTGCCTCAGTTTACCGGAGGCGGGGCGTTCCCCCCCTCCCCGGCCCTCCCCTTTTCCCTCTTCCTCTTCGGGGCGCTGGCAGCCGCACCTCGAGCACGGCCGGAACTGAGGCTGGGCTCCGGGCGGCCGGGAGGCGGGGGGCCACGTCAGCGGGGCGGCGGGGGCGGTGGAGAGCAGGTCGCGGAGGACGCCATGCGGCGGGGCGCACTCCTGGCGGGCGCCCTGGCCGCGTACGCCGTCTACCTGGTGCTGGGCGCGCTGCTGGTGGCGCGGCTGGAGCGGCCGCACGAAGCTCGCCTCCGGGCCGAGCTGGAGACGCTGCGCGAGGAGCTGCTGCGGCGCAGCCCGTGCGTGGCCGCGCCCGCCCTGGACGTCTTCGTGGAGCGGGTGCTGGCGGCGGGACGGCTGGGGCGCGCCGCGCTCGCCAACGCTTCGGGGCCCGCCAACGCCTCGGACCCCGCCTGGGACTTTGCCTCGGCGCTCTTCTTCGCCAGCACGCTGGTCACCACCGTGGGTACGTGTCATCGCGAAACACTCTTATCCCGGCGGACCGCCCCCAGTCCGCTCTGGGACTAGGATCTGCTGGAAAACCCCCAACGAGGACCGCCCCCCCCCCCCGGAACCCCCATCCAAGCCCTTCCTCCCAGCAGGAATGCCCCAACCCGGTTCCCTCCGGGACTAGTGCTGCCCTCAGATACCTTCCAGGGAGCGTTTGGGACCCCATTCCTCTGCCTGAACCCCCTTGGAGACCTGTGCCCGTCCAGTCCCCTCCGGGCCCAAGACTACTTTCAGAGACCTCCCGCGAAGACCTGGGACCCTCCTCCGGAGACCCTCGCCCCCTCTGGACCCGGACCTCAGGCAGGCAGGGACCTCTGCCCTTCTCTCTGGGCTGAGACCGCCATTCCCTCCACAAGGTCTCCTGAGTCTCCAGATATGTCCTGCGGGGATGCCCCTTGGGAAGTCCTACCCCCGCCTCCTCCTGACCCTGGTGCCCCAGTGAGGACGCTGAATCTCCACACCCTCTCAGGGCACCATCACTAAAGACTTTACTGCCAGTACAGATCCCTCAACAAGAACCTGGGGCCCCGATGGGTGACTTCCACCCCTCTGGACCTAGACCACTGCCCAGCAAGGGCCCCCCATCCTCCTCCAGACCAAGGACCAACCAAGGACCACCCTTCGTCCTCATATTCCGAAGCAGGTAGCCCCATACTCCCCAAGCCCTGACTGCAGACACAGGACCCCTCCATCTTGACATCTCCCCTGTACTGGGAGCCTTCAAGACAGGGGGTTCCTCCCAATAGGACCACCCCCATTCCCTCTGAACCTGGGGCTTCCAAGTCAGCAGCTCCCAACGGTGGATGTGTGAGAGGGACCTGCCGTGGAGGCAGCTAGAACACCCTCCGGGAAGGACCACTGACTTTCCCACCAGAAGCCCCTCAAGCCAGGACTTCCACCTCTCCAGTCCCAGGACCAGCTCCAGCAAAACTTCTAGCACTTTCCAAACCAGGGACTTCTCCATGGAGGCCTCTTTGAACCCAAGAACCCCTAGATGAGACTCTCACCACTCTCTGGACCCTGGCACCCCTCAGTAGGAGCCCCAGAACCACCTGGACCTTCTATTAGAAGGGACCCCAGCGCCCACTGCACACACACTGTTGTTGAGAGCAGAATCCCACTTCACACCCCCCACCCCACAGGATGCCAGCCCAGAGACTCTGCTCTCTGCACCCGCTACTCCTTTCCTGAGACCCCCTGCCCACCCTGGATTTCCTATGAATGGGAATCTCCTGGGGCCTGACACCCCTCCTATCTTCTCCAGACCTGCAAGTGGGACCTCCAGCTCCACCCCAACACTACTCCCCTTGGCTTTGGACCCGAAATTCTCCCCTCTGTCAAGGACACTCCAGACCCTCAGCACCCTGGAACCCTTCCCAGTAGCCACTTGTGACCTCTTTCCACCCTTCCCACTCTCAGCCAGGACCAGGGACACCCGCCCCCTCCCATCATCCCTTCAGCGTTGTCTACCCCCATCACACCCCCTCAAGCATCCGTGGGCTCAGAAGCCCCCTTGCCTGAGGATTCCCCTCCCAATCCCATTCGTGATCCACAAGATGCCCCCACCCGTGCCTGTCGCCTCCTTCCTTGGGACTCAGGACCTCAGCCCCAAACCAGGATCCATTTCAAACGAGGACACTGGCCTCCGGTTTCAGATTACGGACTCCCCTTCTCTGAACAGCCCCCTCCACCAAGTGGAACTGACCCCTCCCCCAGCCCAGCCCTGAAAGTCCCTTCCTGCTTCAGCGCCCAGACTTGGAAAACTTCCTTTGTCATCCTGCTCTGCTGGTCCACCCACTGCCCTTCCCAAGCCCCCAAACTTCCTCTTCACCTCTACTGGGGATGTGGACTGGGGGAGGAGGCTGGGACCGGCCCGACTCTTAGCTCCCCCTCCTGCCACAAGTAGCTCGGTGCCCCATTGTGTGGACCAGCAAACCAAGACTACAGGCAGCAGGGGGCTGGTTGCTTCTCGCAGACTGTGTTCTACCCAGCTGGGCCGGCCTGCCCGACTTGCTCCTGGGCTTCACTGGGTCACGTCAGTGTCTCCCTCCGCCTCCTTCCAGATCCTGGCTTCTGAGAAGTCATCCCAGCCAGGACAGGTGCAGAAGCCAAACTCAAAGCAGGCCCATCCTGGGTTTGGCTTTCTGCTCAGCTGCCACTCCTCTGGGCCTCGGGGGTCCTCCCTCATCTGGAAATGGAGATCGAAACAGTCCCCACATCACAATAACAATGAAACCTGTAGAGGACTTGGTGCCTACGGCCTTTAACCCGCTCAGCACACTGGCCTTTCAAGGCAGGTGCCATTCACGGCCCTGTTTTTTCAGCAACAGACACCGAAGCCCAGAGAGGTTGGACCATTGGCCCAAGACCACACAGCTAGGGAGATGTAGAGGCCTCAGAGTCCCATGCTTTTAACCAGCACCCCATGCTAGGCTTGCACGAAGAAGGGTGATACGCGTGTGTAGTGTGGAAGAAAAGTTTATTCTGACGCTTGTTAAAAATGATAAGTTCTTGCAGTAGGGGAGAGAGACTGACCTCAACTCTGAATATAGCGAAGGCAGCTGGAGATTTAGAGCCGAGGGTGGCGTGAGGGGTCAGTGGATAGAAAAATGACTAAGAGGTGACACCGAGGGGAGGAGGATTCTTACCATAGTGGCTTAGGATCCCTGCTAAAACTGGGCCTAGTCAAGACAAGAGCGCAGAGGAACCCGACTGACATTTGGTCAAGGAGGGAGTCCTTGTCAGTGGAGAGTGTGGTAATAACAGGTTTACGGAGCCCGGGTTGTCATTATTGTTGGTGAAGCTGGGAGCCCTGAGTGGATCGAGAGAAGCAGAAACCCAGACGTGATTCAGAGAGACCTCTCCCACAGCGTCCCCGGTTTTGCCATAGGCCCGCGTCTTCTGAGGAAGACCTGGGGCCCAGACTCCAACCCGGCAGCCGTGCTGCAGATGAGGCCTTGGTGGAGGGTTGGCCCCCCCCCGGAACCGGGAACCCGGAGAGGGGAAGTGAGCATTACAGTCACGCTAACTCTTTCCATGCCCTTGCTCGGTGCTATGCCCTGTCCCAGCCAGGGAGGGTTACTGCAGTCGTACTTGAGGAAGGGGTTGTTCATGAGCCCAGCTGGCGGTACTCGGGGCAAACTGAGGCTCAGAGAGGAGAAGGCACGTGGCCAAGGTCATGCAGGGAATCCAATGCAAAGCCCTGACTGGGACTCAGCAATTAGAGGTAGTCAGTGAAGGCTTACAGCCTCCGTTCTATGTGAACTCTATGGTTTTCTGTTTATAAGGTTTTCGTGTCGTTTGCAAACCTGTCATTTCAGCTGGGCTGCTGGAGTTTCTCCATCCAAATCCTTGTGATTAATGAGGGTTGGAGCCATAAGTGATAAATCTCACAGAACAGTTGCTTAAATAGATGAAAGTTTATTTCTTGCTCACATTCAAGAGCAAGACCAGAATGGTGCTGCATGGTCAGAAACCCCTGTGCTCCTCTGTGCAATTTCCATTCACAAGGTCACCTCATGGTCCAAGGTGGCTGCTCAAGTCTAGCCTTCATGTTTGTGTTCCAGCCAGCAGGAGGAGGGAGGAAAGAAAGGGGATAGGCATTCCCATCCTTTTTTTTTTTTTTTTTAAGATTTCATTTACTTGAGAGAGAGAGAGAATGAGCGGGGGGAGAGGGGCAGAGGGAGAGAGAGAGAAGCAGACTCCCCCGCTGAGCAGGGAGCCCAACTCGGGGCTCTATGCCGGGCTCAATCCCAGGACTCCAAGATCATGACCTGAGCTGAAGGCAGTTGCCCAACCAACTGAGCCACCCAGGCACCCTGGCATCCTCCTCTTTTTAAGGAAAATTTCTAGAAGTTGCTTGCTTCTCTCATGTATAACTCATTGACCAGAAATTATTCCAGAGTCGTGCATAGCTGCAAGGGGGGAGGGAATATCTTTATTCTAGGGATCCAGAAAAACCCAGAAGATTCTTTTCTACCCCAATTTTTAAAAATTGTGGTAACATATACATAACAAAATTTACCATCTTAACCATTTTTGTGTGTATGGTTTAGTGGTATTAAGTACATTCATACTGTTATACAACCATCACCACCATCCATCTCCAGAATTCTTTTCATCTTGCAAAACTGAAAGTATAGGGGTGCCTGCCTGGCTCATTCGGTAAAGCATGCGATTCTTTCTCTCGGGGTTGTGAGTTCAAGCTCCACGCTTAAAAAAAGAAAAAACAAAAACAAAACTGGGGCGCCTGGGTGGTTCAGTCGGCTAAGCATCAGACTCTTGATTTCGGCTCAGGTCATGATCTCAGGGTCATGAGATTGAGCCCTATGTCTGGCTCCACTGGGCTTGGAGTCTGCTTGGGCTTTTCTCTCTCCCTCTGCCCCTCTCCCCTCGTCATGTGCGCACTCTATCTCTAAAAAAAGAAAGAGAGAGAAAGAAAAAACTGAAACTATACCCATCAAACAGTATCTCCCCATTCCCCACTCTCCGCACGCAGCCCCTGATAACCACCATTCTACTTTTCTACTTCCTGTTTCTATTTCTACGAACTTGCCTACTCTAGGTACCTCAGACACGTGGAATCATGCAATATTTGTCTTTTTGTGACTGGCTTGTTTCACTCAGCATAATGCCCTCAGGATTCATCCGTGCTGTAGCATGTGTCAGAATTTGCCCCAGTGGGGCTTCTCACACCCATTTTAGAGAAAGGGACACGGAGGCTCTAAGCTAAGTGGAGAGCCGGCACCCTTCATTCATTATTTTGACTATCGATCAAGTGCCCACTCTGGGCCAGATGCTGGAGCTACAGCAGTGACCCAATCAGACAGAAGCCTCTCCCGTCGTGCAGCTGCGCCCTAGTCAGGAGACGGACACCAACCAAATAAGTAAACCACATGGTTTACCAGAAGGTTGAAGTGCTATGAAAACAAACCAAAAAAAAAAAAAAAAAGACAGTTTGGTCAGAGGGTGTAACAAATTAATAAGGGAGTGAGGAAAGTCCCCACTGAAAAACTGACATTTGGGCAAAGACCTGAAGGAAGGGAGGGAGGGAACCAGCCCTGGGGGGAGAGCTTTCCAGGAGGGAAGGAACCGTCCGTGCAAAGGCCCTGAGGTGGGAGCATGCTGCCCTGTTGGATCGCGCGGGGCCTTGTGGATCATGATGATGACTTTGAATGGGATGGAGCCACAGAGGGGCTCTAAGTGTGGGAGGATCATGACCTTACTCAGGTGTTCGTAGGGTCCCTCTGGCTGTGTGCAGGGATGAGGCAGGGGGCGAGGGGGGAGGGGGGAGAAGGGAGACCAGGGAGGGAGGAGGCTCCTGCGCTAGATAGGCCCGGGGTGGGGCCGTGGGGCTGGGGTGGGGTGAAGGGAGCGGCTTTAGGAGCTACATGAACTTCGAGCCAACAGGATTCACTGGCAGGTGGAACTCGGGTGTGAGAATCACGGATGACAAGGCTCGCGGCCTGCGCAGTGGAGGGACGGAGGTGCCATCCCTGGAGATGAGAGGCTATGGGAGGGGAGGTTCCAGGGTGAAATTAAGTGTCGTTTAGGGTGGCCACAGACACCCGCCTGGCCCCAATGGAGGTGCCAGGCGGCCGCGGCAGGATTTCCCCTTGCTCGCGCAGGCTACGGGTACACAACTCCGCTGACTGATGCAGGCAAGGCCTTTTCCATTGCCTTCGCACTCCTGGGCGTGCCGGCCACCATGCTGCTGCTGACCTCCTTGGCCCAGCGCCTGTCGCTGCTGCTGACCCGCGTGCCCCTCTCCTGGCTGACCGTGCGCTGGGGCTGGGACCTCCGGCGGGCGGCTCGCTGGCACCTGGTGGTCCTGCTGGGCGGCGTCGTGACCGTCTGCTTCCTGGTGCCGGCTGCTGTCTTTGCCCACCTGGAGGAGGCCTGGAGCTTCCTGGATGCCTTCTACTTCTGCTTCATCTCCCTGTCCACCATCGGCCTGGGGGACTATGTGCCCGGAGAGGCCCCCGGTCAGCCCTACCGGGCCCTCTACAAGGTGCTGGTCACAGGTGAGCGGGGTGGTGGCCGACCGGGGACCAACGGCGGGGTGGGGCGGGGCGGGGGGGGGTGTGTGGGCACAGCCTTACCCTGGAGGGTCTCGGGGTGTGTGTGTTGGGGGGGCCCAGCCCTGCCCTGCGGGTCCGAGCCCACCCATCGCCCCTCCGCCTTCCTCCGCAGCCTACCTCTTCCTGGGCCTGGTTGTCATGATGCTCGTGCTGCAGAGTTTCCGCCGCGTGTCTGACCTTCACGGCCTCACGGAGCTCATCCTGTTGCCCAGTCCGTGTCCTGCCAGCGTCAGCGAGGCTGACGATGATCGGGTGGACATTGTGGGCCCCCAGCCAGAACCGCATCAGCAGCTTGCCGCCGACTCCCACCCTGACTACGCCTCCATCCCCAGGTAGCTGGGGCGGGTGCCCTGAGGCCGGCGGGAGCTGGCCTGCGGCTGAGGGGCCCCCGTGACTGGAGCTGCTATCCTGGACTGTCCTCGAGCACAGGCCCGTGTTCGCGGGGTCCACGGGGTTCGCGAGCCATTGCCACCAGCTGTCCGTCCTTTGTTGTACCTGTCCCACGCCCCACGGGGCACCGCCACTGCCCTGTTCTTCCCCCTCATGCCCCTTCTCTCACTCCCCCCACTCTGGGCTCTCTGGCTTTCCCTCTCACTCTCTGCGTCTCGTTCTTTCACTGACTCCATCTGCCTCTCCCTCAGCCTCTCTTCACCAGCCCATTCTAGCAGGCTCTGGGCTCAGAGCTCATTTCCGGCACCCGGAAATGGGTCACTATACTCTGGGCAAGTGGCTGCCCCTGACCGGGCTTTGATCTCCTCATCTGTCAAGTGGAAAGAATATACTCACGCATCCAAAATTCCCTCCTTGCGCCGGCCCCAGGCTGGGCAGCGTGAGGGACACAGTGGTGGTTGAGGTGGCCCTGGGCCCGGCTCTCTTGGGTTCCCGGTCCATCGAGGAGGACAGACCTGTCCCCACACAGCAGCAGCCAAGATAGGCAGCACTTCAGGGAAGGAGGCAGAGAGGTCAGTGGTGTGTTCGAGAAAGCACAGGCAGAGGGGGCAGGGCTGAGGTGGAGGCGGCACAGGGACTGTGCCCAGTCCAGCCTGCAAGGTCAGGGAGGGCTTCCTGGAAGAAGGGGTAATAACAACTCAGGGGAAGAAGGTGGACCTGACTTTTCTCAAGTGTCTCTAGGGAGCGAGATCCGCATGGAGAGCCCCGGGCGTAGGCTTGTGGGACAGAACCCTCTGCAGCAGCCTGGCAGGCAGAAAGCTGAGACAGGACCCAGCCTGGATCCAGATGGCACGGACGGCCCTGCCCTGAGCCGGGACACCAGTGTAACAGCTGTCCTTATTTCCTGAGGACTAATTGCATAAGGTACGCTGGACTCTGGAGCCAGCCTGCTTGGGCTCAGATCCCAGCTCAGCTGTGTCCTGCCTCTGTCCTTGGGCAGTCACTTCACCTCTGTGATTCTGAGTTTCGTCATCTGTAAAATGGCCATAATAACAGTAGTTACTTCAAAGATGATGTCACAGAGCCAGCCGTGTTATTCCGCGATGCTTTCTTTGGCCAGGGCCAGGTGTTGTTCTGGGTAGTTTACTTACAAGGAGGATAACATCCTCACCCTTTTCCACAGGTGAGGAAACTGAGGCACAAGGTCTCAGACACAGAGCTAGGAGGTGACTGGTTTTCTGCTTACTGCGCCCCCAGATTTGCCTTCTCCCCAGATGGTACGTCAGAAATAGCGCTTGCTGCTACGGGCCCTGTGGAAGTTACAGAAGGGATGGGGCATTTGAGGCAGACCTTGATAACATTGAGGAAGAAAGGGTGCGGGAGGCATTCCAGGCAGAAGGAGCTGTGTGTGCCTGGAGGTAGGAAAGCCTGTCGATGTCAGCTTCTGGCAACTGGTTTATTGTGATTGGAATATGGGGTGAAGGGGGGAAGGAAGGTGGAGTGGTGGACATGGGTGTATCTTAAGTGTCCTTAAATGACCAGTTGGGGAACTTGGCCTCTTTCTTGAAGGCACTAGAGAGCCATGGAAGGATTTTGAGTAGGAGAGGGCTGCGGTCAGGTTTGGGCTTTAGTTGCTGTGTGGAGGTAGACCAGAGGGGGAGACTGAGGCTGGGTGCACAGGGGAGGCTGGTGCAGGAACAGAACAGGAGATGATGGGGCTGGGCAGGGCCGAGGGAAGGGAAGAGGGACAGTGGAGGTCATGCTCAGGAGGCCAAGTGGACAGGCCCTGTGTAGGCCTTACAGTCTTGGGAGAAAGAAGGCCGGGGAAAGGCGCAAGGATGGTTGGCTGCCCCTGAGATAGGGACCTGGGAGGAACAAACAGGTCTGAGGGGAGACACTGAGGCTTGTTTGGAACACAGTGGGTGTGAGGGGCTAAAGGGACATCCAGAGGAAAGCGTCAGAAGGTCTCAGGGTGTGGTTGATGCTGGAGACAGGTGGGGGAACCAAGGCCACAAGGGTAGGTGTGGCAGCCCTGGGTTGCAGGACGAGAGAACACCAGCCTTGAGAAGTCAGCTTTTTTTTAATGTTATTTTATTTTAATATGTTATGTTAATCACCATGCATTACATCATTGGTTTTTGATGTAGTGTTCCATAATTCATTGTTGAGAAGTCAGCTTTAGGGTATTTAGATATCTATACAGTAAGGACACACTTGTGATGAGCACTGGGTGTTATATGGAAGTGATGAATCACTAAATTTACTCCTGAAACTAATATTGACTATATGTTAACTGACTCAAATTTAAATAAAAGTTTAAATAAAAACATGAAACATTAAAAAAATAATAAGGAAAGATTTGGGCTGCAAGTAACAAGATCCTGAGTGGTGCTGGCTGAAACGATATGATTGTATATTGCCCATCACCCAAGTTGGGGAGAGTTCTGGGCAAGAGAATCCACAGCTCCAGGGTCTTGTGGCCTGAGGTCCCCAATCTCTTTATTCTGCCACCTTCAGCTGAAGGCTTGGCTCCACATGGGCTCCCTCATGGCCCCAAAGTGACTGCCACAGGACCAGGCATCACAACCAGACATGATCATTTTTAGCGCAAGAAGGAGGGGGGCATCTCTTCCCATATTGTCTCTTTGGAAGCAAAGAAATCTTTCCCCTTCCTTCCTCCTCCATCTCATTGGCCAAAATTGGCTCACATGTCCATCCTGAACCAATCCTTGGCCAGAGTGATGGAGCCATCATGATTAACTTGGATTCCTCAGAAATCCCCCTGCCAGCTGAGACTGAGATTTTGGTTTGGAGGCTGGTGAATGTGTGTGAACAAAACTGGACTTCTATTAGAAAGGCAGGAGAGGGAGAATGGACAGACATTGATTAGCTAAGCAGTTAGGGTCATCATGTAGTTGTGCAGGTCAGGAACTACATAGGGGATGTCTGGCTGGCAGGGCGGAAACAAACAAGGGTTGAAGTTCAAGGCTGAAAATGACCCAAAGGGGCTTCTTTTTCTAGTTAACATAAAGGCTCCATGTGGCAAGCAGTGACCTTTCAACCAGTGTCCTCATACCAGAGAGAAGAGCTTACAAAGGAGACAGAAAAGGAGTTCCAAAGAGGAGTAGGAAAACCAAGAGGGTAGGGAGAATCGGTAAGAGATGAGAGAATTTCAAGGAGAATTCACCATTGTCAAATCATGCCAAAAAGTCACACAACATTGTTTTAATAACAGTGATAAGAAAACACTTACATAGGATTTACTATGTGCCAGGCACTGTTCCAAGCTCTTGATATGTAACTTATTTAACCTTCTCAGCAACTCTATTAAGTACATTTTCTATAGTTTACAGTTGAGGAAAGGCCCAGAGAGGTTAAATAACTTGCCAAAGGTCACAGAGGAGGTGCAGAACTGAGATCTGAGATCTGAGCAAAGTTTTGTTTGGTCACCTTGTCCCACAGAAGCTCAGAAACTGCTGTCTAGCTCTTTGTTAGCCTCCCAGCCTTCCTGGCTCCTCATGGTCGACCTCGCTGCTCAAGTCAGGAGCTGGCTGCGGGAGACGGTCGCTTCTCACCTTGTAGGAGGTATCTATGTAATCTGGCTTCTGCTCCTCACTGCTCCTTCCAGATTCTTCTGGAAAAAGAAACCAAATCCTGTTTAATTCAAGACATGGGGCGGGGGGGAAGTGAAGGCTAAAAATTCAAAAGGTACAGAAGAGTGTACAGTGGAAAGTCAGTCTTTCTCCAGCACTCAGGCTGTGTTGACTGATTTCTCAGGTCTTCTGGGCAACTATCAGCAATATGTGTGTGCATATTTGTGTCATTTATTTTTTTCCTTCACTCTACTCGAGTGCTATCAAGTATGGCAAGGTGGTTACAATCACAGACTCTAGAGGCCAAGTCCCTGGGTATAAGTCTGAACTCTGTCACTCCCAAGCTCTGTGGCTTTGGGCAGTGACTTCACCTGCCTGTGCCTGAGTTTGCTAATCTGTAAAATGGGATGATAACAGCACCTACCTCATGGACTTGTTCGAGAATTTAGCAACTTAATATCTGTAAAACTCTTAGAGCAATGTCTGGTACTCAATAAATTGTTGACTGATGATTATTATCCTCATTTCTGTACCTTGCTTTTTAATATTATATAAGATATATGTAGATATACAACTTTTTAAAAATATTTTTTTATTCATTTGAGGGAGAGAGAGTGCGGGAGCATGAGCTGGGGGAGGGTCAGAGGGAGAGGGAGAAGCAGACTCCCAGCTGAGCAGGGAGCCCATGTCCCAGGACCCTGGGATCATGACCTGAGCCAAAGACAGACACTTAACCGACTGAGCCACCCAGGCGCCCCTAGATATACAATTTTTATATACTTTTTCTAGTACTATTCTCATTTCTGCACCTTGCTTTTATCACCACCCAGTATAATTAGGAGATCATTCCAGAGACTCACAAGTAGGTCTCATATCCTTTTTATGTCTGCCATGCCTCTTCTGGGACACACATCCCATAAATTATTTCAGCGTCTCACTAATGGGCACGTGGGTGGTTGCCAATCTTTTGCTGGCGTAAGTGCTGCTGCAGGGTGCGCCTTGAACATCAAGATCTAACCGAGGAACCCCCTGCCTCCCCGCTCCCTGTAGGCTGAATTCCTGGGTGGGGGGTGCCATGAGGACACCGAAGTCTCTCTGACTCTGTTCTTGAGTCTAGAAGGGCTCAGGTACATAGCCGGTGAGTTTCTTCCCTCAGATGAAGTCACTCCTCCATGGCCTGTGGGGCTGGACCGGGCTTGGGGTGAGGGGCGGGGGGCATAGACTTCCATCAACTCATTTACATAGAATATCTACTCTGTGCTGTGTTGGACAGAGTTGGGAACAGTGATGGAGAAAGCTCTAGGCCTTGCCCTCATGGAGCCTGTGATTCAGTGGGAAGCAGTCACAGTCTAGTGTGTTCAGGGGAGGGATGGGACTGGTCATATCTTACAGACAAGACCCCAGGTAAGGAAAGTGGTCAGCCAGTGACGAAGTAGGGAGTAGTGTTCCAAAGGGTGTTACTACATGGACACAGTCTGGAGGAGAGAGAGAACAAGCCTGATCAAGGATATTCAAGTCCCTCCGCGAGACTGGGCTGTAGACTACACAGGTCTATAGGGAGAAAGGAGATGAGCTGGATAGGAATGACACCAGGATGAGATTAGGCAGGACTCTGGGAACCAGCTGGATATTTCCCTGAGGTCCTGGGGGCTACACAGAGGGCTTGTTTTAGCGCACTGGTTCTCAAGGTGTGGTCCCCAGACCGTCACCTGAAAACTTGCCAGAAATACAACTTCTCCAGCCCCACCTCAGAGCTACTGAATCAAACTCTGGCAGGTGGAGCCCGACAACGTGTTTAACAAGCTCTTCCGGTGAGTCTGACGCACGCTAAAGTATGAAAATCACGGATTTAGGCTAAAGTCGGCTTTGCAGTTCATCAAAAAGCCAAGGTCTGAATCCTTAACTGTGAGGCATCAGAATACAAATGAAAATTATTACCCTATTATTTCCGCCAGGCATTCTTCACGTGTTATCTTACAGGCTCCCCACAACTCTATGAGATGGTCGCTTGTGCCCCTGTTGTGTAGAGCAGGGTGTTAAGCCGCAGTCAGATTAATTCCCACAAAGAGACCAAACGTTTTTTAAGAGATTTTTTTTTTAATATAAAAGCCCGATGCGGCAGAGGACGAGCGAGGGCTTCCAGAACAACCGGTAAGAACTGCCTGAAGACCCTCCAATCACAAACTCTTGTCTCCAGCACCCTCAGCCCTACAGGCCCGGGCGCCAGGGTGTCCAGCACCGCTTTCACCACGCCGCCAAGTCGCAGGCGCCGTTTGGGGCGAGCGTTACCATGGAGACAGGCGCGCGCGGCGGACAGAGCTCGGGAAAGGCGGAAATCGGTTGTGGAAGTGTGGGCGGCCATTTTGAAACCGGGCAAGAGGGGCGGGACCGCAGCGGCCAAGCGACGGTTGGCCGGTTTCAACTAAGTGACTGGTACCGCGGGGCGGGGGAGAAGAGGGAGGTGCCTGGGGCCACCCCAGGGAGGGATGCGGGGGGCGGGGGGCGGAGAGAAGGGGAGGGAGGAGGGGGAGGCGAGAAGGGGAGAGGCAGGAGAGAGGGAGGGTAGTGGAGGGACCGAGCAAAGGAGGGGAGGGGCGGAGAAAGGGCGGGGCGACGAGCAAGTAGAGGCTAAGAGAAGAAGCGAGGAGATGAGTAGGGGCGGGGCTATAAGAGGCGGGACGTGGAGCCGGTAGCTGTCCGGGGTATGGAAAAAGCTCGTGGAAAGGGAGAGTGGGACCAAAAGGTGTCGCGGTTCGGGGGAAAGATGAGGACCGAGAAGGCGCTGACCGACAAGATAGCGCCCGCGTGGAACGAGAAAAAGGGGCAGGGAGAGGAGAAGGCGCGGAGCGAAGGGAAGGCCAGTGGTGGGGAGAGATTCCGAGGCAGAGAGAGGGTATCTAAGGAGAATGGGCGTGGTTCTACGAGGGGGCGGGGTGAGGGGCAGGCTCAAGAAGAACCGCTCTCCAAAGACCGGGGGAAAAGGCGGATCGATAAGGGGCGGGTCGAAGAACAAGGACAGCTACAGGAACGGGGGCGGGGCAAGGAAGGGAAGCCGACCCAGGAGCAAGCTCCAGGCGAGAAACAGGGGCGGGGACAGGGAAAGGGGCGGGGCGTGGAGAAAGTCCGGGCCCAGGAACCGGAGAAGGGAGACGCTAGATACAGGACCCGGTACCAGGGTAGGGCCCGGGTCAGGAGAAAGGGGAGATGCCAAGAGAAGTGGGGGGACGGGGCAAGAGGTGGGGGCGGAGCCAGGTGCAGGTGCAAGTGCAAGTGCAAGTGCACGACCAGAGAGAGTAGCAGGACTGGGGAAAATAGATGCGGCACAGCCAAAGCCAGAAACAGAAGCGGAGACCCGGTGAAGAGTAGGGGCGGGAGGCAGAGCAGAGGCGGAGCAAAGAACAAGTATGGGGCAAGGTTAAGGGGTGAGGCGAGGAGGCGGGTTGAAGCTAGGAGCAGGGGCGTGTCCAGGAGCAAGAATAGAGGAGGGGCCTGGAGTAAAAATAGAGGTGGGATCCAGAATAGGAGCAGGTGCAGCGTCTGGGTCAAGGGCGAAATCTGGAGCAGAAGCGGAACCAGGAGCAAGAGCAGGGGCGGGGCCAGAAGCAAGAGCGGGGGCGGGGCCAGGAGCAAGTGCAGAGGCGGGGCCAGGAGCAAGTGCGGGGGCGGGGCCAGCAAGTGCAGGGGCGAGGCCAGGAGCAAGAGTAAGAGTAAGGGTGGGGCCAGAAGTCTGAGTAGAGGTGGGGCCAGGAGCAGGGGCTGGGCGAAGCGCAGGAACTCGGTAGGATCTCGGAAGGTGGCCTTCAGGAGCAGTCTGGCTGGCAGGTGTTGACCCCCTCTCCAGGTTCGAGTCGCGTTGCACGCTGCCCCCCGCGATGTACCCTGCTGGCCCTGCGTGGCCGAAACTCCGAATCCTGCGGGCGCTGTGGGCACTACTGGCGGTGCTATTGGCGTCGTGGAGGCTGTGGGCGATCCAGGATGTCCAAGAGTGCACCTGGCAGGTTGTCCTGAACAAGTTCGAGACGGTAGGCAAGAATGGCATGAGCGACCGCTTCTTCGATCAAGAGCCCCTGGAGACAGTGGACAGTGTGTTCAGCCCGCTGGTGGATGTACCCACCGACCAGGGCGAGGTGAGGGGACTGGGGTCAGGTGAATGGGAGAGGTCACAGATCTGCACCCCACTGGGCTCTGGACATTTGCTCAACCTTTTCTTGCAGAAATACCTGAGCTTCCCATACTACCTGAAGATCAACTACTCCTGCAATGGAGAGGTGAGTGAGTGCAGCGGGGTGAGCTCATTCTGTGTGGCCCTCAGCTTCCCCAATCTCTAACATTTTAATAGTGGTGGCACCACCAGACCTTGGGGACCCTAAGGATTCAAGAGGATTCCCAGTATCCCACCAGGCACATAGTAGGTGCTCAAGTAAGCTTTTTTTTGCCATTAAAAAGATTGAGATGGGGTGCCTGGGTGGCGCAGTAGGTTGAGTGTCTGACTCTTGGTTTTGGCTTGGTACGTGAGCCCCGCCTCTGCTCCACTCTCAGGGCAGAGTGGGATTGGGGCTCTCTTTCCCTCTCCCTCTCTTCCTCCCCTTCCCCCCTCTCTCTTTCTCTCTAAAAAGATAAATCTTTTTATTTTTATTTTATTTTTTTTTATTAAAGATTTTATTTATTTATTTGAGAGAGAGAATGAGATAGAGAGAACATGAGAAGGGGAGGGTCAGAGGGAGAAGCAGACTCTCCGCTGAGCAGGGAGCCCGATATGGGACTCGATCCCGGGACTCCAGGATCATGACCTGAGCCGAAGGCAGTCGCTTAACCAACTGAGCCACCCAGGTGCCCCCAAAAGATAAATCTTTTTAAAAGATTGAGATGTAACTCACATATCATAAAATTCTCCATTTAAAGTGTACAGTTTAATAGTTTTTAGTATATTAACAAAGTTGTGCAACCATTACCACTAATTACAGACCACATTCATCACCCTATAAAGAAACCCAGGACCCCCATCCTTCAGCCTCTGGAGACTACAGATCTACTTTCTGTTCCTATGGATTTACTTATTCTGGACATTTCATATAAATGGAGTTGTACAAGAGGTAACGCCTTTTGTGCCTGCCTTCTTTCGCTCAACACATTTTCAAGGCTCGCCTAAGATGTAGCATGTATGAGTGTTTCCCATTTATTTATTTATTATTATTTTTTTTAAGATTTTATTTATTTGACAGAGAGATAGCGAGACCAGGAACACAAGCAGGGGGAGTGGGAGAGGGAGAAGCAGGCCTTCTGCAGAGCAGGGAGCCCGATGTGGGGCTCGATCCCAGGACCCTGGGATCATGACCAGAGCCAAAGGCAGATGCTTAATGACTGAGTCACCCAGGCGCCCTGAGTGTTTCCCTTTTAATGACTGAATAATATTTAATTGTAAGGATGTGCTACATTTCGTTTATCCATTCATTAATTAATGGACATTTGGGTTATTTCCATTTTGTGGGGGTGGCTATTATGAACAATGCTGTTATAAACGTGTGTACAAGTTTTTCTGTGGACATATGTTTTCAGTTCTCTTAGGTAAATGCCTACAAATGGAATTGCTGGGTCTTAATGTTAACTCTTTTTCACTTCTGAGGAACTGCCTAATTGCTCTCCAAAGCAGTTGGATCATTTTCCATTCCCATCAGCGATGTATGAGGGATGGTACCAGTTTCTCTGTATCTTCACCAACACTTGTTCATCTTTTGGTTATAGCCAAAAGATGTGGGTGTAAGGTGGTATCTCATTGTGGTTTTGAGTTACATTTCCCTCCTGACTCCTGATGTTGAACATATGCTCACTCTTTTTTTTTTTTTTAAGATTTTATTTATTTATTTGAGAGAGTGAGAATGAGAGAGAGAGAGAGAGAGCACATGAGGGGGGGGGGTGGTCAGAGAGAGAAGCAGACTCCCCGCTGAGCAGGGAGCCTGCTGCGGGACCCGATCCCGGGACTCCAGGATCATGAGCTGAGCCAAAGGCAGTCGCTTAACCAACTGAGCCACCCAGGTGCCCCGAACATATGCTCACCCTTAACTTATCTATCTTCTTTGGAGAAATATCTATCCAAATCCTTTGCCAAATTGGGTTGTCTTTTTATTGTTGCGTTGTAAAATTTCCTTATATATTCTGGATACTAGTTGCTTATCAGATGTATGATTTGTGAATATTTTGTCACATTCTATGGGTTGTCTTTTCCTTTTCTTGATGGTGTCCTTTAAAGCACAAAGGTTTTATGTTTATTGAAGTGTAATTCACAGACCATGAAATAGCACCAATGTTTTTAACTTTGATGAAGTCCAATTTATCAGTTTTTTTCTTTTGTTGCTTGTGCTTTTGGTGTTGTCTAAGAAGGCTGTGCCTAGGTCATGAAGATTGACTTCCATGTTTTCTTCTAAGAGTTTTTTAGTTTTATTTTATTTTATTTTTTTTAAGATTTTATTTATTTATTTGAGACAGAGAGAATGAGAGAGACAGAGAGCACACGAGAGGGGGGAGGGTCAGAGGGAGAAGCAGGCTCCCTGCCAAGCAGGGAGCCCGATGCGGGACTCGATCCCGGGACTCCAGGATCATGACCTGAGCCGAAGGCAGTCGCTTAACCAACTGAGCCACCCAGGCGCCCGAGTTTTTTAGTTTTAGCTCTTATGTTTAGGTCTTTGATCCATTTTGAGTTATTTTTGTGTGTACGGTGTGAGGTAGGGGTCCAGCTTTGCATGTGAATATCCTGTTATCCCATTACCATGTGTATAAATGAATTGTCTTGGCACTCTTGTCAGAAATCAATTGACCAGGCCTCCTGGGTGGCTCCGTCGGTTAAGCATCTGCCTTTGGCTCAGGTCATGATCTTCAGGTCCTGGGATCGAGCCACATCAGGCTTCCTGCTCAGCAGGGAGTCTGCTTCTCTCTCTTTCCCTCTGCCCCTCCTCGCTGCTCATTCTCTCTCTCTCAAATAAATAAATAAATAAAATCTTAACAACAACAACAACAGCAACAGAAGTCAATTGACCATAACTGTAAAGGTTTATTTCTGGGTATAATTCCATTCCATTGCTCTGTATGTTTGCCCATATGCCAGTATCACATAGTCTTGATTCCTGTGGGTTTGTAGTAAGTTTTCAGATCAGGAAGTTTGAGTCCTCCAACTTTGTTGTTCTTTTCCAAGATTGTTTTGGCTCAAATAAGCTTTTTTTTTTTTTTTAAGATTTTATTTATTTATTTGACAGAGAGAGACACAGCAAGAGAGGGAACACAAGCAGGGGGAGTGGGAGAGGGAGAAGCAGGCTTCCCTGCAGAGCAGGGAGCCCGATGCGGGACTCGATCCCAGGACCCTGGGATCATGACCTGAGTCGAAGGCAGATGCTTAACAACTGAGCCACCCAGGAGCCCTCAAGTAAGCTTTTGAGGACAGTAGAATGTTGTAGTCTAGAACTGAAGTTCTGGAGGCAGCAGACCTGGGTTTGAATCTGCCATTGACTAACATTTCCTTGGAGGAAGTGTGGCATGATAGTAGATAGTTTGGGCTCTGAAGCTAGGCTGCCTGGGTTCAAATCCCAGCTCTGCTACATAATAACTGTGTGATCTCTGGAAAATTACTTAACATCTCTGTATCAAAGTTTCCTCATCCTTGTCAAGGATTCAATAGTGATCATACCCGCTTCACAAAATTATTAAATATGTGTGAAGCACTTAGCAAGTGTCTGGTTCATAGAAAGAGCTCGAGTGAATGCTAACAACAAGTTTGTAGAGTATGACCCTGAACAGAGAGTTTTACCCCATGAACCTTCTCTCCTTATCTGTAAAAGTGTGATAATAATACCTTTATCTGGCCATTCAACACCTACAATGAGTCAGATTCCCCCCCCCCCTTTTTTTTTTACAACATGGGGGATATAATGATTAACAGCATGGCTTTGGCTCAGGTCATGATCTTCTGATCCTGGGATGGAGCCCCACATCAGGCTTCCTGCTCAGCAGGGCAGGTTTTTCTTATGGATTCAGGCCACCAGGGAAGCAATCAGCAAGTAAATACATAAAATAATTTCTGAAGAGTAATCAGTGCAAAGAAGAAAATAAAATATTTTATATATTAGAAAAGAAGGTGTTACGGGATGGTTGGGGAAGGTCTCTGAAGAGGCTTGAGCAGAGACCTGAGTGATGAAAAGGGATGACTGAGGAGACTGGGGGAAAGCACCCCAGGTCACAGGAGAAGCTAGCACAAAGAGCGCAATGGTCCTGAAGTAGGACAGAGGCTGCTGTGTGTGAGGAGCCATGAGTGAGGGCACAGTGGGAGGAGACAGGGCAGGGAGGTGACCCCAGGCAGATCGAGGACTCGGCCCCCGCTCTGAGTGAGATGGAACCATGAGAAGGTTCTGAGCAAAGGCGCGCCTAATCTGACTCAGGTGTTCCCAGGCTCCTTCCTGCTGGGGGAGGGGCGGGGGGGCAGGGAGACAGTGAGGAGGCTGTCTGGTGGTCTAGGCAGGAGTTGAGGGTGGACAGGACCAGGGCCACATTTGCCCCAACGGGAGAGCCCCGCCTCACTGGCACCTGCAGCTGTGTGGTTGAAAAACCCAAGGGGCTCCTGGGTGGCTCAGTCTGTTAAGCATCTGACTCTTGATCTCAGCTCGGGTCTTGATCTCAGGGTTGTGAGTTCAAGCCCCCTCTTGGGCTCCATGCTGGGCGTGGGGCCTACTTAAAAAAAAAAAGAAAGACCCAGAAGTAGGGCTGGGACAGGTGCTGTTGGCAGGGTTGAAAGGGCCCTGGCTGAGCCGATGAAGGCCTGTGCAAAGGTGGTTGGGCCCATAATTTTTTTTTAAGATTTTATTAATTTGAGACATACACACACACACAGGTGCGCGCCAGCGTGGGGAGGGGCAGAGGGAGAGGGAGATTCCCCGCTGAGCAGGGAGCCTGATGTGGCGCTCCATCTCAGGACCCTGACTACAGGATCATGACCTGAGCTGAAGGCAGATGCTCAACCGACTGAGTCACCCAGGCTCCCCTGGTTGAACCCATTAAATCTCTCTCCCTGGTCTCACAGTCTACCCCCCACCCAAGAGGGCTGCTTGAGTGCAGCCTTCTCTTGGAGATGCCTCTAAGCCTTTGCTTATGCTGTTCCATACACCTGGTACACCCTTTTCCTTCTCTCCTTTCTTCTCTACTGTAAGCCCTGCCTCTCTTTCTCCACCCAGCCAGGACTCTGGAATTTCTGGGAGGCTGTCCCTGGCTATCTCCTCTTGCTCCTTACTTGTTCCTCTCTGTGTAACTGCCCTATCCCACCCTCACCCACAGGCTCCAGCTCCAAAATCTGGCTATCCTCTGACTGGGGATGGGGGGGAAGGGTGGCAGAGAGTCAAATTTCTGCAGGGAGGGTAGAAGCCTCAAGAGTGGGACTGGGAACCCCTGAAGTGAGGGAAGAGGCTACTAGTAGCTCTGGGTGCCAGGTTCATTCCCACTTGCCCGTGTTTGCTTATCCCATGCTGCTATTCCCTGTGCATTCCCTCCATCCAAATTCTGTCTGAAGACAGTGGCTCTAGCCTTACCTTCTCCTGTGACTCCCTTCACAGCGCCTAGCCCCTCTGCCTATCTCTGAGCCTGACCTGCCCCCACCCAACCCCAAACCTAGACCATGTTCTCTGACCTTCCCGTGGTGGAGAGTCTGTTCTCCCACCTAGTCTAAGAAGATGGGCTCAAGGCAGGGGTACCCAGAGCCTCTCTTAAGTACACACCTGTGGGGACATCTTGCCCTCAGTCCTCCGAGGCCCAGGTCCGCAAGGGCCACCTGACGGGGCTGAAGCCCGTGGTGCTGGTGACCTTCCAGTCCCCAGTCAACTTCCATCAGTGGAAGATAGAGCAGCTGCAGATCCAGATGGAGGCAGCCCCCTTCCGCAGCAAAGGTGGGCCTGGGGGCCACCTGGAGGGGCCATAGCCTGGCAAGGTTTGTGGGGAGCTTGCTGGGGGCCTTAGCAGAGTCCATGACCTTGAGGGGGAGGCTGACATCCTCAGAGGAGCCCATGGCCTGGCGGGGTTTTGGGAGTTTTGGGGGTGCCGCAGTGGGGTCTGTGACCTAAAAGAGGGCACAAGGAGGCCTCAGCAGGGTCCATGGCCTAGATAGGGCCACACAAAGGCCGCAGTGGGGTCCATGGCCTAGAGGGGGCCTGGGGAGGTGCAGGGAGATCCCAGGGGACTGTGGCCTGGAGGGCACCCTTGGGAGGCCCCAGAAACCTCAGTGCCCACTGTCTACCAGCAGAGCAGTGCACTGCAGAAGAGGTGTGTGTCATGAGCTGGTACACGCCCATGCCCATCAAGAACGGCAGCGTGGTCATGCGTGTGGATGTCAGCAGCAATGGCCTGGGGCCCTTCATTCCCAATAAAAGGTGCCCTTTCCCAAGCCCGGGGCAGGGGGTAGACTCTGGGAGGGACTTCCTAATCTCCAGATCCCCCAAGAAGCCAGGAGGAGACCAAAGGGAGGGAAGAGGGTAGGGAGGTGATTGTGAGCTATGGCAGGAGCCCCTGACACTGGAACCCTCGCCTGTGCTTGTCCACACCTCCTGCCAGATTTCAGGTGAACATCAATGGCTTCTTGCAGAGACAGCAAGACAACACACTCCATTTCACTGTGGGGAATGAGGTGAGGGGCCTAGACAGTAGAGAAACATGGTAGAAAACGTGGGTTAAAGATAGTGGGCTGGGGCCCCAATGACTTCCCAGACAAGTGGCAGACCCCACTTCCAGAGTGCTCTCCTTGCACCAGGTCCCAGGCGAAGCGCTCCACTAAATATGCAACCATGTTCAGTCCTCACAATGACCCTGTAAGGGAAGACACTCACACAAACCCATTTTCAGGAGGAAAACACTGAGGCCCCCAAGGGATGGACCCATTTGCCCCCAGTCTCTCAGCATGCAGCTATGGAACGAGACTTGAAACGATGTTAGCCTGACTCCTGCACCCATAGTCTTTGTCAAGGTGCATGAATGCGTTCAGCAGGCACTTAACTGAGCACACAGTGTGGCCATGAGGTGGCGCCATGGGGGGGGCATGGGGAGTGTTGAGCAGCCCTCCCTCCAGCCCCACATGCCCCCTCCCCACCCCCGCCAGATCTTCAATCTGATACCCCGGTACTTCATGAATGTCCCATCGAGGGCGCTGTGGCACACTGTGGACCAGGCACCTGTGCTCATCTTGGGTGGCATTCCTGATGAGAAATCTGTCCTGCTGACGGACACCAGCTTCACCGACTTCTTTCTTGTGGAGGTGAGTGGTGTAGGGCAGGTGGCGGGTGGGCTGGGGTTTCTTGAAGGGTGCTGGGCCTCAGCCTCTAAAATAAGGTGGGGTCGGGGCGCCTGGGTGGCTCAGTCATTAAGCGTCTGCCTTCGGCTCAGGTCATGATCCCAGAGTCCTGGGATGGAGCCCCGCATCGGGCTCCCTGCTCGGCGGGAAGCCTGCTTCTCCCTTTCCCACTCCCCCTGCTTGTGTTCCCTCTCTCGCTGTGTCTCTACCTCTCTCTGTCAAATAAATAAATAAAATCTTTAAAAAAATTAAAAAATAGGGTGCCTGGGTGGCTCAGTCGTTAAGCGTCTGCCTTCGGCCCAGGTCATGATCCCAGGGTCCTGGGATCGAGCCCCGCATTGGGCTCCCTGCTCCGCAGGAAGCCTGCTTCTCCCTCTCCCGCTCCCCCCGCTTGTGTTCCCTCTCTCGCTGTGTCTCTCTCTGTCAAATAAATAAAATCTTTAAAAAAAAAAAATAAAATAAGGTGGGGTCTGGGGCTGTGGAAAGAGTCCCTAAAGACAGCAGCCCCCACTAGAGGCAGCCAGCAGGAAGGGAAGACGTAAGACTGCAGCCACTCCTGGCTATGTGACCCTGGGCCAAGTCATTTCACCTACCCGGGCCTCAGATTCTCCATCTGTCCCATCTGGAAAATGCAAATAATCTTTATATTCACCTCATAGAATCATCGTGAGTTTGGTATAAGTTAACATCAGCCAGACACAGAATGAGTACTCGACAAAAAAAACCACAATGCTGTTGTGATACCCAGCAAAAGTAGCTAGAACCCTTTCATATCATCTAACAGGGCCAGAGTCAGTATTCCCCAATTATCTAAAAATGTCTTAAATCTTTTTTTTTATTTGGGGGCGCCTGGGTGGCTCAGTCGGTTAAGCATCTGCCATCAGCTCAGGTCATGCGCTCAGGGTCCTGGGATTGAGCCCCGCATCCAGCTCCTTGCTCAGCGGGGAGCCTACTTCTCCCTCTTCTCTGCTTGTTCTCTCTCTCTTGCTCACTCTCTCTCTTTCAAATACATAAATGAAATCTTTTAAAATTTTTAAAAATTAAAAGAAATTTTTTATTTGAATATAGTTGACACAATGTTACATTAGTATCGAATGTACAACATAGTAATTCAGCAAGTTTATACATTGTATAGCTACCGTCTATACATTGTGTAGCTACCATCTGTACCGTCTACTGCAAGTGTAGCTACCATCTGTCCCCGTACAACACTATTACAGTACCACTGACTATGTTCCCTGTGCTGTACCTTTTATTCCTGTGACTCATTCATTCCCTAACTGGAAGCCTGTATCTCCCACTCCCCTTTGCCCATTTTGCCCATCCTCCTACCCCTCCCCTCTGGCAACCATCAGTTTGTTCTCTGTATTTATGGGTCTGATTCTGCTTTCTGTTTGTTTATTTATTCATTTGTTGTTGTTTTTTTTAGATTCCACATATAAGTGAAATCATATGGTATTTGTCTTCTTCTGTCTGACTTATTTCACTTAAAATAACACCCTGTAGGTCCATCCATATTGTCACAAATGGCAAGATCTCATTTTTTTATGGCTGAGTAATATTCCATTGTGTATGTATACCACATCTTCCTTATCCATTCATCAGTCGATGGACACTTGGGTTGCTTCTATATCTTGGCTACTGTGAATAATGCTCAGTAAACATAAGGGTGCATATATCTTTTCAAATTAGTGTTTTCCTATTCTTTGGGGAAATACCCAGTAGTGAAATTATACTGGATCATATGGTAATTCTACTTTTATTTTTTTGAGGAACCTCCATACTGTTTTCCACACTGGCTGCACCAGTGTGCATTACCACCAACAATGCATGAGGGGTCCTCTTTTTTTTTTAAAGACTTTATTTTTAAGTAATCTGTACACCCAACATGGGGCTCGAACTCACAACCCCAGTATCAAGATTTGCTTGCTCTACTGACTGAGTGAGCCGGGCACCCCAGAAGGTTCTTTTTTCTCCACATCCTCCCCAACACTTGTTGTTTCTTGTTTTGTTGATTTTAGCCATTCTGACAATTGTGAGGTGATATCTTCCTGTGGTTTTGTTTGTATTTTCCTGATGATGAGTGATGTTGAGCATCTTCTCATGTGTCTGTTGGCCATTGTCTTCTAAAAATGTCTTTTAGAGTTGGTTTGAATCAGGATCAACACATTGTGTTTGGTTAAGTCTCTTAATACTCTTCTCACCTGTAAGTCTGCTCCCCACTCCATCTCCTTCCCCTCATCTACCACCTTTTCTCAGGCAATTGGAGAAACCAGGCCTTTTGTCCTATAGAATTTAGCTGCTTGCTTCTTCATGGAATTGGTTAATTTGTTCCTCTGACGCTATGTAGTAGTCTGCTCAGGCTGCCATAACAAAATACCACAGACTGTGTGTCTGAAACAAAAATTTATAGTCTCACAGTTCTGAGGCTAGAAGTCCAAGATCAAAGTGTCAGGAGGGTGGTTTCTGGGGAGGCCTCTCCTCAGCTTGCAAGTGCCGTCTCAGTGTGTGCCTTTTCTGTGCTCACCTGTGGAGAGAGAGAGATCTCTGGTGTCTCTTCCTCTTCTCATAAGGACACCAGTCCAATAGGATTAGGGACCCATCTTTATGACCTCAGTGGACCTTAATTTTCTCCTTAATGGCAGGGTTAGGGATTCAACATATAAACTGGGGGTGGGGACACAATTTGGTGCATAACACCCCATAGAGTTATTGCCTGTAAACTGGTACTGAGCTCTAGAAGCTTGATTAAATTTAGATTCTTTTATTTATTTATTTTTAAAGATTTTATTTATTTGAGAGAGAGAGAATGAGAGAGAGAGAGCACATGTGAGGGGGGAGGGTCAGAGGGAGAAGCAGACTCCCTGCTGAGCTGGGAGCCCGATGCGGGACTCGATCCCGAGACTCCAGGATCATGACCTGAGCTGAAGGCAGTCGCTTAACCAACTGAGCCACCCAGGCGTCCTAAATTTAGATTCTTTTAGTCAAGAACACTCCACTGATGGTGCTTCCCCACGGTTAGTCTATGATATCGCCAGCGTTAGTGATTGGTCAGTGAGTTCAGAGCGTGTCAGCCTGACAGCCAGTTGTGTCCAAGGTAAAATAGGGTGGTTGGGCCAAACATGAGACCTTTGGGATCTGACTGTGGCCTGGGGAACAGAGATTGATGTGTGCTGTTGAGTATGCTGTGCACTGCCAAACTCTAGGGAGCACACAAAGTCCCAACTGCCTCTGGCTTGGGTCACCTGCCTCCCTGACCCATGTTGGGGAAGTGTGGCCACAAGGTACTACTTCATGGTGAGCAGGGAAGGTGCCCTGGGGGCAGCTGCCTGTGTCCATCCCAAGCAGTTGTCAGAGCAGGTGCCGCCCTTCCCAAGGCAGGATCTGGGGGCTGAAGCCAAGGTGAACCTGCTCACCACTGACTCTGCTCTCCTGCAGTTGAACATTGACAGTTGCTGGGTAGGCTCCTTCTACTGCCCTCAGGCCAGTTTTACTGCCACCATCTATGATGCCATTGCCACCGAGAGCACTCTCTTCATTCGGCAGAACCAGCTTGTCTACTATTTTACGGGCACCTATCTCACCCTCCACGAGAGCAACCGCGGCAGTGGTGAGGGGTCCCTGGCATCACAGGGAAGGGGTCCTACCTGTGGGAGCCCCAGGGAGGGCACCCCAGTGAACCCATCCACTGGAAGCGCCCGGGATTGGAATTTCCATGGGTGGGGAGGGGGGTGTTAGAGGGACTTTCTGAGGTCCTTGATCATCACCACCCACCCCAAATGGCCTTCTCCTACCCTCTATATGCTGGGATAAGGCTTTCCTCCGGACCTATGAACCAGCAGAGGGGAGAGGGAGGCGTGAGAGGGAAAGGAGAGAGAGAGAGAGAGAGAGAGAGAGGCAGACATGTGCACACGTGCGCGCGCACGCGCACACACACACACACACAGTGTCAGAAAGACAGAGGAAGACAGGCAAAGAGACATGCATAGAAAAGGAGCAGTTTGGGGGGTGGGAGAGAGGTATGGAGAGTCAGAGAGAAAGGCAGACACAGAGAAAGTGGGATGAGCAGTTGGAGAGGAAAAGCCACAAAGGTGACTGATCACAGAGGAAAAAGAGACTTTTGATTTAACCTTATCTTTTAAATGATACCCAAACCTTCCTGGTCCTCAGCTCCCCCCCCCCCATATAAATGAGAAATGTCATTTTATAATGTCACGGAAACTTGTATTATAACCTGTATTTCATTAAGGCTTATTCCCAACAGCTTCATTTTCGTCCCTTTCTTACTTAGAACATTTGACAGTAGGAGGAACCAAATTAAAATGGACTTAAGTCAAAGAAAGGGTTTAGATAGATGAAAAACCCAGGAGCACTTGGTTTCAGGTACAGTTGGATCTAGCTGCTCACTGAAGCTTAGGCCTCTCCTCGTGCCAGCCGTGGTGATTCCCCCCTCCATCTAGCATCTATGGACTTTTATCCTCTCAGGGGCCCCAGGGAAGAACATCTCTTCATTAGTAGTGGCAAGCTGGGACTGTCCCTGATTGGTCTAGCTTGGTCACATGCCCAGTTGAACGCTTTACTCTGACCAGGGGCATACAAGGGTGGGGTTAGCCCAATCTGTACCTCTCAGACAAAGTATGAGCAAGGGGAGATTTTCCCAAAGGCAGCTGGGCCCTATGCCAATGGCCCCTCAGACACCACACTGAATAGCCATTAAGACCATGGAAATATGGATGAGGGTCAGGTCCCAGGTCTATAGATCTGGGTCTGAGGTTCCATGCTGGCCCCCACAGGGAGCTGGGTTCGTGTCCTGGCCAATGAGTGCATCAAGAGGCTGTGCCCTGTGCATTTCCATAGCAATGGCTCAGAGTACATCATGGCCCTCACCACTGGCAAGCGGGAAGGCTATGTCCATTTTGGGACCATCACAGGTAAGGATGGAGGTCTCTATCAGTCCAAGAGACCCCTCTATACCCTCGTGCCTCCAAGAATTCCAACCTCTGGCCCTCATCCTTCACCAGATGCCTTCAGGAGGGGTCCCAGGCTGGAGGTTGACCCTGTGAATAGGGATGGGTTTTGCATTTGTAGTAGGACTTGAGTGTGTTATATATCTTTCATGATCTGTTTGGTTTCAAAGGGCAGAAGCCTAATTCAAAAATCATTTAGGCATATTTGTGGACTTGATAAATGAGAAAACCAGAGTCCACCTTCAGGCATGGCCAGATCCAGGGGCCCACCGGTTATATCATTAGGACTCTGTCTATATCTTGGCAAGGTCGTATAGCATAGTAATTATAGTAGAGAGAGAGATCGCATGAACACACCCAACCCAAGTTACCTGTGGCTTTGGACAGGTGATTTAACCTCTCTTTTTGGGCTCGTTTTCCTCATTTGCAAAATGGGGTTAATGATAATACTAGTACCTGACTCTTGGGTTGATATAAAGATTAAGTAAATTGGCATGTGTAAAGGTCTTAGGACAGTGCTAACGACACAGTGGATGCTCTAAAAGGGTTTTTATATGAACCCTGAGATTTGGCTTCATTTTCAGGTAGATACTCCTCTCTTGGGGGTTGAAGATGGTCCAGGAAGTTGGGGCTCACATCTCCAACCAGTTTGAGTTACCCCAAAAGAATGAAAGCAGCCTCTTCCATTAGCTCTAGCATGAACCCAGGGTGTACTCTGATTGGCCCATTCTGGGTCAGTGTCCAGACCTGAACCAATTACTGTGATCAGAGACAGACCCACAGTGGAAGGCCAGGTGTGAGTGACTGTCAGGTTGGGGGTGAGACTCACCCCCAGAAGTCCCACAACTAAGGGGGCGGGAGGCACGGGCACCACACCCTCGTCGATTGGAGACCTGGTGTGGTGGGATGCCAGACAGACCGGCAAGGGCCTGAGCATGGACCTGCCTTACTCCGCAGATGGTCATGTGTCCTTCAAGTTGCTGCCCAAGCAGCGGTCTGTGTGCGAAGGGATACAAGGTACCTAGCTCCCAAAGGGGTCTGAGGCAGGCAGGTGGGGGGATCAAGAGTGTGGGAGAGCAGGGAAGGGTGGGAGAGGTCATGGGAAAGAACAGTGGTGTCTTGGGAGGGGTGGAGAGTCGCAGGGATAGGCGTGACAGTTACAAGAGACCATGGAGAGGGGTGAGTCCAGGGCTGCTCTGGACCTACCCCTTCCTGTCCAGTTGCCAACTGCTCCATAACCTGGGCCGTATTCATTGCTGGTGACTACATATTAATGATGCTGGTGGAGATCCAAGACCCCACCACTGGGAAGTATTTCCAGGTGGTCAGCTACGACTTGGGTAATTGGGATGCTGTGGGGGGCTGCGTGGGAAGGGGCAGGAGCCCAGATTGTGAACTTCGTGCCTGTCTGTAGGATCTGTGCTCAACAGACAGGGGGAGGGAAATGTTGTTCACATCACTCCTGGGTAAGATGTAGTGGTAGAGAATGGGCTTGATGGGATGGAGAAACAGAAGAAAAAATATGATTGGAACAGAGTGGGGCATGGGGAGGGAGGGAGATTGGAGAGGTGGGCAGAAGCCAAATCTGGAAGGGCCTTGTGGCTCACAATAGGAGATTTTATTTTATTTTATTTTATTTTATTTTATTTATTTTATTTATTTTACCTGAACAGAGAATAGGACTGCTATGTACAGTTGTATAGGCTGTGCACTGTACTCTCCAGCCAAGAAGTCAGAGGAGGCAAGTCCTGTGCCCTAACATATTCACATAAAGAAACCCTAAGGGCTAACAGGCCCAAATGAGAAGCCATTCAAGGGTTTTTTGGAGGGCTTGGGAGCTGGTGACTTGCCCAGTTTCAGGTTTTGAAAGCTCAGAGCCTCAGAAGATTTTGCTGTGTTCTCCCCGGCTGTAGTCAGTGATAACCTGGTCATCGTCTACACCATCCCGGAATTCATCCCTGATGGTAGGAAGGGAAGGCAGAGGGGGTCTCAAAGGTGGATGAGGGCCAGGAGAGGTCCAGATGACCCTTCCCCTCACTGCTGTGTCCACTCTGCCTGTGTCCAAGCCAGCTCGAGGCCTGGAGTTTCTGATGATTCTAGGGACAGAGTCTTACACCAACTTCCCAATGGTACCCAAGGGCATGTTCCACAACCCGTATAACAACCTGCTGTTCATCTGGGGCAATTTCCTCCTGCAGAGGTATGGGGCTGGGCCTATTCTGCCTCTCCCGGTCCCATCAGGGTGGGGGCTCTTTCTGAAGTCATCAGGTTTTCAGAGCATGCGCAAGTCCAGAAGTTCTCAGGCTTGTGATGGGGAAAACACGAGCTGCGGTGGTCAGGGCTGGGATGGGGAAGCTGACATTTTAAAGCTCTGGGAGGCCTTTCTTAAATGAAACCCTATGTAAGGACCCAACCTATGTGAAGGGCATTGTCAGGGGGAAAGGTTAGGACACTTTGCACCCCTCAGGAACTTTGGGGCCCCTGAGTCAGCTCCTTGGGCTGTTGGCAAAGCGCTAGGTTGGCCAAATGCCCCTGTTGACAGGTGGGCAGGTCACCCAGGCTTCCAGGTATATTCTCACAAGGCTAGCAGAGAGTGGAGTGAATGGGTCTTGGGTCCTGTTAGGCCTGGAGTTGAGGGAAGCTGATAACCTGCAGGAGCCTCACCTGAGTGTCCCTGGCTCCAATCTCTGCCCTTTGCAGCTACAACAATGAAAACTTCATCTACCTGGCGGATTTCCCCAAGGAGCAGTCCATTAAGTACCTGGTCAACTCGTTCCACGGGGACATGGCTATTGTCACAGAGACTGAGGAGGTGGGCTACCCTGCTCCTCTCTCCAAACCCCAGGGATCTCCCTTCTTCCCCTGTCACAGGTAAAGGGGTTCAGGGGAGGAGATGCCCTCAGGGATTCCAGAGAAGGGCAGCAGAAGCTCCATTTATAGCTGAGAACCCTGCAACTCAAAGAGAAAGTCAATTTTTTCCCCCAGTCTTTCAGCAGAGTGAAAGACTCAGAGTCATGATCTGATTTCCGGAGGGGACCCTCTTTCATTCCATCATGTGGTTCACTTCATAAACATTGAGCACTTACTGTATACCTGACCCAGCGCTGGGGGTACAGTGGTGATTGAGTCAGCCCTGGACCTTGTCCTCACAGGGTCCCAGTCCAACAACAGTTCAGAGTAGTCGGGGCTGCAGGGAGGAAGACAGTACCTATGGAAGTTCAGAAATGGGGTGCCGCTGAATTTCCAGTTCAGTCTGGGGGTGTGTATGTGTGTTTGAGTCAGGGAGGGCTTCATAGAAGAGGCCACATGGAGGAGGGGCATCCTCAAGGCTGCAGGGGATCCTCCAGGTTGAGTCTCAGAAGGGACTGAGGTCTAGAGTCAAATGTGTGGTGGGGTGGGCATCCGTGCAGAGATGGGAAACTGAGGCTAGGGGGATGGTGAGCCCCTGGAGGGTGCAAAGAGTGAGGAGAAGATAGGGTTCACCCCTAGGAACCCTGGAGGGGTGTAACTATTAGGAATGCTTCAGTTTCAAGTAATAGCCACTCAAGCCAACTGGAACACTGAAGACATTTATCGTAGCAAGTGGGGCCTGGAAGCAGAGGGGTTCAGGCTCTGGGGAGTAGAGATGGCGTCACAGAGAGAAGGTTTGTGAGCTCACCTGGCCCCAGCTAGAAGTGAGCTCTCAAGCCTCACCCTCAAGGAACGGGGGCCATCACGCTGCGCAGAGGGAGAGGTGGGGTCAGAGGTCCCCATGGCCCTCACACACCTCTGTTGCACCCCCAGATCTGGTACCTCCTGGAGGGCAGCTACCGGATGTACAAGCTGTTCCCATCCAAAGCCTGGGAGGTGTACGTCAGCCTACAGGTGATGCACCAGTCCTCTTTCTACACCCCCAGTGAGACCATGGTCACCCTCTTCTACGAAGACCGCAAACTGTACCAGGTGCCAGGCGGGGGGTCACGGGGAGCCATGGGGGAGCCGCAGGGTGGCTGGCTGACAGCAGCTTGCCCGGCCCCACCTCCCCACGGCAGCTGGTGTACCTCATGAACAACAAGCAGGGCCAGCTTGTCAAGAGGCTTGTGCCCGTGGAGCAGCTCCTGATGTACCAGCAGCTCGGCAATCACTACCTCTTGCAGCGGCAGGGGTAGGAAGACCCCGGACCTCAGCAGCAGTCAGGGAGCCCTCCGTGCTGCCCACACAAAGCCCCTATTCCAGGAGGGAGAGGAAGTCATCCCCAGTGGCAATCCTCAGGGCTGGGATGGGCCAGCTTAGCGCCCATGGAAGCTCAAAGGAGGGGCCTGACCGAGGCTGGGGGAGGCGGGTGCCATCAGGGAGAACTTCAAAGAGGAAGAGGTGCGAGAGCCACTGTGAGCTGAAGGGGGAGGGAGAATTAGCCAGGTGATAACATGGAGAAGGGGTTCCAGGCAGGGGAAGCCACATGTGCAAAGACCTTGAGGAGGAAAGGAGATTGGGTGTTCAAGACTGAGAGAAGTGTACAGCGCAGACAGAGTGCAGTGCTGGGGGCAGGGTGGACAAGGTGAGCCTGGTGATCATAGGGAGGAACTTGGACTTCATCTTGAGGGTCCTGGGGAGCCATGGTGGGACTAAGAGGAGGGACTGCATGGCCAGATGTTACTGCGTTCAATAATGATCCTTCTGGTCACCTGCCGAAGAGCCTGGGAGGAGCTGGGGGGGGGGGGGAAAGGGGGGGGGGAGGAAGGCGTAAAAAGTTGGGGGGGGGGGGCGGGTGTCTAGGATGAGGTCCAGAACTCTGGTCTGAGGGACCCAGGGACGTCCAGGGGAATTTGTCCAGGGACACCAGGGGCTGAGGCTGAGGAGGAAGGTCACGGCTGGATTAGATTTGGAGAATCAGCAGAGCAGAGGGGGGAGGAAGGCCTGACGGGTGGTGGGGGGAGGTTCGCGGTGCGCCAGGCGCGGAAGAGTCAGCCGCCGCCCACCCCCCCCCCCCTCCCCCCCGTCGCGGCCCAGGAACCACCTGACGCTCTCCTTCACCAACTTCTGCCCCTTCACCGTGATGCGCCTGCGGGACCTGCCCAACCCGCAGATCTACACGCGCCAGGAGCGCTACCAGGCGCACCCGCCGCGCGTGCTGGAGCCCTCGGGCTTCCACGACGAGAACTCGCTCGCGGTCTACCAGGGCCTCGTCTACTACCTGCTTTGTCTGCACTCCAAGTACCACAAGGTGGGCTCCTGGTGGGGGCCCGGTCTGATCTGAGACCGGACTGAGGAGAAAGCAAGGCCCGCGAGGCTGGAACGGAACGGAGCTGCCTGGGAGAATCCGAGGCTAAGGGGGTCCGGGGGAGCCGGCAAGCAGAGCTTTGGGAGGGTGGCTGTTGAGCTGGAAGTAGGGCTGGGGGGTGGGGGGCTAAGCTCAGAGAGGTGCAGACATCTGCTCAGAGTAACCCAAGGAGCTACCAGGGTCTGGTAGCTTTGGCTTTGGGTTAGGGGCTGAGCATGCCACCTGCCTGGGGTCGCCTCCGCACCGCCCCCCCCCGCCCCAGCTCACGGTGCCGGCCGTCCCCAGCCATACGCGGACCCGGTGCACGACTCCACCTGGCGCTGGTGGAAGAACAAGAAACTGGACCAGGTGCGGGGAGAGGGTTGGGGGTCGGGGGAGCGGCGGCGTCAGGACACCCCTCCCGGCCCCCGCCCCGGGTCTAGACTCTGCCCCGCATCCCATCCCCCAGGATTACTACTTCTATCTGGCTAGCAACTTGCAGAGCGCGAGTAACGTGTACATTGACATGGCCAGCTACGAGAAGATCTACGACCTCAAGGCCAAGCACGAGCTGCCCGAGCGCATCTTTCTGGACAAGGGCACCAGCTATGCCTTCTCCGTCTTCCTGACCGTCCGCGGGCACTCGTTCGAGTTCCAGCCGGAGCGCGGTCTGTGGGCGAGACTGGAGTGGAGTCCCCGGGGCGGGGCGAGGGCTGCGGCCTGGGCCTTGCCAGCCTAGGGGGCGGGGTCTGGGGGCGGGGCACCGTCCCACGCGCGCGGCCCTAACCCCTCCCTGTGCACGTAGTGCTCACCACCGTAGAGCTGCGCAGCAAAGTGGATCTGGGCGTGGTGCTGGCCGACCCCAGCTGCATTGAGGCGGTGGTGAAGCAGAAGGTCCTCGTTAATCGCAACTCGGTGCTTTTCTGGGTGAGATAAAGCGGGGAGGGGGTGTCGAGGTGGGGGCGGAGCTCCCGGGGCAGGGCACTTTTAGAACTGTCCACGGGTCCTCAGGCAGGCCTGTTGACGCCTTCATTTCTGCCCCCAACCCCAGGTTACGCTCAATGATAAAAGGTCTTGCTTTGATCAGGGCCTTAGTGGACATCACCTCATGAAGACCTCCATGTTGGTCAAGGTTCGGTCCAAGACTGGAGGGGAGGGGACCTGGGAGGAGGGGAAAGACTGAGCCCACGGGACCCACCATCATCACCTGCTTCTACCCACAGGTGGTGGGCGCGGTCGGGCACTGCTTCCAGAACACACACGAGGGGCCCCGCATGCAAGTATTGGACCTTGGGGTATCGGGCCCTGTGCCGGGAGGGAGGGAGGGGATTGGGTTGAGTCTTGACAGGGCTGATTCTGAGTGCTCCCCCTGGGAATCCCACTAGTGCATTCATAATTTCTTCCTTTTGGTTCATTCACCCACGCACCCACCCACCCACTCCTTTCATCCATTCATATTTGCCGAAAGGGCTGCCTTTATGGTTGTGTACGTTGCACCTAGGCTTGTATGTATAATATTTTTCTGCACGGAAGAGTAAGGCATCTGCAACACAGGCCTTTTTGTTCCCAGTTGGCACAAAGGAAGTCATGTGGGCTAGCCGGGCCCTTCTTTCACATGTTGCTCTTCATTTGCCCGCTCACACGTGCTTTGTTCACTCCAGTGGGTCCTTAGTTCTTCACTTGCTTACCCATGCAATATCCCTTTTGTACAGAGGCAGACACTGAGGCTCAGAGAGGTGCAGACATCTGCTCAGAGTAACCCAAGGAGCTAATAAGTGGTAAAGGAGGGACTTGACCGAGGTGCCTTGTTCTCACCCACTTCCTTGCCCACTCACCAGCAGACAGGCCCTGCTATCCTTCCTCCTGGCTTGGTATAACCCAGGAAAATAAAAATAAAAAAAAGGAGGGGGTTGTAATAGCCCCCAACTCATTGTGGGGAGAAGGAGATCAGGGAGGGGTGGCTGCCTCAGCATCCAATAAGTATTTCCTGCTAGCCTTGGTGATATGCATTATTTTCCTTTTAATGATAACCCCAGAAGGTCAAAGTTAATACCTCATTTTTGACCCAAAGGATCCATTCTAGGAGTCTAATCTGCAACACCCTGTTACAGCAAAATGTTGGAAACAACCTAAATGTCTGTTAATAGGCGAGTGGTTAAATAAATTATGGTACATCCATGCAATGGAAAACTATGCAGTTGTAAAAAAAAAAAAAAAAGGGAAAAAAGATCTCCACATACTGATGTGGAATAGTCTCCAAAGTGTATTTTATTTTGTTTTTAAGATTTATTTATTTATTTAAGAGAGAGAAAGGGAGCATGAGCAGGGGGAAGGGGCAGAGAGAGAAACTCAAGCAGACTCTGCACTGAGCGTGGAGCCTGATGCAGGGCTCAGTCCCATGACCCTGAAATCAGACCTGAGCTGAAACCGGGAGTCGGATGCCAAACTGACTGCACCACTCAGACACCTCCAAAGGGTATTTTATTCTTTTTTTTTTTTTAAAGATTTTATTTATTTATTTGACAGAGAGAGACACAGCGAGAGAGGGAACACAAGCAGGGGGAGTGGGAGAGGGAGAAGCAGGCTCCCCGCAGAGCAGGGAGCCCGATGTGGGACTCGATCCCAGGACCCTGGGATCATGACCTGAGCTGAAGGCAGTCGCTTAACCAGCTGAGCCACCCAGGCGCCCGGGTATTTTATTCTTAAGAGGAAAAAACTGGGTGCAGAACAGTATGTATAAAACATTAGCATGAAGGAGGCGAATTGAGAACATATATTCATGTTGGTTTTTATTTGCATGAAGAAACTGGGAAGATAAGTGCAAAAGTCCTTAGAGTGAATTGCTGCTCTGGGATGGAGGAGAGGCAGGAACAGGAATGGGAATGGGGATGGATGTGAAACTTGTCACAGTGTGTGGGTGGGTGGGTGTGCGTGTGTGCGCAGAGGAAAGTGGAGAGAGATGAGATGAAGTAAGGGGGCAGATCATGTGAGGCCTAGTGGGCCATGGTGCCCCAGGAGCCGAGGAGGGACTCAGGCGTTCACAGCCTGCATGCAGGGGATAGACTGGGGGGAGGGGCAGGAGTAGGGAGACCAGGGAGGAAACAAGGTTGGGCAAGACAAGGTGGGGCGGGGGCGGGGGGGGCAGCAAAAGAGTTGAGGAGGTCGGGGAGGGGATGGCTCTGTTTTGAAGTCTAGAGACAACGGGATGTCTAAATGGACTGGCTGTGGTATGAGAGAGAGAGGTTTCCAGGACAAGGCTTTTAGCCTGAACATGGAGCGATGAGGTGCCATTAGCCAAGATGAGTTGTGGATAGACGGAATCTGAGCTGCCCATTGGACCTCCTAGTGCGTGAGAGGCTGATAGCTGTAAAATCTTGGGCCCAGCCCTAGCATGGGGAGTGCTTGCTTAATCTATGGCCACCAACCCCTCTCCCCAGTCACCGTGAAGCTCATGCCACAGTGTTTGCCTGTCCATGTCCCTTTGACAATTGGATGAAACCTACCCCCGAAATGGGCCAAAGGCTGTTCATTTTGAAGATGATGTCATGGGAATTCCCTAACCTCTGACCCCTATCCTGAGCTTCCCTTCCCTCCTATATCCCAGGCTCCTCCCCAATCTATTATTATTTGAGAATTCAGGCCCAACCTGAGCCCCATGCAGTCCACCTACAAGTTGGCTCCCCCATAGGTGTAGGTGATGGTGTTGTTGTGTGTCTTTTTCCGGAGGCAGCTGGAGCCAACCTCTCAGTTCCAATTCCAGCTCTACCCACTTCAGGTGGGGCTTTGGATAATTAACAAATGGCTTGACCTCTCTGTGCCTCATTTTGCCGTCTCTGTCATGGGGATGTGAATAGTCTTTACCATACAAGGCTTGTTTTTTTGAGGATTCAATTTGAGCTTGAAGCACTTAGAACATCACCCCGTGCCTTGCACACAGTAAGAACGACATAAATAGTTTGCACTTTTTAGAGTATTGTTTTAATGGTAATAATGGTCATATGGCAGGGGTGAGGGTGAGCCTGGCAGGAAGGGGCGAGGTGTGTGGGAGGAGGGGTGTCTGCCGCGCCCCCCAGTGCAAGGCTTTTCTCCTCCCACTTAGGGCAACTTGATGGTGCCAGTGCTCATCGGCTGCCCCCCAGGCAAGCGGCTGGCCTTCGACATCACCTACACACTGGAGTACAACCGCCTGCAGAACAAACACTACTTCGACTGCGTGCACATTGACCCCGAGATGCCCTGCTTCCTCTTCCGTGATAGTGCGTGTCCAGTCCCCTCGCCCCATTCCTTCACAGCCCTCTGTCCCCACCACTGGGCCCGCCTTCCCTCCCTGCCCGTTCACTTCCTCACTCACCCTCTGCTCTTCCCCTTGGTCTTCTCATCTCTCCTTCCTCCCCTTCTCCACCCTCCACTTCTCGGGCCAAGCTAATTTTTTCTCCTCCTGGCCTCCCTCCCACCCCACAGTCTTCTACCCTTTCTTCTTGATCCAAGACTTGGTGACGGGAGATTCAGGCAGTTTTCAGGGCAGGTAAAGATGTGGCCAAGCCAGTGACTGACGGGAGTTTGGAGGGTGGGAATGGATAGGGGGGGAGCGTGCGGAGTGGGTGGTAGAGGTGATGCAGGACTCTGGACCCTGAAGTCAGTGCACATGCTCCTCTGCACCCGGCAGCTACGTGCTCAAGGTGGTAGGCGGTGGGCCCACAATGGACACCATCAAGGAATACAGCGAGGAGGAGATTTACCGCTTCAACAGCCCCTTGGACAAGTAATGCCTGCAGGACCCTGCCCACAATCCACCCTCTTTCCTCTGCAGGCCTCTCCTGCTTCCCAGCCACAGACCTCACCCTCGCTGCAAGCACCACTCACCTGGTATCTCAAGGCTCCTAGGATGGCACAAATGCTTGCCCGCCCATGCTGCCAGGCCCCGCCCTCCTAAGTCTCCCCCTGCCCCTTCCTTCCACTGCTCATACTGCTGGCCTCTCTCTGCACCTGCAGCGGTGGTCCCCCCCCCCCCCCACTGAGGTTACCTGGTCCTGCACAGGACTAACAGCCTCATCTGGACCACCAAGAACACAACGACCACCAAGGACTCGGCCTTCAACATCATGACCCATCAGAGTCTGGGCATCGAGTGAGTGCATGGCCTGACTGCTGGTCCCCTTATCTCCCGCCTATCCACAGTCTGTCTGGGCTGTTGTCCCTTCTGCCTCTGGGAGACCTCTTGATCTTCAAGCCAGACTGACTGCCTTCGTGTTCCTCAAATGGGGCTGACTCCTTGTCCGCAGTGCTGGTCCCTCTTATTCTTTCTTCAGGCCTTAGTTCAGATGCCCCTTCATCCAGGGGACTTTTCTGACTGTTCTAAATGGGACCTGGGTTCCCACGTCCTCCTGTGCTTTGCCTCTTCTCACCCTCACCTCTCTGCTTGTGCCTCCCCCATCCCAACCTGCCCCTCTGGGCTGTCACTGTCTCTTGTGGGGTCTGTCCCCCTTATAGGTCCAGGTCCTGATAGACTAAACATAGTATTTATTGACTGAGACAGTGAAGGAATTCATTCATTCATTCATGGTAGGCATTTATTGACATTTGAATGGAGGTCCTGATGAATGAATAAAACAATGGAGGAACAAATTAATATATAGGGGCTCAATAAATATTTTTGATTCAGTGACAGGAGGAAAATGATACCATGAGCAAATGAAGGAAGTGAATGAATGAATGGAGCAACCAACTTGTACCTAGTCAGTAGTCAACCTATATTTATTGAATAAATGAATAAAGGAAAGCATAAATGAATGGAGATATGACTTTGTACCTAGTAGGACCTCAAGGTATATTTGTGGGCTGAAGGAATGAAGGCAGCAAGGAATAAATGAGGAGTTGGCACATGATAGATATACCCTCCATAATCTAGACGATTGCATTGTAATGGAGGAATTGACAGATGGAGATGTTAAGGCTGGAGGACGTGATTGAGTAAACAGCCTGTCACAGGGTAGGCGTGGAGTCAGGCTTATTGGATGAATGAATGAAGGAGCGAATCAGGGAAGAAGGGACGAGGTTACATCTAGTTGGCTCTCACCCAGAGTTTGTGGGCTGGAGGGAGAGATCAGAGGTTGGCACATGCTAGGCATGATTTGTAGCACGTTGCCTGAACTTGGGTCCCCAGGTGGCTGTGTCTGGAGAACTCCCCATGCCATGACACCATTCCCCATACCATCTTCGCCCCCGAATTCTTCTTCAAGGTGTTGGTGAGCAACAGGTGAGCCAGGCATGTGGCCCAGGTAGAGTTGGGGGCTTCCTATGGGGTGCCCCACTCCTCCCCCAATGCTGAACCCTATCCCTCCCCCCAGAGGTGTGGACAAGAGCACATACTGTGACCACCAGCTCATCTTCCTGTTGCATATCCATGGGCTCCCACTCAGTGCCAAGCGGGCCCTCTTAATCCTCATGGTGAGTGGCTGCCCAGGAGCTGCCCTGTTAGGAGAATGGGGCTCTCAGGCTGCCTACCCATGTCTGTTGTGTGGTGTCTGCAGGTGTCATCCAGTGTGTTTATCGGCCTGGTGATCCTCTACATCATCTTCTGCCTCCTATTGCCTGTTATGGTGAAGGCCTGCAACATCCTCCGCTGGAAGATCAACAACATCATCACATCAGAGTCATACTACACCTACACGTCCTCTTCTAGAGTCTTTAGCGGGACATCTGGGACCAAATCCAAGGGCACCTCCAGCGTCAGCTCCAGTGTCAGTTCCAAAGTGGCAGAGGGGAACCAGGAGGCCCCTGAGGAAACCTCGAAGAAGCAGTCTATTACCTGAGCCTCTTGCCTGCCCCAACCCCCACCAGTGTGCCCCCCTCACTTCCTGGGCCATCTTGGAAAAGCAATTATCACTCGTCCCAGGCTTTTTTTGTTTTGTTTTGCTTCAATTTTCACTGCTCCTTCAGACCTAAATCCTCATTTCAGGACCAGCTGTGGGCCCTTGTAAGGGCTCACATTCAGTTAGTTTGTACCACACAGCCATACAGGTCATTAAAATCAAAATCCTTCTGTGCTAACTGGTAAATAGCAGCTTCTCTGTGTGCCTAACAACTCCGCCCCTCCCCGGGCTGCCCCCAACCTCCCCTCAGTTCAGCAAGGTCTTCCACGACCCAGGCCCATCTCTGTGGCCTGCAGTACGTTCTGATTGTTCAGTGCCCAGGTTTAGTACCAATCATTAAATATTTTGAATTTCAGTACCTATCTAGTGTCTAGCTTAAGGACAGGACTTTGGAGAGGTTAGGATTTTTGTTTTAGTTGCAAGTAACAAAAATTTCACTTAAATGGCCTACATAGAAATGGTAATTTTATGGGCTTTAATTGGGGTTCAGGTACAGTTTGATCCAGAAGTCTTCAATGTCTATAGGGGTCTGGCTCCATTTCTCTGTAGCTTTTCCTGACCTGCCCTCCTCTGCATGTGGTCTCTAACCTCAGGCCAGCCCCCTTCAAGGTCTGAGGTCCACATATCTTATTGTCCAGAGAAAGAAGGGGCTGGAGTCCAACATTCCCAAGCACGTCCTATCAGTCACTCTGATTGGATGGGGATGGGTCCTGAGCTCACCATTTTACTACTCACACTGCCAGAGGTTTAAGCAAATTGAGCCCACCCCTGGAGCTGAGGAAAGGAAAATGTGCTGTCAAGAAGGCAAAAATCTGAAAGGCAAAAACAAAACAAAACAAAATACCCCCCCACACACACACAAACACACCTTGTACTCTACCCACTCTCCACCTAATAAGCTCAACACCAGTCCCTCATCAGAGATCTTGGGTGAAGTGACTATGGAGGTTCTGTGACCACTCTCTTCTACTCCCCTACTCTGGGAGTAGAGGCCCAGGGGACACATACTCTGAGGGGACATCAGGGCAGACAGCTGGACCAGCTTGTCCATGATGAGATAGCAAAGCTCCAGAGCAGGCAAGGGCGCTGAGGTCATGTTTTGGAGCTTGGAAATTATCAGAAGAGTACTCAGAGCTGAGAGGCCAAAGGACATGGTTAGATGTAGAAAGGTGCTCCTGAGGAGGACAGCTCAGGACTGGAGGCAGAGATCCCAGGGAGGCAGGAGGCCAGAGATCTGGACAGAAGAGGATGGGGCTAGACCAAAGCCTACTGTAGGGAGGGGAGGAGGCAGCAGGTGGGAGAGATGCTCAGGAGGCCTAGTGAACAGACCATGGGGCTGGAGGGCCATGAAGGGAATGGGAGCAAAGGAGACATTTAGGAAAAGGTCCAGGGCTGGGGTGCCTGGGTGGGTCAGTTGGTTGAGCATCCAACTCTTGATCTCAGCCCAGGTCTTGATCTCATGGTCATGAGTTTGAGCCCTGCATTGGGCTCCACGCTGGGCACGGAGCCTACTTAAAAAAAGAAAAGAAAATGTCCAGGGCTCTGCCATGAAGACTGAGGGAAAAAGAGGCTGTCCCTAAGATGACCAGGGAGAGGAGAAGGTTTTGGGGACAGACTGAGGCCTTTGGGGTCACGGCAGGTGTGGGAGGTCTGAGAGACTTCTGGAGGAGGCCATCCAAGAGGCTGCAGGAATGTCAGATCTGGGGCTCAGGAGGGAGGTCAGGGATGGTCAAGCCATGCGGCACAATAATCAGCAGTAAAGACTCATCAACAATATTAACTGCACTGATGCAAATAAGGAAAATGTGATAATATCATGTTTTGTCCTTAGTCCGTTCAGGCTGCCACCCAGGCGCCCCTGATCTATCTCTTCTTTATGGAAATAAAAATGATTATAAGAGCATGTTATGAACAACTGTACAGCAACAAATGGAATAACCTAGATGAAATGAAAAATTTCTAAAAAATATAAAAACTACCAAAACTGACTCAAGAAGAATTAGAAAGGGACACCTGGATGGTTCAGTTGGTTAAGCATCTGCCTTCAGCTCAGGTCACGATCCCAGGGCCCTGGGATCGAGCCCCGCATCGGGCTCCCTCCTCAGCGGGAAGACACTTTTCCCTCTCCCACTCCCCCTGCTTGTGCTCTCTCTCTCTCTCTCTCTGTGTCAGATAAATAAATAAAATCTTTAAAAAAAAAGAAAAAAAACAGGTGAAAATCTTGACCTTTGATTTGGCAATGATTTCCTAAGTATGATACTAAAAGTCCACGCAACAAAAGAAAAAGCAGACAAATTGAACCTCATCAAAATTAAAAACTTTTCTGAATCAAAGAGAGTGAAAAGACAACCCATAGAAGGGGAGAAAATATTTGTAAATTGTATGTCTGATAAAGACTAATATCTAGGGGCGTCTGGGTGGCTCAGTCGTTAAACGTCTGCCTTCGGCTCAGGTCATGATCCCAGGGTCCTGGGATCGAGCCCCACATTGGGCTCCCTGCTCCACGGGAAGCCTGCTTCTCCCTCTCCCACTCCCCCTGCTTGTGTTCCCTCTCTAGCTGTGTCTCTCTCTGTCAAATAAATAAATAAATAAAATCTTAAAAAAAAAAAAAAAGACTCATCTAGAGGGGCGCCCGAGTGGCTCAGCTGGTTAAGCGTCTCTTGATTTCAGCTCATGTCATGATCTCAGGGTTGTGAGATCGAACCCAGTGTCTGGCTCCATGCTCAGTGCAGAGTCTGCTTGAGATTCTCTCTCCCTCTGCCCCTTCCGCTCATGATCTCTTTCTCTATCTCTCTCAAATAAATAAATATTTTTTTAAAAGACTAATATCTAGAATAAAAAGAACTTCTACAACTCAACAACAAAAAACCCACAAACAACCCAATTTAAAAATGAGCAAAAGACTTAAATGGATGTTTCTCTGAAGATATATAAATGGCCAATAGGCACATGAAAAGATGTCTAACATCATTAGTTATCAGGGAAATGCATATCAAAACCATAGTGAGAGTTGGGGTACCTGGCTGGCTCAGTGGGTAGAGTATGTGACTCTTGATTTCGGGGTCACAGGTTCAAGCCCCATGTTGGGTGTGGAGCCTACTTAAAATAAAATCTTAAGGGGTACCTGGGTGGCACAGTCAGCTGAGTGTATGACTCTTGGTTTTGGCTCAGGTCATGATCTCAGGGTCATGGGTTGGAGCCCCCGGTAGGACCCTGCACTCAGGGTGGAGCCTGCTTGAGACTTTCTGTCCTCTCCCTCTGTCCCTCTCCCACCTCTCTCTCTGTCTCTCTCTTTCTGTCTCTCTAAAATAAACAAATCTTTAAAATAAAAAAATAAATATTAAAAAAAACCCATAGTGATATATCTCATCATACCTATTAGGATGTCTATAATAATTTAAATAACAGCAACAGATAGAACAAGTGTTGGCAATGATGTGGAGAAATTGGAACACATATATGTTGCTAGTTGGAAAGTAAAATGGTTCAGCTGCTGTGGAAAATAGTTTGGTGGTTCCTCAAAAAGTTAAACATAGAATTACCATATCCAGCAGTTCCATTGCTAGGTTTATTACCCAAAAGAATTGAAAACATGTTCTCAAACATGTTTTTGTTTTTGTTTTTTTTAAAGATTTTATTTATTTATTTGACACAGAGACACAGCGAGAGAGGGAATACAAGCAGGCCGTGGGAGAGGGAGAAGCAGGCCTCCTGCCGAGCAGGGAGCCTGATGTGGGGCTCGATGTGGGGCTCGATGTGGGGCTCGATCCCAGGACCTGGAGATCATGACCCCAGTGGAAGGCAGACCCTTAACGACTGAGCCACCCAGGCGCCCCAAACATGTTTGCTTTTTAAAAAATACGTGTAGCACGATTCAGTTTTTGTTTTAAAACTTTTAAAAATAACACTGTTAACTAACCGGAATTGAAATAAAAACTTCTAAAAAAACTTTTTAAAAACACAGGTGATTTTACATATCCATTTATTCACTCATTCAACAAATATTCATTGACTGTGTACCACATGCTGGGAATACATAAATAAAGAACACCGATAAATATCCCTGCTTTTGTGGAGCTGACATTCTAAAGAAGACGGAAGAGTTGGGTTTGAGAAAAGGGGAGATGTTGAATAGGCAGGTGTGATATATACGGAGGAATCAGGAGTAGGGATAAAAAAATGGGAATCTTCCGCGTATATGTGGTATTTAAGGCATAAGACTGGATGATTTTTGTAAAGTTTGTGCATATTTTTATAAGCCTGGAGAAAATGTGGAAGGATGCACTGAGAGACTAGAGAGAAAGACCTCGGTTCAAATCTCAGCGGTTAGTCTCTGGGAAGGTTACCCAGCCTTTTAAAGCCTGTTTATAAAATGGAAATAATGGCACAGCTCCACTACCGCACCCTCCTGGCTTAAATGAACCTTCTATGAAGGTGGAACCTCGAAGACAGAAACGTAGCGTCACGAACGCCTGGGCTGAAGCCATGGCAGCCATATTGGTTACGGTAGGCGGGGAAGCGTTGCTATCGCTGCCATTTTCAGTTAGGGCAGGAGGGGACTTCCGGTCACCATCTTGAATGACAGCCGAGGCGGAGCTCTGACTGACATGTTCATTAAGGGCCGGACTCCAAGGGCACCTCCCCGAGAGCGCCTGAACGCGAACCGCGGCGGGCGGAGGTCGGCAGCCGTAGCCCCGCCCCCGGCGTTGGGCTCCACCTCCCGGCCCCACTTCCGCCGGGTGAGCGTCTGTAGGCGACGCTGCCGTAAATCGGGCCGGAGGTTTGCCGCATCACGGAAGATGGCGGCCACGGCGGTGAACGGGGCGCCGGGCACCTCGAACTCGGGCCCTGCGGCGGCCTCGGGTGCAGTCCTGCAGGTCGCAGCCGGCATGTACGAGCAACTTAAGGGCGAATGGAACCGTAAAAGCCCCAATCTTAGCAAGTGCGGTGAAGAGCTGGGCCGTCTCAAGGTAGGGTTCGGCGGGGCGAGGGATCTAGACCTAGCCGAGTTCCCGGTCACGGGCGACACCAGGACGGGTTGGGGGATCCAGTAGGGTGAAGGATTCGGAACTGCCAAACTGCGAGCTTAGAGGGGTGAAGAAGAGGTTTGAAACGGATCAAACACGGCCCGACAGTGCGGGGGCGGTGGGGGAGGCAGTGATGGAAATGTTCAGGCATAACTAAGTGAGGGGTTAAAGTTTTGGTGTTTGGAGGCTTAGCTGGCTGGAGCGGCAGGATGGGAGTATTGGGAGTTTTTCTGATGGTGGGTTCTTGAGGAGAGCAAGTGGGGAATGAGGACTGGACAGGGTGATGAAAGAAGGCTGAGATGAAGGGTTGTGTGGTTAGAGCAGACCCAAGTCAGGGTCTGAGAGATCTGGGACTTAGGGACGCATCTGGGGAGAGGTGGGGCAGCCGAGTTTTGAGGACAGGACTGAATCTAGAAAAAATGTTCTTATAGGAGAGGACCAGAATGGTGCTCAGGGTGCTTCAGACCGAGCGTGTTTGGGAAAGAGTACAAGTATTGTGGGCTGAACTAAGCCTCTGAATGGGGCGTGTCTGATAAGTGATGTGTGGGCTGGACGATGGGGGGATGTTAGCTCCCTTCCCTCCCAGGTGTAGATTTGGGGGTGGATGGGAGGTGTAGCTGGGCCCAACCCAGTGGATTGTGGAAAAGACCTGCCAAGAACTAAAGGTGCTAGCGTGCCCCCCCCCCTTGATTCCATTGAGTCAGGCATGGAGGGTGTTTCCTGTTTCCCCAGTGGGGCTATTAATAATTGTAACATGAGGTCATCCTAAATGGGCACTCAGTGTGCCCAGGCCCTTTTCTGAGTGCTTTCTGAGGATTGACTCCTTTAAAACACAACAGCCTTGAGTCAGGGATGATGATTAGTTCTGTTTCCTAGGTGGGAAAACTAAGGCTTAGCAAAAGTAAGTAACCTGTACTTGAGGTCCCATCTTTCTTTCCTTCCTTCTCTGCTCTCCTTGTCAGCTGGTTCTGCTGGAGCTCAACTTCTTGCCAACCACAGGGACCAAGCTGACCAAACAGCAGCTCATTCTGGCCCGTGAGTGTCATTGGGGCAGGTGGGAATGATGGGCTGAGGGTGATTGGAGGAATGGCAGGAGTGGTGGTCAGGAGAGGGACTCAGGCACCTCCTGAGAACCTGCCCTGTCACCCACAGGTGACATTCTGGAGATTGGGGCCCAGTGGAGCATCCTGCGCAAGGACATTCCCTCCTTCGAGCGCTACATGGCCCAGCTCAAATGCTACTACTTCGATTACAAGTGAGGATGGGTCCTGCCCCTTATTGGGTGTGGGCAGGGGGTTATATGGTTGCTTTTTTTTTTTTTTAATCACTGTTCTCCAGCCACTCAGGTCATCTTTGTACACCTGGGAACTCCTTGTTTGTCTAGCTCTGTCCCCAGAGGCTTCGGGGGGTGGGGGGTTGCCCTGGAGGTCCTTATCCTGGGATTGTACCAGATTCATCCCCCATGGCAGCCAGTAGAATCTTTGTGACACTAAAATTTGACCAGTGTCGATACCCTGGTTGGAACCTGTCATGGCTCTCCATAGCTCTCAGGCTCTAGACCAGACTTTCCTGCAGCCTCCAATGCTCTATCAGCCATGACCCCTCTGACTCTGCCTCCCCTATCCCACCCCAGTCTCTCCCACTGAACTCCTAAAGTCAGAGGTGTCTTGGTCACGGCTGCATTCCAGTACTGCCTAGCATGAGGCTGGGCCCAGAGCAGGGATTCACTGAATATGTGTTGAATATAAAACTTAATGTTTTTTAACTCAGTGGTGCCTGCATGGATTAATGATTAAGAATTTGACATCAGAAGTCAGACAAACCTGAGTTTTTTTGTTTTTAAGATTTTTAATTTATTTTTTGACAGATAGCGAGAGAGGGAACACAAGCAGGGGGAGTGGGAGAGGGAGAAGCAGGCTTCCCGCTGAGCAGAGAGCCCGATGCGGGGCTCTATCCCAGGACCCTGGGACCATGACCTGAGCCGAAGGCAGACGCTTAATGACTGAGCCACCCAGGCGCCCCCAAACCTGAGTTTGAAACTAATTTTGCCGCTTCCTGATTATGTGGTCTTGGGCAAATGACTTCACCTCCCTATGCCTCAGTTTCCCTCTTAAAGTAAGGGTGATAACTCTTTTTTTTTTTTTTTTTTTTTTTTTTTTTTTTTT